>NW_022589712.1:10681471-10855249 GCF_004348235.1 Phoca vitulina
GGGTTGTGTCTTAAAAAAAAACACATAAATAAATAAAGCTGACACAGACATTGCTGTTTCATGATTCTGTAGCTGTACAATTTTTAAAAGCACAAGCTCTAGAGTTGAGAGAGCCACAAAATCTTGAGCAAGTACTTTTCCTAGAGGTAGTGAAATACAAAAGAATTAACACTGGAGTTGAAGTCCTCTTGAAGAGTCTCTACAAGGAGGAACTTATCATATGAGGCCTTTTTTACTTAGAGGAAGTTATAAATGACAAGACTGGCCAACAAATGAACAGACGTAGTTTTCCTATAATGTTTCGTTCTATAAGAGTAAATGTATGTTAAATTATCTTTTTTGTTGAATTCTGTTATATGGCTTAGGGCTCAAAAAAGTCCAACTCCCTCACAATAACAGGAACATGATACAGCTGATCCTTTCCAATGGATGTGATCAACAGAGCCCTGTTCCCATTCCCCCTAAAGGTTGATGAATGGCCAAGAGCCAAAGATAGTTGTGGATTCAAACCACGACTGATGTCCAGATCCTTACCCCCTACGGGGTGGGTCACTGGCTTGCTTGCTCACCACACCCACTCCTTCTAAAGCATAAGGCATAGCAACCAACACATAGCACAAGACTCTCCCATGGCCAGTCCTGGGGGTCCAAGTGAGGAATCACACCAGCTTTAGCATCCCTCCCACTAAAACTCTGAAGGAGCTAGACAGATTATGGATTTATCCTTTTTATCATCCTGAAGAACACATCTCCAATTTTATAACGTACTCAAGTCAACAGGCACCCCTCCCCCCCCAAAAAAAACAAAACCAAAACAAAACTAAACAAAACACCACTAAGTTTTGCCACAAGATACAAAGTGTAATGGTACTAAGTCATCAGTGGAATGTCTGCTTTGTAAAATTTAGACCACCACCAGACTAACCAATTAATCTTGGGTCCAACTCTTATAACTCAAAGATTAACAATCTTCTCCCATAAAAACATACAACAGAAAAGTGCCAAGTTACAAAACAAAATGTAACCTATCCTTCAAAACAGAGAAAAGCTTATGAAAAATACTCTCTTCACAATTGAACTATCTCTTTATTAGATGACTTTTCATTCTGCTACATATTTTATGCTTACAAAATTATTATTTTCAAGAATTATACTCTAAAATGAAAATGGGCTCGATAAGCTACTCCTTTGGACAGAGTTGCTGGATTTATAATTGTGACAGTTAAGCAAGTTACAGAAAAAACAGCCAATCATTCATTCATTTATGCCAAACTTAGGCTCATGATAATCCTCCCAAATAAAATGAAAAAACTTCTTTAACACTATTAAAAAAAAAAAACAAACAAACCAGACAACCCTTTATTTTGGCATCATTATTCACTATTTTCACAGGAATACTGTATATGTTCCTTTATAGACTATTTCTTTTTACAAAATAATAAACATGATATTCCATCCTTAAGAAATGAAGTTTTCACTTTATATTAATATTCTACAACCTCATTTCCCCCCCTCTACCAGTCAGGAATGCAGCCTTAATCTTTTTCTTTTCTTTTTTTAAGATTTTAAGTAATCTTTACACCCAACGTGGGGCTTGAACTCACAACCCTGAGATCAAGTCACACGCTTCAGCGACTGAGGCAGCCAGGCACCCTGCAGCCTTAAATTTAAGTGATTCATGGTAACTGCATTATCATGGTTTGTTTACTTCTCCTTTTTTAAAACATTTTTTTAGATTTGTATTCCAGTTTGAGTAGTCTCAGTTTATACAAATGTTTTACTGTAGATCACCTAAATTCCTATTTAGAAACACATGGGTTATAAATTCTATGTAAAAACATCATAGGAAATGAGAATGTTCTGTCACAACATGACTCTTTCAGTTAAAAGTGGCCACTGGTATATTTTAAAATAAACAAATTTATTTATAATTCATAGGGACACATGTTGGAAGAAGAATGCCTCTTCCAAGATGTTTTTAAACACTTTTACAGATGAAGAAATCTACAGTCTTAAATTTTAATCATTAAGTTATAGTGTTTGGGTCATACTTTTTATTAGAATGCCACAGTATAAAAACTTCAATCAGAGAGGCTACAAAATGAATTAAATTAAACTTCATATAATTTTGTTGTTTTGATGAGAACCTGGGTTTATAAGTAAATTCAAAAGTAAAACTGGTGATGGTGAATATCGTATACAAGGGATATGATAGGACAGTCAATAAAAATGTTGGAAGAAGTAAAATATATTAATCTATTTACAACTGGAAAGTAATATTCATTTCCTCTGTAATTTGTCCAGGTACCTTCTCACTAAGCTACCACTGTTAGCTAAATATGCTGGGCTTATTAAATGAGCATTTGCAGAAGTTCCCTATTTGGGATGTATAGTTTAAACATGAATAAACACAACTGTCTAAAAGAGCGGTCCTAAAAAAAAAAGATACTTCCAAAGTGTTCCTTTGCACTTGCAAAACACCACCTGACTCGCAACAACATACTGAATGTCATCTAATCAATCGGGATGAAAAAAGGCAGAGAATTCCCAGAAGTGTGTTTCCTATATTAATATAATTATTTATGCATGGTCCCCTTGATCCCTCCTCTTTCCTCTCTGTGTATATGTATTATAGAGACAGAGACAGAGAAAGAGAGTGAGAAATGTATCTGACTTAGGAGAATATCTTAAGTTATTTTACCCGATTCACCACCTTCAGTCTCGTCTCCCACCAAAGATGTGTTATCAGTCACAGCTGGTTATTCCTGGACAACCACTATGGTTCATATGGTTATCTGTCTCAGATATCTGAAAACCCTTTGCAAAATCTAAGGAGTTTATCTAAGGCAGACTTCACTGAAAGCAAAGTAGATTTCCATCTGAGCCTTTCCTTACATCTTCCTTTTCTTTTCTCTCTCTTCTTTTAAGTGATTTTACCACTCACTGATAATACCACAAGCTGGAAAGAGCAAGGAAAAGCAAACTCCAATCATTGTGGCCATTTATTTAGTTACATACACAACTCTGACAATAATGTTGGGAGGGCCAATTAGTATTAGTGTTGGGAGGGCTTCAAATTACAACATATTTAATATAGTTTTCACATATACATGGTCTTCTGTTATGTGGTAAATAAAAATGGAGAATACAAGATCAAAACGAATGCAGAAGAATCCCAGTGGTATTCACACCAACATACTCCATCAGAAGAGGTCTGCAGTACTGGGAGGTCCAACAACGGAGTCACGGGCCAGGAGTCAATGAGATATAGTTTTAGCCAAGAGTCAGGGGCCATAATCACTGTGACTCTACAAAGTCTCTGCTCCAGGTCTCCTCATGCAGAGGAAAGGAAAGTGAACCTCAGGAAGTTTGGTAGACTAGCAACCCTAACAGGCCCTGGCAGCTAAATGAGTTTCACAAGAGGAGGGGCAAACAAAGGGTAAGGACACTGACCGTTCATCAAGCACTTCTGTATAAGGCAAGTACTACACAAGACGTTTTATATAGTGACATCTCATGGAATTCGGAGGGTAAAGGTGACGCATCTAGGCAATAAAACTAAACTGAAGTATGTGTGAATGTGCTTTGTGAACCATAATGTGCATATTTAGTACACTTTTTAAAATCTGATACCCCAAAAAGGGCCAGAGTTTTATCAAAGATGGCTAGAATTTTAATAACTTGTTTTCATCCCTATAAAAGTAGAAAGTGCAAATTAAGTCAGAAAAAAAGTAGGAAAAATAAAATCCCTCACGAAGTCACTCAAGAAAGCCAGCAGAATCGCTCCTCTACCACCAGGTGTTCAGAAGAGTGTGGGGTAGTAGTGTGCTTCCCCCAACGTAAGGAGCACCACCAACACAGGGCAAAACCCCAGGTCAAGGCCTCGCACAGCGGGCGAACATCATCTCAATACAGCCATCACTCCTCTTCCCTTCTCAAATATCTCAAACCTCCACAGAACGGCAAAAACATTTCTGTGCCATTACACATGTTAAAAGTATGAATTTTGCAGATTTTATAGATGGTTCTCTGCAGATAAAACGAGAAGATACATTAATGTATTTTAAATAACAAGCCTTCTGAATACAGGTATGTCTTCTTGTTGATTTCTTACTGCTGAACCTGTTACAGGAAAGAACACTAATAATAAGCTAATCCAAATTTTATTTTTATGTGATTCCTACATCTAACATAAAATCTGAAACATAGGAGGCAATCAATAAATGACTGGTAAATGTTAACTGAATTTTTCTGTGTAAAGTAAAATCTTGTGCATTAATCGAGGATGTCAACATTTAGGCCTGCAAGCTAAGAAAAAGCATAAATGTAGTAACTATGAAAAAGCAAAAACACTTGGGAAAATTTGAACATATTTGTATTTATCCAAGGACACTCATAATTTTAATCAAAACTGGCAGAACAGTATTTAAAAGAAAGAAGGTCTTAGGTTTGACACCTGAAGTTGGAGGACACTCAGGTGTGGTCTGCAGCAGGTGCAGGGAGACAGCTGCTATAATGGAAGGAACATTCACCGTGACTCCACCACCGTTGGCACCTTGAGTCAAGTTTCCTGCCCTTGTGGATTCTTTATTTTCACATCTGGGAATTAGAGCTTCAAAAAATCTGAATCAAATTACAAAAACATACACACATTTTAATAACTTACTAATATTAAACCTTTGTTCTTTATGTAGGACGTGAAATAACAGTGCTTTAAACACTGAAAAAAGAAAAGTGGGGGGGGGGTTGATTTAAAAAACAAAAAACAAACAAACAAACAAAACAAAGAGAAAACTGTTCCGAGTTCACAGGTAATCTCCCTAAGGCCCTATTTCCTCTGCTGGGATTTAAATGTATCATAGAAACTCAAGGTATTCAAAGGGATAACCATTTCTACAAAATAAAAGAGAACATCTTTCAAACTAGCATGTGAAAACTAGGTTCCTCCTGCCCCCTCCCGCAGTCACATACCCTCAAAAGAGAAAAACAAACAAACAAGCAAAAACATTACATTTGTATACTAGGCTCATCAAAGCACATACTCAAAGTAAGTGTCAGAAGAGGAGAAATCATAATGAGATAAATGAAACGAAGGAATGTTCCTCCAAAATGAATTGCAACAACAAGAACAAAGTCTAAATCATTCCAAACCAAGCCAGACAAAGCAGTATGAAGTAACCTGTCCCTACCCAAGGAAAGGAACAGATTAGGATAGAAACTTACTGGACTAGCCTAAAAGCAAAGACAATGGGACCAGCCATGAATCCTAAGTGAACTACATCTAGTTTCATTTATTTTTGAGACTGTACTCCTGTCTTACTCCATGTTCGAGTTAGAAACACTCTGGTACAATCTGCCGAGCTGTTTATGCAAACTCTGCTCCAATATTCTTCAAATCATCTCCAAGAATTTACATGAAATATAAAGTTATAGCCACTGCTTTCATTCTTTCAACATCAGTCCTATTTATGGCAATGTTTTATCTCTTATATAAAGAACTATACAAGAAATAAGGCATTGGTAGCAAAGATGAAATGTTTTCTTTTAGGAGTTGTAGAATTCAAGCAAATTTATTCAGGACTTGCTTTTTAATCTCATGACATCTCTGGGTATTCTCTTCTCCCTAAACCAATACCCACCACCACTTCCCTGTGTTTGTCATCAATACCAACACACATCTCCTGGCCACTGAGCTTAAAAACCTTAAAAGCGTCTATCATTCATCCCTCCCTTTATTTCAACGGTTTTCTCCCTCTGCATTCTCACTGCCAACACTTTTTAATAATCTGACTCAACCTCATTAGTGAGATAATACACTAGCCTCTAAAGTTGTCTCTCTGCCTCCAGTGGTAATAAAGGCATTTTGAAAATAAAGGCTTTGCATAAATAAAAGGCAGGAACAATTCACTTGTCTTGGTAACCTGAAAGTACCAGACTTTCAAAAATAGAAGAAATGGGGTAGGATCTGGCTTTGAGCAGACAAAATAAACGTCAGGAACTCATGACTTTAAAGTTCATGTAACTCACACCTATGATATTCATGAAGACCCTTACTCTGGGCACAGCTATTCTCCTTTTGCTAGCAGTTTCCAGTGTTAGTTAACTGAAATTTTTACTTACATAAAACAAGACTTTAAAAAATGGTGTCTAATAAATTATTACACCTAATTATTATAATTTTGAAGCCAAATTTCCTCCAGATACAGATAATTATAAAAAACCAACTACGACCTTTTGGGGTCATTAGAAGGTGTTAACTGGATCACTGCACTTCTCAACTACCCGTACCCATGAGAGAAATAAAGACTGATGAAGATCCCTACTTACATGAGAAATTTTGGGAAAAAAACAAAAAAGGATCAGCATCGGGGTCTAAGTCTCGGATGGGGCGGATACCGCTGTGCTCACTCCTTCTGGCCTACTTCCAGAGAAGACGTTTACCTGTGGATCAGGCACAGCTTCCGCGCCGCTGTCTCGTGGACACCATTCTGTGCTTTGACAGGGACAGAAGTAAAATAACAAGTAACAGTAAGACTTGTAACATTACCACGCTACCCAGATCAAACCAGTGAGCCCCAAAGGCAGGTAGGAAGGTGGCAAGGAAGTAAGGAGGGACGGAGGGAGGGAAGAAGGAAGGAGGGAAAGAAAACACAAAATGTAGAAATGCAGGGGACATTTTTCATTTTCATGAAACTGACTTGGGTTCATCAAGAACAAATGGTGGTTTCCATGTCCTTCAGTTGTTAATATTTCCACTGGTGGTAAATCTCATTTTTTTAAATCTCAGTTTAAAAAGCACTCAGTTACTTTCTAGTACATAAATGTAAGCCTGGAGTGTCAGAAGTGAGTGGAGGCCTCAGAGAGAGACCATGAGGGTCTTCCTTCCACCAGCATGAAATTAAAACAAGTGCTGATTATTGTGGTTCAGAGAACCGTCTCCACCGGGTTCCCATTGATCTAGTAGGAAAAGGCATGAGACTTTGCATTACTAAGGAAAGATGACATTGTCCTTCAGCTTCCTTATTTGTTTCTTATTCCTACCTCCCACTTTACCAGGTGGTCATAAAGACACCTGGTATATGTACTTCTCAACTTTCTACATGAACTTTTCTCCTTCTCCCGAAACTCCCCTATACTCAAAGACATCAGACTGCCAAACATCCCACAGTGGGGAGAGGAAGACCACTGCAGTCTCTGAGATGTTGTAGATTGAGTCCACAAGAAGGCCCTTGGCTCTCCCATGACCTGCATAATAAAGCTATCAACTCAATCAGGCAACCCCAAATCCTTGAATACATTCAAAAGTAAATGGCACCCCAAAATGGGAGGGAGACCATTACTGGAGCCATTCATGAGCCAGAACCTTAGCTGAGATTTAAGCCTGTTTGCCATTCAGTGTCATCATTAGCACAGGTGTCCAGGTCAAAAAATATTACTTTCTCAGAATAAAGTCATCATTCCTCCCATACAAGTCATCCTAAGCTGCTCATTTTCTTTTTGTGAGGAGAAAAAAAAAGGGGGAGAAGTGAGATAAACTACTTCCAGCTAATCATTTTTATAATGATCTGATAATAGATATTCAACCATAATATTATTTACTATCATTCTGGTCTAATAATTAGGTACTATTTAAATGAAGAGAACTCTAGAAAATGAGCTATCAATAAGTGAATGCTAAAGATTATGTATTTAATTTTAGAATGTTCTCACATGCACTGAACATGGACAAAACGCACAAATGTATGCACACAGATTCCACTATACATGACTACTACTCCGAACACTTTAAAAATTCAAATGATAGCCTGATAATGAAATAAAGTGAAAAGACGCATACACCACAATTTAACATTGGATAAAATTTAGGTCCTGTGGAAAGAGACAACAATAGTACCTGACAGCTTTTTTTTTTTCCTTAAATAGAATGCATTATGAAGAAAAGTGGTTGAGAAAGCTTAGTCACTTTTTTGTAGCTTAAAGCTTTTTTTCCTCTCTTTTATTCCAGGCTTAAACAAAGTTCAGTGGGGCATTAAACTGCCTGTTTTAAATTACAGTCTGTATTTTAAAATAGAATGCATGCACGGCATGTTCCTGAAGCTAGGGGGTGGGAGTGTTATTCACGGAAAATTGAAGGCTTGTTGAGTCAATAATCTTCTTTCACACAGTAACAATTTTCAGCTAAAATTTCTTGACCCAAACAAAGGAAAACAAGACCATTCAGTTATTTTACAACAATTTAGGAAGGCAAAAGAAAAAGATGAGAAAGAGAGACACTTCTAAAATCCTACACTGTGAGGGAAGAATAAAAAATTTTGCTCTCTACATATATTTCCTCTCCTAAGCTGACAGTTAATATTAAAAATAGTTACTTCCAGTCCAAAAGAAAAATAAAAGCAATTAACCAGTCCACACATGTTACTATGAGCTCCTGCCGGTTATATATCTCTTATTACATAACACAGAGGTCTGCCTTCAGTTACCTACAAAGTGGAAATTTGTAAAGTAAAATCTATTTCCCACCTACCTTGGGTAATACAAAGTAAAACACACTCAACCCCTTACAAGGGCCAGGCCTGCATATTCTGGGGAAGCCCACTGACCTCTCCAGATACCAGTGAATAGGAAGGAGGGGCTCCTTGAAGAAAGGAGGAAGGAGGCTTTCTAGCTCAACATGCCAAGAACTGCCTTTTGTAGAAATAGCAGGTTCGAATGAGAAAAGGTACCTCTGAACAGCAGTCATTTGTTCGTCCTAGCATAAAAATTTACAGTTAAAACCTGAAGGAGCCACAATGCTTGACAAACTCTCCTACCCGAGCCCCCACGTGAGAATTTCTCACACACTGCTTTGTGCGCTTTATTCTAAAGCCAAATGCTACTTTCTCCCCTTTGTGCGCAGAGACCGCCCCTCTGTCCGGGAGGCCCGTGTGCCCACGTGTGGTTCTGTGGCTATCTGCAGACAGACCTGGGAGTGGCATGCGCCCAGCCTGTAGGGCCACAGAGAAGGCTCCAGCCTGTAGGGCCACAGAGAAGGCTCCAGCCTGTAGGGCCACAGAGAAGGCTCCAGCCTGTAGGGCCACAGAGAAGGCTCCACAGCCTCACGCAGCTCATCTGAAGAGCTGCAAGCTGCTTCAAAACCTTCCCATCCCCAATTTGTTATGGCACAATCTGTAGGCTGACTTTTCTATCAGCCAGGAATATCTGCATTTTTCATCCCTTACTTAATGAGCCTCATTTATCAACTATAGATCATAGTTATCCTTCTATTATCAAAACCAATATCCTGCAAATCAGTTATATTTCAGCCTCTCTTCATCTCCAATTTTGTCTAGTGTCTATTTTTTATAGTACTCCTTCATTAATTTTTTTAAGAATTGACAGTCCCATAAAATGGGTTGAAATTCATTTCCCCCATATTTTAAATGGAAATCTTCAGAATATGATGTGAAAAAGTTTGCAGTGGGTATGCTTAGTTAAAATGTTTTTAAAAGTTAAATGAATTTTTAAAAATAACATACTGCCACTAAGCAAATATCTCAGCCATAATAAATTTAGAATTATCCATTTATTTCAACAGGACTGAAGATCTCAATTTAGAAACACTTTGCACACAAACATTTCAGTTATTTAAAAGCAAACTCTGGTTCTTTTTGAATATTAATTTATTCAAACTTTCCATATATTTAGCCTGCTTTACCTGGACGAAATCCAAACTGGTGAGGTTTTATTGAGTATTCATTTACAGAACAAACATTTACGTGGAAGATTATTTTAAAAGAACGAGAAACCTACTTTCCCACTTCCTACTACTTCTTACCTTGTTCAAGTTCAAGAATTATCCTCTATTTTCAAAATGACTACCAGTATCACAAAAATGCTCTAGGGGATAAAATTATAGAACATCACATCTTAAAGAAATAATCCATGTTAGAAAAAAACATTTGTCAAAGTCACTATCACTTTTCCTAAATTAGGACTTTCAAGTAAGGTCTTCACATGTTTCTCTCAACCTTAATCCAAAAAGAATTGATGTCTCTACATGGAGCAGGCCAGTTACTAAAATTACATTTGGGAATATGATAAATCCTAGGTAAAAAACCCAACTATTATGTGTTCCATTTAAAACATTACCAAGATATCAAACTATCTCTGCACCTTTAGTTTTGAAACTATGCCACTGATTAACTGGATCTGCAGATGCTCGACCTGACAAGGCACCATCCTTCAGAGACCCTCCTGCCCCCTCTCTACAACTTGTGTAACTCCCAAACTCAACGTACTCTACCAACATTTAGAGAACACTCATAAACCGCTTATGTGGTCAGCTGCACACAGGAATTCTCAATGCTTAAACACTGCGAACAAGTGACAACAGATTAGATTTCTCTTTCATTAACTTATAATTTTTTAAATGTTCAGAATGATTTGAGAAGGGTCAAGCAACAGAAGACGGCTACATTCTTAACCTTTTACTGAAAACCATTTAAATCAAGTTCAAGATACAAATAAAAAAAGTTTTGGAAGAGTTCATTCAGCAGCCATACATCTAATTCTTACCTGGTACATTTCAACTTCTGCGAAAACCTGCCACCTAACAGGTTAAGATCATTTTAACAATTTGTATTTTAGGTAGGGCTGAAAACTTAATAAAAAGCAAAACCCAGGGCGCCTGGGTGGCTCAGTCGTTAAGCGTCTGCCTTCGGCTCAGGTCATGATCCCAGGGTCCTGGGATCGAGTCCCACATCGGGCTCCCTGCTCGGCGGGAAGCCTGCTTCTCCCTCTCCCACTCCCCCCTGCTTGTGTTCCCTCTCTCGCTATCTCTCTCTCTGTCAAATAAATAAATAAAATCTTTAAAAAAAAAAAAAAGCAAAACCCAGTTAAAAAACGCTTCACCTAGCTTTTTCCAATAGTTTCCAATTGTTCATAGAAACTATATCAAATCCACACACTTAAAATGTCCCTATTAACATATCATCAATATTCATATATGCTTCCAAAGTGCATGACCTTTTATCACTATCCAACGTAAGTGTCATTAAAGATTTAAAAAACAAACACACACAGAGTATTCTCTTTCAGGAAAGGCAAATCATTGTAGGCTCTGTTGCTAATACCTAACCCCCCAAAAATATCCTTGGTAATAACAGTTTTCCAACCATCCTCTTTCAGGCTTCCAATATCCTGTTTAACACCCTCTATTTCAAAGAAATACCAGCATTTACTACCTCCTTCCTTTCGCAAAGGGCCAAAAAACATATATTTTATCTAAACCTCAATATTCCCTTCTAATTGCAAACTCAACAGAAGTACCATAAGCACTATTCCACAGGACATTTAGGGTTTTTTACTAAACTCTGAAAGATAAAATCCCTTTTTATGTCGATCTCTTTAGATATTTCCTACTTAAAGAAGAAACGGTCAGAAGGAGGATTTTAATGACCTGATGGGCTTCTCAAAGGCTATTAGAATGTGACTGATCCTTTCTGTATCTTAGGTAAACAGCATAATGGACCTACTACCTGAAACACAAACTGGTGGCAGGCCTCTTGGAAGAATGAAACAGATTCGTGATTGCTATAACCTGAGGAAAACTAACGGCTCTTCAAATCCCTGGAGGAGAAAGCACTATGTGCTTAGATCAAGGAAGAAAATCAAACCTTTTGTTTGTTTACGTCCTTGTATACATGTTCATAAAGTATTTTATTAACAACATATCCAAGCCATATTTACTGAAATGATTATTGTTCCTGTCAATTTATTTATTTTTACAATTCAAAGAATGTTTTCATGCTACTAAGAATGTTTTTCCCATTACTTTTAGCTTAATTATCCAAAAGTGCCCACTTCTTCTATGGAAGCTTAAGGCTACCAGGTAAAATTCAAATGTCATCTTATAATAAAAGAAAATGGTTTTGACAAAAACCCCACCCAGCTAATACAGATGGCGCACTCACATAATCCTTTAGTATCGGCAGCATCGGAGAACATAGGCTGTCTACTGCTATCAAGTCAATACCTTGGGAAAAAATCCCTTCAGCAATGAAAAGAAAATTCTGATACTAGAGGAAGAATGTGTTTAAAAGTTTTTACATAAAATCTACTAGGAAAATACTTGCTGAATAAGACATAATAAATATTCTGAAAAGATCCTCATCTATTAATAGGGGAGTCAAGACAGCTATAAAAATAAATGTAATAAAAAGATCAACAGTGACGGCACAAGCAATGAAAATATATCAAAAGACCCAACAAAAAAAAGTATATTAAATAATATTTGGGGAGTTATCTTAAAATAGAAATTGAGATATACTCAATGTTTTTAAGATAAAGAGTTAATAAGTTATAGCCTTTTTTTTTTTTTTTTGGCCCTCCACAGTGTATTTTGCTTATTAAATGCTGGCTTCATTTCATATCAATAATAGAGGTAGAAAAAAATGCAGAATGTGCTTGAATTTTAAGTGATACTATTCCCAGGAGAGAGAATTCTTCAAGCTACTTTTAATATCTGCTATATGCTAAGATTTGCTAAAAATGGTAATATCAAGAGTATGTAAGCTAATGTATCTCAATGGGGGAAAAGCTGTATGATTAAGAGGTACAGCAATAAGTGGACATTATTAAGAAAGATCTGTTCTAAGCTTAGATTGGAGTGAATTAAGTGATAAGTAAATATCACTGGTCATGGCCCCAAGACAACAAAAGGACAAATATTAATTTATCAGTTATTTGCTTTACTGTGGATGATCTGAAGATCTAAGTCAGCTGGAACGTAACTGCTTTAGCTACTGAAGATCACCAAGAATTTAATGACATGCAAATACAGAGAGACACCAGTTCAAACAACGGTGAGTGGACAACTTACTGAGAATTCAAATTACAGATCTAGCATAAAGACATTGGAAATATCTTGATTTCTTGTAATAGAAATTTAACCATGTAACAAACATGCTAAAGAAAATATCACATGTGTAGAAAATATTACAAAATCTATCTCAATATAATCAAAAAGATTAAGAAATAACTAGAGAAGCTTCCTTCTTCATAGTCACATACACAATAAAGACTTAATAATCATACATTAGGATCACTATACCACATTTTTTCAAAGGTAAAGGTAACACCCACAATTTCCTTAGTTCCAAATTACAAACTAGAGGTTACAAATATGATGGATTGTCTTTAGCTTTAAGTAAAAAGACAAAATTTATATCATTGACACTTGAATAAAAAACGCAGCATAAATCTACAAACTACCCAATAGGAAATTCAGATATAATACAGTTCCACGATACCTAGAGTATCAAATTAACCAAGTTGGAGAACTAAAATATTTAATAGGAGTAACACTAAAAACATATTGATATTAGAGCCAAGTAGAATACCAACAAATTTCCCCCCCAAATTGCGATTACCTTAATTGTATATAACAACATACTGATGCAGCATCCACACAGCTAAAAATGTATCGGTAAACCCTGTACAGACACGTTTTACACAAATGAAGCCTGTTGAAGAAAAGTGTCTTGCTAAAATTCCCATTTAAATAAAGCCAATTTTCACCTTCACAGATTAGCAGCAGGGGCAGGGGGTGCATTAGGTACACTAGCTGATCTGCGGTTTGTTCTTTATCCAGTAACTGATACGTCCATATACTCACCCCAAAACCTGGAAATTTGGCTCTCTAAAAAAATACTGACATGTTACTGAGTCAATCGGCATCTTATTTACCTGCGAGAGTTACAAAAACAGAAAGAAAAATACCAACTGGGGCGTTTCTTTTTTTTTATTAGCTCTTAAGAAAATTTATTTGTTGCACAACCTTAGATCCTCTTGGGAATTAGGCACGGTAAGGGTTAAGGAAGAAAGCAAGCCATTATATGTATACTAACTGAACAATTCAGAAAAACTTGAACTACTGATGAATATATCGGTTCGCTTCCTAAAATGCTTTTAGCCCGCTTTTCAATAATCAACTTAAGAAGCACCATCCCAGAGCAGAACTCTTCAGCTTTCTGGGATGACCACATTTCACTCCTTCCCTAACAACTATGCTGTAGAGCTAGCTGAATCTCAAGCACCTATTTCAGTGCAGAGCCATGAAAAGAAGCATACCCTGGTGAAGTTCAAGGGCATATGAGGAAAGCACCACACCACAAATTTTTCTTATAGCTACATAAAAAAATCTATCAATTTATAACAAATGTTTCAACATGTGTAGCAGCACACTTCATCAGCCAAAGGCACACCTACAAAGTTGGGTTTCTCTAAAAACAACAAAAATCTGGTGGGGAAAAGAAGTGGAATTCATTGTCCATCTGCTTCCCGCCAGTCCATTTAAATTTCCTAAAACCACATGCCAATTTCCAAGTATGCAGCAAATGTTACATTTATCAACAGTGCTCACCTGCACGCGCGCACACACCAACTACGTGCTTACCAAGCTGTGAATCATCCGCTAAAGAAAAAAGCGTACAGCACAAAACGCAGACTCTATCACCTCTTTCATTCCTTCAAAAACCAAATAACTAGACAATAAATACTCCAAGGTGACTACAAAATGACCACAATAAATTTCACCCACCACAGAAATAAAAGCTAAAAAATTAGGATGTCAAAAACATGTGCATCAGCTTCGAAGATACTATACACCCCGTAACCATGACTTACCTTCTTCTCTAAGGCTACACGTAACTTAAAAATGGGTACGCTATGCATGCCAAACGTCATGTAGAACATTCATTACGCAGGCTGGTTCTCAAATGTTTAGCAGTAATATAATAAATCTTAATGTAAAATATTTGAAACTCAAATTAAAATCATGACTAGCCCGAACTCCCATCTTAAATGAAACTTAATAAAGATTAAGGAATAATAACAATTTTTCAAATCACAATATTTTAACAAGAACATAAATATAAAAATTTATTTGCACAGATGTATTCTTTTAGTTTATAAGGAAAAACCTCATTTAAATTAGGCTGCTCATTAAAAAAACAGATGAACTATTTATGGGCCTCAACATGATTCCCTAGAATGTAGCCACTACTCTAATCAATATATACCCCAATCACCACACAGTATTTGCTGGTGGAAATACTTATAAGCTGCTTTTGTCAAATTTAAAGGAAAATACTTTCTTTTAGGTAGAAATGGATTGGGTGATTTCTCATTACATAAAGTCCCAGAAGATATTCAAACTACCACCGGATGCTTTATCTCATTCATCACTGATATCCTTTGCCAAGTGGGAATTTCTTTACGTTTAACTCTTATATCGGACACCATTGTTCTGTATCATTACGAGAAAGCAACAGGGTAAGCAAAGAACAACTGTACAACAGAAACACCTTTCTGCCACAAAACCCATCCGCTGAATAAACCTTCCAACTGGACTAAGAGATACCTACAAATGAAAGAGACTTATCCAAGACCACACAGCTCTTGAGAAGACAGCCCTAAAAAAATTAATAAATCACAAATATATCTGAAATCTAGAAACTTCTCCCCCAAGTCTTAATATAAAGTAGAACAAACAAAAACAAGAGCTCTTTTAAAAAAATTTTAACTCATTACATTTCCAAATCAGCACATTAATGTCTTACTGGTAAACTTGATGGTCTTTCTTGTTGTATTAAGTTCAAGTCTTCATGGTTAGGTTTTCCAGGAGCCAAAGGAGGTTGAGACCTAGTTCCATAGCCTTCCTGAGACATGTCCTAAACAAACACAAATATAAAGCACTTCATAAATATCTCAATGAGTTGTAACCACAACAAAGCAAGGCTTATCACAAACTATCAACTGATATTACATATAAGCAGACATATAAATATGTTATAGCTATCATTTAACACTTTATCGAAAGTAGAAACAAAAGACAAAGCAGTGAATCATCAAGAGCAAAAACATGTATCTTTTTATTTTAAATATATATATATGTATACACACACACACACCTAAATTTATTATGAGACCATACAAACTAAACACCATATTTGAGTTTTGCAGGAAGGTTAACAGTCAGTGAAAGATGGGGAAGGAGGTCAGCTATGATCAAACTCTCTTTTAAACCAGAGCAAACCAAAAGCTCATGTTATTGCTTAATTCTGATTTTGGTTGAGCTGCCTTTAATATTACCTTGAAAATGTTAAAATAATTAATGAAAACTTTATTAACAACTGGCTTTTAGTATGTCCTCTTGATAACCCACAAAACAACATAGTTATTAAGCTCAGAGTATCCTGGGGTTTCTACAAAACCAATAAACCTTCATGTATAGAATTCCATATGTTCACGTGGCATAGTTTCCAGAGAACCACAATAAAGAATAAAACAGCAGTAGGGAAACAAAACACACCCAAAAAACCTGCTGAGGTATGAGAAACTTATCATTAACATGGCCTTTCTGGCATCCTGTTGAACACTTTTCCAGGAGGTATTCTGCATGGTTTCAGTATTATGCTGAAATACTATTATATAAACCAAATACCACACCACACCAAACTTACTATATACCCAATCTCTAGCTGTTTAACTATGTACACTCAGCTACTAAACATTCTACCACCATTTACACCCAAAGTCAAACAGCAGGACAGAATATAAAATACTTATTATAGCACGTCTTAATTGGCGCTGAAAGTTGAAGAACCAGTTTCTGAGTGGAGAGAAAAAAAGAATAGAAAATATCACTTAAAAACAAAATTCTCTCCGTTGCCCTTGTCAGTGTTTAAAGTATTAAAGAAACACTACATACAGGTTCTACTTCTCCTGTTAAATTCTCAAAATATTACTTTAAAAATTAATGTTTATTAGTTGAAGCCCTATAAAAAGCTTCTACTGCCCCACCCCTTTCTCACACAGTATACACTTAAAATTACATGGCTTCTTAAGCCAAGAAACTTTGGACCAATAGCTAGTACTACAAAATACACAAACTGCACAAACTAGATTTAACTAGCCAAGTGCTGGTTTTAAACAGGCTCTGTATTAAAGAGCATGCCAACAACACAGCATTTCCCAAGCAACCCTTCTACCCTTTAAATAAAGCTACACACACACACACACACACACACACACACACACACACACACAGAGTTCATCAAAATATCTAACCTCTAAAAGGAATGCATAATGCCTAGTCAGTACTATGCTTTTTTAAGAGAGTTAAAGCCCAGTTGTCCAGGTTTTAATCTGGTAACAGTTAGGTGAGGCCTCAGTGAGCACATGCAATCCAGGACACCCAAAAGGGTAGCGCTTCAATCTGGCTGCCAGCAGAGGATAACAATTAGGCTGTGGGGGACAAAAGCCGAGGCTGAAAGATTATTATCACTCTCACTGCCCCCCTGCCCTGAGCACCATAGCTTCCGGATCCCAGACCTCCACTTGTCACACAGACTTCCTGCTGGGTGCCCTGCAGGTTCCTTTAGATTAACAGTGAGGATTTCAAATCAAGTAGGGCACAAGGCCTCCATTCAGGGCCTTCACCCTGGTACAAAAAAAAAAAAAAAAAAAAACCCACAAAGGTGCTGGACAGTCTCACAATGGGCAAACAAATGAGCAGACCCCTGCTAGTTCCTCAAATACACGCGTGGCGCACACAGAGTTTATGGGCAGTGCTCAGACACTTTTTTTTTTTAGTAAACGTCGGTTAAGAAACAGGAACAGACTCACATGCCCTCTGCTTATTAGCCTTTTAAATGTTTTTTATTTTCTCTTTGTAGCTAAATGAACTGATTTTTAAAAGAGCTGAAAGAGACCATTACAACTATAATGAATACACATTTCAATTTAGATACTGTCCCCTCTAAAATAAGCAACACTGAACTAATAGACTATGAAAGCTATCAGAAAATTTTACTATGGCTTTACATTTCACGTTTTAAGGCTTTAAAAGTTCAAAATAATTAGATTCTACCAAAGTCTCCAACACTATTCCTAACCACAAGAGGTTTTCAATTATTAAATTCAGTTGGAAATAAAACTGAAACAAAATTTAGTGAGAATTGCTGAAACGAGAACTTCTTCTAGCCTCAATTTATGTTGAAACATAAGGATTAATTTAACTGAGAAAACATCCAGAACAGGTACCAAGTTTTAACCTAACACAATCATCATCCATATATAATTCACACGGGGGCTATAAAGTCTACATCTGGAAGCTTTAATAGAGATAGAAAGCTTATATTCTATAACAAACCGGAGCTTTTCCCCCCCTTCAGATCTATATTTATTTTCTAGTATGTACTTATTTTCACCTCAAGAAGAGTAGTAGTAATGAGTAATTTAATAGACAGTAAGAATGCAATGTCAGTCTCAGAAAATAAAGAGTATGTTCAGCATCACATCTTATAGACAAATGACAAGACACAGCCTTACATTCTTAACACATCGTTGCCATCTTTGGCTATTTACAAGTTGCGACTAGTGCACACTGGTGGGTACACCCGTTTACACGCACACGATCACTGCACTCCGCCGCTGCACATACACAAAGCCATGGCTATTTAAGAGAGACTCTCAGTGTGATAATTCTGCAATACAAAAGAACCACAAGTGGGGAATGTGGTTTACCCCTTCTCAGTTCTTTATCAATATTAGTTTTCTTCATCTCACCCACAGACTTTGAACCATTGATGGAGTCTGGTTTTAACCTTCTTTATGTTATGAGTCAAAGGTAAAGGGAGACTGACTCAGAAAACAACAAAGGTGTGAAAAGAGCTTGGGGTAGGGGCATGTACACATCTGCTTCAGAAGTTTTCACCTAGGTGTTTCTTTTAACAGACATGGTATTCGTCTACTGAACGCCCAGTACAGAACCCTCCTTTTGCTGGGCGCTTCACATCCCACAGCGCGGAGCCTGAGCCAGAAACACTTGTGTCCCACTCATATCGTAAGGTAGGGTCAGACCAAAACTGTCACGCGGGTCTACTGTCAAGGCCTAGAGCCCAAGTGCTTCTGTTTTCTTTTATGATGAAGTGAATTAAGTACTAATGGCAACACCAGACTCTAAAGAAAATGTAGAATAAAATGTCAAGGACACTCTTTAAGAAAAAATAATAAGGGAAGATATTCCCATGGTATGAGTTCGAAAGATACAAAGCGATAAACACTGAAGAGAGCGGCCACCTCCTTCCCAGGATGCCCTCCAGAAGGACTGCTGTGCACAAGCTGTTATTTCTCTTTCCACAACTGCGCAGGGCGTTGCCAAGTACAAACGTGAATTCAAATCCTTTTTCCTTTAAACACAGTGGGGCATATTTCCTGTACACAGAGTATTTTTTTGGTCCCTTAACAATGTATTGTGGAGCTCAGTCCATACCTGCACCTAAGAATCTATTCTTTTCTTAACGCTACATAGTACTGCATTATTGTCAGTACTCTGACTTATTTAACCAGTCCCCTCCTGATGGACATTTAGGTTGTTCCCAGTCTTTCCCTACCTCATGCAGCACCATAATAAAATCCGTGTGCATTCACCTTCATGTGATATTTCTCTGGAGCATAAATCTCCACAAGGAGAATTTCTGCCAAAGGGTTGATACGTGTAAAATTTTGACGGAGTCTAGCAAAGTGCCCTTAACAAAAGGAGCATCAGTCTATACTCAAGTCCATCCTTTTGGAATAGAATGAAGCTTCACTAAAAGTTTACCTTAGCATCTCAATATGCCTAACTGCATTATAAAAAGCAGGAAATCCAGAGTAGGGAGGGTGGGAGGAGGGTTGGTAGTCAGTAACAAAAAGGAAAACAACACACAGACTACAAACCAAAGGAAGACAGGGAGCAGATGCGGTGAAGAGCACCTCAGTCCAAGACTCACAAACGGTACTGAGGGGCCGGGGAGGGTGAAGTCCAGAAGCCAGTAAAACACCATTTAGAACACACGGTGATTTTCAGGTTACTTAAGAAAAGTTTTTCCAATAATCACATGAAGTACAGATGTGCTACAAAGAATACACTTACTACTCTTGTAATGAATGATGAGGACCTGAATGGCCTCATAACATCCTTCAATATCTAGGTCAGAATAAACATCTTGCTCCTTTTTTCTCCCTGCTTTGGAAACTCCCATCATCAGTTCCAACGACTGACGGGGAAAAGAAGTGGTCCTGGTACATAAGACACTGTAGTGGGACGGGAGAAGGATGGCGTCACCGCCACAGAGAAAACGCCCCATGGCCACGTGGGGTTGCCAGTCATGTAAAATCATTACTCTGATCAAGAAACTTAGCATGCTACTGACCTCCCCAGCTTTAGTTTGTAGATAAATAAATGTAAACTATCCTTTCCAAAAGGAAAGCAATACAAATCTATAAAATATTCAGAATGGCACAATCACTTCCTTGCCTTCTCAGGAACGCCCTAACGTAAATGTTATTAACGAAGACAGCTGACATTTGCAGGCAGGGCTCTGTGACGCACCCCATGCACGGTCCACCTTTACCATAGTCCCGTGACGTAGTCCCTGGCATCATCTTGCTAAATTTTACCACGAGGAAGCAAAAGCTTAAATGATGTGCACGGCTAATGTCTAAGCACTGCTAGTATCTCAGTGTGGTGGGCAAATCTTCAATTCTATCCTAACTACTCTGGAGACCACTGGAAGCCTCAAACACTATTACATAACAAGGATATAATGTAATTATAACTTTTAAAAGGTATTACCCTATTCTTCCATATATTCTCCTAAATTCCCCTTTCAGAAATTATGAATCTTGCATATTTTATACATGGGGTATTTCCAAAATATTCAATTATAGTGTTGTGAATCAATAAGAAATACTAACATTGAAAACTCCCACAAATTTGAATATAAAACTACTCTCTCTACCACTTGTTATCATTGAATAGTTTTATTTAAAGTCCACAGGCTGACAAAAAGCAATATAAAGAGACCCAGCCTTCCCAAGGCTCCTCTGCTGGTTCCACTCTTTCTGCCCGTCCCCCGAAAACTGGTGTCCCTCAGAGCTTTTCCCCAAAGATTCCATGCACTCTGATCTGTGGATAGTGACAATTCCCAAATCTCGATTTCAAGTCCCACATATTTGAACTGCACTATAAACATCTCAACTTGAGGGTAAAGTCCCTTACACACATCATGCCAGGGAAGGACTCTCCTCTTCCTCCTCCAATCTGCTCTTCCTCCTTCGGCTTGCCACCTGCTTGAAGGCCTCCCCCTCCCCAGGGGACTTCTCAGACCTTTTTCTCTTTCACCATTCATACACTTCTGACACATCACCAAATCCCAAGTCACCGCAAGTCCACCCTCTTTTGTCTTTCCCCCAACTGCCAGGCCTCTACTTGGGCCGCTTCTCACAACAGCCTCTTGCCCACCATGTCGACAGAGCGGACTTGCTAAAACACAAATGGTCACAGTGTCCTCCTGCTTGGAAAGGGCTTCCTACTGGGGCGCCTGGGCGGCTCGGTCAGTTGAGCAGCCGACTCTTGGTTTGGTCCTGATCTTGGGGTCGTGGGATCCAGCCCCGTGTTGGGCTCTGTGCTCAGCAGGGAGTCTGCTTAAGATTCTCTCCCTTTACCCCACCCTTTGCCCCCACTCCCACTGGTGTTCTCGCTCTCTGAAATAAATAAATCTTAAAAAAAAAAAAAAAAGGCCTCCTCCTCAGTGCCTACAGAATGAAATCCACAGTCCGGTTTGGCGCCAAAGAGTTGGGCAAACATCCTCCAGCTGCCACCCCAGCTGCACCTGGGTCTTCCCCGGGGCCCACTGCAAGTCCGCACGCCTCCCACTGACTGCTCCCGAGCTCCAGCGGTGCCCCGCGTCTGCAGGCGCAGCTCTCTCGGTCTGTCTTAGTCCCGAGTGGATGCCTTTCCTTCTGTGTCTGCAAAGCATCTGGCTGTCCTCAAGATCCTGCTAAACATTAACTCCACATGCCCCCAAACAACTACCCCACACCAACTTCAGATGTACTCCTCTTAAAGAACTTACAACGCTGGGGACGCCAGGGTGGCACAGTCGGTTAAGCATCCAATTCTTGATTTCGGCTCAGGTCATGATCTCAGGGTTGTGAGACCGCGTTGCAGGTCAGGCTCCGTTGAGTGTGGAGCCTGCTTAAGATTCTCTCTCTTCCTCTCCCTCTGCCCCTTCCCCCCCCACTCCTGCACACCCTCTCTCTCTCAAAATAAATATTTTTTAAAAACAGAGTTTACAATGCTGTATTTCAGCTATTTGTTTGTGTATCTCCTGAACTGGACTCTTACTTCCTCTTGGGCTCCCAGTACCAAGCACGGACAGGTACTCAGTAAGAGGCTGGTGAATGATTGACTCAATGGCTTTGAAAAGCTTACACTCAGAATTAGACACAGCAATACAAAAATAAATGTAGGAGGACAGATACATAAAACTGAACAAAACTTGGGCTCATGTCCAAGAATATTTACCACGGTAACAGCCACACTTCCTGGTAGCAGCATCCTACAAAACACATTTTGCTGTTTGTTACTGGCGGTCTTGAATATAGTAAAAAAATAATAATAAAAATTGAGAGAGAGGGGAAAAGACTATGGCAAGCATCAGTGGTGCCATCAAAAAATAAACAAAAATCAAGACATTTTATACCTCCTAATGAACAAACCAGCAATGAAATATTCTTGCCAAAAAAAGAATGATAATGAGTTTGATAAAGCCTGTATATCTAAAAACCAATTTATAGGAAATAAAAAGGACCGAAGAACACACTAAACCATAGCAACTCAATCAGCAAATCTCAAACTGTGGGAATCTCTACTAGACAAATGACCTACTTTCTTCAACAAATAAGTTGCAATAGTAAAAAGAAAAGGAGAGGAAAAGAGAGAGATGGAGACAGGGAAATCCTAGACATGAGAAGGTATCAACCAATTCTAAGACTGGATTTTACTTGGACCTTGATTCAAACTATCCTGCAATGTAAATTAAACATTTATTCCATTTATGAGGCTACTAGAAATTTGGATAATTGGTATGAAAATTTATGTTTTGAATGTGATAACTGTATTATGTTTATGTTTACTTTTTAAAGCCCTTTATCTTTTAGAGATATATAATAAAATATTGACAGATTAAATGATATGATGTCTGGGACTTACTCTGAAATAACACTGAGGCTTGGGTTTGGGAGGTGAGGGAAGAGAGTGTGGATGCAAGAAGACTGGCCCTACAACTACTGAAAGCTGAGTGATGTGTGCACAGGGCTCCTGTCTACTTCTGTTTATGTTTGAAATTTTCCATTTAAATGAAAATGGAGTTAGCAATATTAAAGACAAATTCGGAAATCCAGAGGGGGCTGAGGCTGTGGGGTTGACTGCAGCTTTCACCTAAAAGACTATAAGAACTTCCTAATTGGTCCCTTTGCCATCAATATCCTTTCCCCCAAGAAAACCCATTAAACATAGATCATTTAATCTTTCAGTTTCTTAACCACCCCCCACACCATTCCATCTTTAACATGTATGCTGTACTACTCAATCCTAACGCTCAGCTGTCTTTTTTTTTTAATCCCTCCATAATTTTAACCAAGTTAACCTGGCCTAGTGGCCCCAATTGCTGACTCAGTGATCCTTTCTCAATCTCATTCCTTGATCAAGCTGTCCTGATCCTGATCAACTCCAGCCACCCTCCTTGCCTAAATCTGACACTCTTACCCTTATCTTGGTCTGGGCTCTTAAAGGCCCTGTTTCCTCTTTCACTGACTCCAAGAAGCCTTTTTCAGGCACAAATCTCTCAAAAGTTCATGAAACTTTGAGTCAAAGAAACCCAAGATCAAATTCCAACTTCTAGATTATTCACTAGCTGTGTGACCCTGAACAAATTTTTCAGTTCAGTTTCCTACTCTAGAAACCATACTGGATTGAGTTAACCTGGGAAGGCTAAGGGTACAATGAAACATGCCCTTGACTCCCAAGGCTCGTGTATATTAGGTGCGCAATGCTCAGGGACTAGAAGCAGAGTGGGTGTTTTACATCCGTCACAATTACTATCTCTTTAGGATACTGGTAAATCACTTTAATTCTTCTAAATCCATATCGATACGTAACCCTGTATCTTCCTTTAAACGCTTGTTCCAAAACTCTTTTATGGTAGATTTAAAAAAATCACATGTCCAAGGCTCAAATGGTTTTTTACTGCTACTGATTCCAAAGGCAGCTTCTCAGCTTATGTTAAAGCCAAAGTCCCTGGAATACACAGTATATACTGATTGAGCATAGATTTGGCTAGATTTGGAATACTGCTAATTTTCTACTAATTCACAGGCATAATTATTTCCAAAATTTTAAAAACCATTCTAGAAAAAGGACAGGCTTAGACAAGCTACTTTTTGTTTCCTTACTGATACGTCTCATTAATACTGACAGCAGATTCAACACCACAGTTGTGGCCTGCCGTTAACGAGAACGTCACCACAGCACAAGACGCACCATTACCCACGAGGCTGCAGCAGCCCCTGGCCTGCAGTAAAGCTGAACTCTGAACGGACTGGAGAAGAGAGAGAAGACCTCCATCAAGTGGGGCTATCTCCCCGACTCTAATCAAGTCCGAATCCTGGAGGTCACTACTCTGGCATTCAAGACTTGAGAAAACCTTCTTGTTTTCTCTGTTTTTCCAAGAACTTCTTCCTAAACTCACAGTGGACCCAGAGTGAAAAGGGAAATGTATCTAAAATTACATTTCCTAAAATACCAAAGAGAAATATGAAGATACTCAAAAGCTAAGGACGAAAATAATTAAGATTTTTAATAGTTTATTTTAATAAAATCACAAAGCTAAATGACCTACAGTAAATGTCCAGTTATGCTTTTTGTCTCACACACACGCACACACGCACATACACACAGAATAAAAAAGAACCCCGGTTCTGTAACTTATTACCTAAAGAATGACTTTCCTCATTCACGAAACCAAGATACAAGGACTTATCTCCAAGAGTTGTATTAATGATAAAAGGAGAGACTACCTTTAAGCAATTAGCACCGTGCCTGGCACACTGAAGGTTCAATAAATGTTAGCAATTATTATTTATATCCTTTAAAACCACATTTAGGAATGAGAATCAAAATTTGCATCGAACCACTGGGGCTTTACCTGTGGTAATCAAGCTGATGGTGATAATGGCAACAGCAGCTAATAATTATGCGACATTTACTCTTTGCCACACGCTAAGTGCTTCCGCATTGAAAGAGAAGTCTTTTTTGTCTGACCTGAACCCCATTAAACAGGTACTATTTTACAGAGGAAGAAACTGAGGCACAGTTTCTTGAGTAACTTGCCTGGGGTCACTGAGCTGGCAAGTGGCAGAGTTGGGACGGGAACCAAATACATTCATCCCCCAGAGTCCTCACATGTAACGACCTTCTGGCTCTGCATCCCACTGGACAAGGGCTATTTTCTGGACTCTACCCCACAGCTGATAAATCTCAACCTGAGGCTGGGGTTCAAGAATCTAAATTTTTAATAAACTTCCCAAATTTGCTTGTAAAGTAAGAACTGTTGACTGACGACAATACAGTATTTTTATTAAAGTTTGATGATTAAGGAATCGCGACGTGAGGCTTCGGGGGATTATGCCATCACCTAGGATCTAGAGTGTAAAATTTCTCTGTGTCGTTACCAAGAGCTAGTTTAGCATCCCTTCATAGTTGTAAAACAGGTGGACCTCTCCTACTGATGTCAGGAACGGTCCTGTTTGTCTTACTGTGGTTGCAGGAGCCGCTCAAAAAGGTCACCATCCACTCTGCAAGAAGCAACGCTGGTGCTAACATCTCACACTCTCTCACTGCTGACTTCCCGCCAAAACCCAAACCCCTTCCTCCCCGGACCAGAGAGCTGAGCACCCTGGGCACACCAGCCAGACACCTGGACACTTGAGATTGTAACTCACATTTAGGGCCTGAATTCTCAACCTGGAGGGACAGAGATTTGAAAACTCCCCTGAAATTAAAGCAAATTTTGCATGGTGCATATATTTTTCTGGGAAGAGGATCCCCAGCTTTCACCAGATTCTTAAGGACCCCCCAAAAAACTAAAGGGTAAAAATGAACAGGGATAATAATAGTATCAAAAATGGGACCCACCAGAATTGAGAACATAATTTCAGAGAGATTTAAAACCAGATTAGCTACAATCTTTATCTATATAACTGAAATAAAAATATAATTACTAAAAAATTTCCAGATACAGTTAGTGTCCAAATTGTATATGCAATAAAAGCTCAGTCTGCCTGAATAACTCTAGTCTAAAAAGTTATCTAAACAGGACACTTTGCATTACTACACACACGCTTTAATTAAAGGAATGGCATGAGGGACACAAGTGGCATGAGAGAGACCTGCTGAAACAGAATTTATGAAACCCATATGCTGTAGAAACAGGTAGAGAGTTTGTTTTTGCCAAAGAGAGAAATAAGGTGCCAGAAAGATCCTGTCTCGAGCCTGTCTTGCCAACTCATCTCTAAAGCTGTACAGAGGATCACTTTTAAAAAGTTGACTTCTCCATGGAATGCCTTTGGAGTAAAGCTAAAACTACCAAAGGGAAAAAAAAAAAAGGCTAGAAAAAAACGAAAAAGTAACCAAAAAAATATAACAAAAGACTATAAAAGCCAGCTAGAGAGGACTCGGTGGCCATTGTTTTGCACTGTACCAATTAACACTTTCAAAATTAAATAAGCAAAAAGGATTCTGTTGAATTTTTTTTTTTTTACCATGAGCATATATGACTTTTATAACCTTTAAAAAGAAATTAAAATGGACCATTTGGTCTATGAAATTAATTCTGTCTTCCCCCCATTCCAGTTGTCATTTTCAGAGTATAGACTATGAGGCGAAAAAATAGTCAGCATCCACTTCCTATCACCTTTACTGATCTTCAGTGAAAGTAAACAGGCTATAGACACTCCTTCTCTAAGAAATAACAGAATCATCTGAATTTTTCAGAGGTTCCCTTATAGTTCTTAAAATTATCTATATTACAGTTAAGTGTTGTTATGAGTATAGGAAAAATTTACCTTTAAAGAGTCAATTAAATTTCTATTTGGAAAAAAAAGAAGAAAAAAGAAAACTCCAGAAATTTAGGATGACCATCAGTTACCTCAAAATTAAAGCAAAATTTATTTCTGTAGCCATTTTACAGTAAAACAAACACCGCAAATTTCTAAGGACATTCTGAGAATAATCCTCCCACTGCTTTTCTGTAGGGGAAGCGAAGGTGGAAAAAGCACTGCTCTGAAGCGAAAATGATATTCCAGATACTTGCCAAGTGGTAAAATAGTGGGGTCCAGGCTCCTGGACTCTCCTGCTGTGCAGGGTATTAACCACTGAGTTGGAGAATCCTGGGGTCTCAGGAGAGAGAGGGGGTACCCTCTGAGCGTGCCAGGCCAGGGACTATTCCCAAACCACTCTTAACTACTGAGTTTACACAGTGGTTCTCCCAGGATGATCCTGGGTCAGCAGTAACAGCAATATCACATGGAAACTTGTCAGAAATGAAAATTATCAGGCCGTACTCCAAACTGAAGCAGCAGAAACTATGGGAATAGGGTTCAACACAACCTGTGTTTTAACAAGCCTTCTGGGTGATTCCAACACACACTGAAGTTTGAAAAACGCTGGGTTAACAAATGGAAAGCCTCACACCAATGGCCTGAAGGCAAGAATATCAGCCTACCTCTGGAGCAAAATGCATCCCTATTATATATAAACAAATAAAGGAGACAGTAAACCCTTAGATTAAAGTAGAACTGGGATCAAACCCAAGCCCCACCACGTTCAGGGAAAGCTTGCTGTATGACCGCTCAGGGTTATTAATAATAAATGAAATAATATCCGTGGCCATGCCAAAGTAAAAGAGTGGAGAGCACGGGTTAGTATTTCTGTGCTCCAGCATTAACATTAGAAACATCAGAATGCACCAGAATTGCCTATAAAGTTCAATGTAGATTCCCAGGTTCCCCCAAAGAGAACAGTTCTAAAGAGAATTTAGTTGCCCAAGTACCCCAGGTGATTCTGATGCAGATAATCCCCTCTGGTTTTCACTGTAGAAAACCACGGCCCTACAAAGGTGGTTCTTGCCCACACTAGCCAATTCTAAAAGTCACCCTATTATTTCAAACATCTGCAGATAATTATCTTCTGGAACGCAATAGATGGAGAGCCTATTATTCTAAGAATTTTTTAAATCAAAGAAATAGATGAAGGAAGAACTTTAATGTCATATATAAGTTATGTTTTACCTTCTTTTCCACACTTTAACAAACTGAATGAGCACTGAAAGACAAAAAGGCAGTTGAGAGTAAGGGGGAAAAAAAAAAACCAGGAAAAAGAAATTCCAGTCTTCCTTGTGTCAGAATGTAAATTCAAGGAAAGTTGACTGTATGAAAAATATAATGAGCAGGGCACCTGGGTGGTTCAGTTGGTTAAGCATCTGCCTTTGGCTCAGGTCATGAACCCCGGGTCCTGGGATCAAGCCCGGCATCACATCGGGCTCCCTGCTCATCAGGGGGTCTGCTTCTCCCTCTCTCTTTGCCCCTCCCCCCCACTCATGTTCTCTCTTGCTCGCTCTTCTCGCTCTCAATTAAATAATAAGTAATCTTTAAAAAAAAAAAAAAAAGAGTAGTGTCTGGGTGGCTCAGTCAGTTAAGCGTCTGCCTTCAGCTCAGGTCATGATCCCAGGATCCTGGGATCGAATCCCACATCGGGCTCCCTGCTCAGCGGGGAGCCTGCTTCTCCCTCTCCCTCTGCCTGCCACACCCATCTGTGCACGCTCTCTGACAAATAAATAAAAAATCTAAAATAAATAAATAAATAAATAAATAAATAAATGAATGAATAAATAAGGATGTATAAAATGAATCTCAATGATACTTTTAGTTGCATATCCTTTTCTATCCTCAACTTCACCTCTCACTACCAGTGGAGGAGGGGCATCAAAGAGGAGAGGAAGGCGAAGGGGTACGAGTGCCACTTCCACACGATGTGCCAGTCTAGGAAGGAGAGGCTTCCTCCTCTACAGCTGAGACTGTGTCACCTGGGCAAGGAACGAGGGAACAAGTCCCAAGCACACCCAAGTGCCAGCACACCTGCTTCCGTCCCATAGCTCCACCCTTGTTAGAGAAAGTGGTGGAGATGGAGGAGGGAAGGAAGAAGAAAGTGAAGAACAGTGAGGGCTCACCTACTCTCACAGCTGTGTCTGAAACACATGAAAGGGTTGGGGTGGGGCGGGGGGGAATCCCTGCATTTTAGACTAAATCCTGATCTTAATGCATTTGAAAGTTCTCTTCAGCTTTTAATACAATGTATCTTATTTTTAAAAGATTTATTTATTTGAGAGAGAGAGAATGAGTTGGGAAGGGGCAGAGGGAAAGAATCCTCAAGCGGACTCCCCGTTCAGCGGACTCCCCGTGCAGCGGACTCCCCGTTCAGCGTGGAGCCCCAGGCAGGGCTCAATCTCATGACCCTGAGATCATGACCTGAGTCAAAGGCTTAACGGCTGAGCCACGCCGGCGCCCTTAATACAATGTATCTTAAACAATGTAATATTTTCCTCTTCTGTCAGCAGGGCAGATGGTCATGGCCATCTGATTTGATCTTCCACACATTTCTAAACATGCCCGACTGTCTGATAAGCAGATGCCTGACAGCATCTGGACAAGCCTTAAGCCAGGACCAGGCTACCCCCACACTCCAGACCTGACTGGCTTCTGGGTTATTCTTCTCAAAAGGAACCTTCCATCACCTTTCTAAAGTAAGTTCAGTATTAAAAATATTGTTATTAGTTTATAATTCCTTACATCCCAGCCTTTGATTCTGGTACTTGAAAAAAAAATTTTTTTTTTAAATATTTTAGGGGCACCTGGGTGGCTCTGTCAGTTGAGCGTCTGCCTTCGGCTCAGGTCATGATCCCAGGGTCCTGGGATCGAGTCCCGCATCGGGCTCATTGCTCAGTGGGGAGCCCGCTTCTCCCTCTGCCTGCTCTGCCTGCTTGTGCCCTCACTCTCTGACAAATAAATAAATAAAATCTTTAAAAAAAATAAAAATAAAAATATTTTAAACATGAAAATGTATAGCATTATCAAATTATAGTCCAATGCAGTTAGAGTCCCACTTATAGTCCAAAACATAAAAAGAATAACTATTGAAAGTTACACATCAAAGAGCCCAAAATGCTTTATTACTGGACGAGATCTATATAAAATCTGACGATTTTTCTCTGGCTTTTCTCACTTTTATAAAATAAAAGCAAAGGCCTAGGCAGAAATAGTTGCAACTGACTACAGGATCAACCTGATTTCTACAGCAATTAAAAAGAACAGGGCACGCCTAGGTGGCTCAGTTGGTTAAGCATCTGCCTCCGGTTCAGGTCATGATGCCAGAGTCCTGAGATCCAGCCCCACATGGGGCTCCCTGCTCAGTGGGGAGCCTGCTTCTCCCTCTCCCTCTCCCCCCTGCTCATGCTCATTCTCTCAAATAAATAAAAATACTGCAAACAACAATAACAACAACAACAACAAAAGGGGCACCTGGGTGGCTCAGTCCATTAAGAGTCCAACTCTTGATTTAGGCTCAGGTCATGATCTCAGGGTCATGAGATCGAGCCCCACGTAGGGCTACATGCTGGGTGTGGAGCCTGCTTAAGATTCTCTCTCTCCCTCCCCTGCCCTCCCCGCTCCTCTCCCTCTCTAAAAGATAAAAAAATAAAATAAAATAAAATAAAATAAAATAAAATAAAATAAAATAAAAACAACAATACCACATACATGTCAAATGACATACTAACATTCTCAAAATGTTCGTGTTCATTCTTCAGTAGATTTTTCTATTTACTTATTTAAAAAGCTTTCAGGAGGGGCGCCTGGGTGGCTCAGTTGTTAAGCGTCTGCCTTCAGCTCAGGTCATGATCCCAGGGACCTGGGATCGAGCCCCGCATCGGGCTCCCTGCTCAGCAGGAAGCCTGCTTCTCCCTCTCCCACTCCCCCTTGCTTGTGTTCCCTCTCTCGCTGTCTCTCTCTGTCAAAAATAAAAATAAAAAAATAAAAATAAAAAGCTTTCAGGAATATCAAGACCCAAAATACACACACAAACACATACACACAAAATTAACCATTATATATGAACTGATACTGTTAAGGCAACAAATTATATCTATATTCAAAATTAGTGCTGAGCTTTTAATATACTGCTCTGTTTCCCAAGGAAGAAAAAAAAATAAAAAGGAGAGGAAAGTCATTACTTTCTTATGCCCATCCTCCTGATCTCTAGCCACTCCAGCCAAGAGCCCACCTTGGAGGCTGCTGGCTCCAAGTCTGTCACACCCCCTGTGAGCTCCCAGGAGTGGCTCCAACCTGAGTCCTACAAGCAGGTAAATGGTTACCCAAGTCAACAATCAGAAATCAGTCTCAGAGTGGGCCTTCTCAGACCTGAAAGTAACTTAAAAGTTTTCTCCTTAGATGCTCACAAGCTCTTTAAACTTAAAAGAAATTCCCCCTAGCAATGGTTCAAAGACTAAGACAATTGCAAATAGGGTAAGCAAGAAAGGAGGAGATTCAAAATTCAAACATAACCCAGGCTGCACTAGTAATCTAGTTTAAAACAAAGAATAATTTTTATAAACTTACATTCCAATAGTTTTTACTAACAAGTTAATTAATAGATTCCTGTGTTAATATCTAAATGGTAAGCAATTAATGGCAACAAACTATAAATGTCCTTCTCTTTGCTTTTATAACAAAATCTTATAAAACAAATGATATGAGCACTTCAGTGATTTAATACAGGCTTTCTATGATTAATTTTCCCCAATAGCTGCAGAATAAGGCATGGCTTATAAATTAACACTGTGTCACAGAAGTAGTAAGAAACACAGATTAAATAATTAAATAACAATAATAATAGGGAAATATTTATGCCACAATGGATCATCACCAATACTCCTAATGAAACTTCGGAACTCCTTTAAGTGACTTATTTCAGTGGCAAGTTATTAATCCTAAAGTATTTTACACTCATATTTGAATGCCATCTCCTTTTCAAAATGATTCCCGCTTGCCAAATACTTTTAAGTTTACTGTATCTCCTTCTGAAAACTGCTCACCATGAAGATGTCTAAATAAAGTGGCATTTTATTTATTATTAAAGATTTTTTTTAATGTATTCATTTGATAGAGAACAGAAGGGGGGAGAGTCAGAAGGGGGGAGAGTCAGATCCCCCCACTGAGCAGGGAGCGTGACCTGACCAGGGCTTGATCCCAGGACCCTGAGATCATGACCTGAGCCAAAGGCAGACACTTAACTGACTGAGCCACCCAGGCATCCCTACAGTGCATTTTAGAAAATATAATAATTCAAATACTTGTGTCTACTCATATCAAAGTAGACTTAGATTTCCACTTGGTTCAACTATTAAGTAGTCTACTATTAAAAGTTAACTGCTCAGCTTGTGCTATTTTCTGTTTAAAGAAATTATTGAATAACCTTTTATTTCATTTTTAATCACTGAGGAAAAGCAACATAAGTCACCAGTCATGTTCCTTCTAAATGACCTTGACTACTTTTTTTTTTTAAGATTTTATTTATTTATTTGAGAGAGAGACAGAGATGGTGACAGAGATAGTGAGCAGGGGCACAGGGAGAAGCAGGCTCCCCGCTGAGCAGGGAGCCCGACACGGGCCTTGATCCCAGGACCGCGGGATCATGACCTGAGCCGAAGGCAGACACTTAACCGAATGAGCCACCCAGGTGCCCCCGACCCTGACTACTTTAACCAAACTTCAAGTTTACTCAGTTCCATTCATGGTTGGACATTACCTCTATTCTCACTAACAAAGAATTAGTCTTGCCTTCAGGATCACTTCTTCTTCTCTCACAAGCAACTCTTACTCATCTTTCAAAACTTCCTCTGAGACACTTTTACCAACATCCAGTCACAGCTCGAAAACACACCTCTCCCACCGTACTGTCATTATCTAGCCATGTCGACCCTTCCATTTGACCAGGAGCCCCTTCAGGTCAGACACATATTTGATTAATCACTGAATTCCCAACATATAAAACATTTTCAATCACAAAAGCATTCAGTAAATGGTTTATGGTTTTTTTTTTCCTAACCGTTCTGTCTTCTTCAATTCTCCCAATAAACCAAAGGTTAAAAAAAAATTTAAAAGATAAAGTTCGGGGCACCTGGGTGGCTCAGTCGGTTAGGCATCTGCCTTTGGCTCAGGTCATGATCTCGGGGTCCTGGGATTGAGCCCCGCATCGGGCTCCCTGCTCAGCAGGGAGTCTGCTTCTCCCTCTCAATCTCCCTCTGTGCTCTCCCTCCCTCTCTCTCGCTAATAAATAAATAAAGTCTTTAAAAAAATAATAAAGAAAAAGATAAAGTTGTACTTTGAGAAGTATGCATTCATAATGCTCAATAGTTCTCTCAAGAATCAGAGAAGTCTTTCACCTAGAAGAAAAGCTATATCTAAAATGGTGAAGTTTGAAATTCTCTCACTGCTTTACACTTGGGTTTTTAAAAAGATTCATCCTGATATATTCTTTTTAAATATATTGGAACTTATTTGAATGGAGTTACCTCCTACAAATCTTCTCTAAAGAAAGATTTTTCTGGCTATGAAAACAACAGTGTAGTTTAAAGCCATGAGAACAGGGAGAAGATTCTGGCTGCCAACTGTCACAGTCCTGGAGGTGGAGCTTAATCAGCAGAGGACCACTGTCAAAGAAAAGGGTATTGACAGTCAGGCTGGTTTCCACACCACGTGACTCCTTGCAGGTTACCGGCTTCTCGGCACACTCCCTTCGACCCCTAATAAGTGCATCCATTAGGAGGCACTGGGTGAAAGGTCCAGGAGAAATCTGTGCTGTAAGAGACAACAGGACCTCTTTCTTCAGCATCTAACAAGATTGGATTTGAATAGAACAGAAAATAGAGATAAAAGGAAAAGATTATGAGTCTACAGGAAGAAGGGGAAGAGAGAAAGGTAATGAGAGTTTGCTAAGAGACGACAGTGAACCAGGAAATAAACCTCACATCATATGTCATGACCCAAAACTGAGGAAATGGAAGGCAAGTGGAACCTTTGAAACAAAAGAAAAAACGAAAAAGTGAAAAAAACTTTTGGCATTAAAGGAGGTTTTCCCTACTACACAAAAATATCAAATCTTAGGTAAAGCAGTTTGAGGAAGTAAGCAAGGGTGCAAAAACACTTCAACAGGGCAGCAACTTCTTCAAATAGCTGTTCTTTTTTTTTTTTTAAGCCTTAAAAATTAATACTCTTTTTAAGAAGGAAACATCTGAGGGTTGAGTAAATACAGTGTCTGTCAACTGGATAGTGGATTTCACGGTTACATTGGTCATTCTCTCTTGGTCTACAACAGGAAGAATCAATCAGGCCTATTGTTACTTTGTAGTTCTATTTCTGACCTCCTAAAATGAGCAGAGGAAAGAAAAAATGGTAATGAAAGCAAACAGTAAGAATCTGTGATAATTTCGGAGCCTCTGAGTCAAAGGTAAATCAAAAAATTACAAATGTCCAACTGTGTACTTCTTGCTGATGAAATCAAATCTCCATTATCTATTCAATCTATGACCACAGTAACACATCAGGCAGGTTCTATCTAGTTCAAAATTCTGTGAGGTCTCCTTAGCATTGTTGGGGCTCATAAAAACAACTATGTAGAATCCTTACTAGACATAAAGTTAAGTACCACTGGAAAAATAAATAATGAAAATGAATATAAGAGAGCTGGTTGGAGGTATCATTTCTTAACACCTTCTGGAAAGGAATTTGGTAAAACATCAAGTCTTTAAAATGTGCCTGTTCTTGGGGTGCCTGGGTGGCTCAGTCGTTAAGCGTCTGCCTTCGGCTCAGGTCATGGTCCCAGGGTCCTGGGATCGAGTCCTGCATCGGGCTCCCTGCTCCGCGGGAAGCCAGCTTCTCCCTCTCCCACTCCCCCTGCTTGTGTTCCCTCTCTCACTGCGTCTCTGTCAAATAAATAAAATCTTTAAAAAAAAAAAATGTTCCTGTTCTTTTACCCAGAAATTCCATTTGGGGAGTTTACAGGTAAAAACTTGTGCAAGTGGGCATACACATACATGCACACGTGAAGCACAAAGGATCACCTACACAAATGCTCAATACAGCACTGTCTGCAATATCAAAAGCATTTTCAAAGTCTAAATACTTGGCAGTAAACGTTTATTTTCTTCAACATTGTAAAGTCTACTTACTATGTACTAGTAAATAAAAAATATTTTTCAATGATTAAGTCAACATGTATATCGTGTGTTTCTACTTTGTGCTAGGTACTGGGGACACAGCGATGACAAAGCAAAGTCCTTCCTCTCATAACGCTTATATTCTAGTGGGGGAGCCACAGAAAAGAGCAGAGCAAGAATGTAACATGTTACCTAGTGATCTGGGCCACAGAGAAAAGGAAAGCATGGTCAGGTAAAAAGGAGCGCAGGGAGAAGGGGGTTGCTATGTTTTACACAGAGTGGTCAGGGAAGGGGGCTTGCCTGATGAGGTATCACTGGAGTAAAGACCTCGAGGAAGTTAAGTCTTTGAGCAGAGCGAACAATAAGTAAAAATGCCTTTAGAGGAGCACTGCAAGATGACCAGTGTGAAAGAAGGCGGGAGGGAACACGGGGAGGGTGCACAGCCAGGTGGGGCACCAGCCACCATAAAGCATCTATCTGGCTGCTGTATCCTGTAGTGAACAAGGGCGCTGAAAAGTGGGGGTCACTTATGTGCTCCTGGACCACTTCCAGTAAGACATCATGATGCCTTGTCCCAAAGTGGTAGCGATAAAACTAGCGAGATCTACTTAGATTCTGAATACATTTCAGAGGTAAAATGCGTTTGAAAGAAAAAGATTCAAGGAAGACTTCAAAGTTTCTGACCAAAGTGTTATGGAGGATTTGCAATAGAGGGAAAATACGGAAGAGCGGATTTGTGGAAGAAGAAGTGAGAGTCCTGAGTCTTGCTTTGGATATAGGGGGTTGCAGAAGCCTGTTAAGACATTCATTGGGAGATGCCAAGTAGGAGCTGGGCACATAGTTACAGAATGGAGGAGGGAGATCCAGGTCGCAGAAATATATTTGAAAGTTCTAGCCTCTAGATGATATTCAAAGTCATAAGGCTGAATGAGATCACACAGGTAAAGTGTGTAAAGACAAGAGAAATGGCTCCAACACTGAGACCAACCTCTGAAGGTCAGGGAGACAGAAAAACCAGCAAAGGAGAGCACAGAGTGGCCAGCAACGTAAAACGAAAGGCAGGAAAGAGTGGTGTCCCAGGAAACAAGCAAGAAAGGTGCTCCAAGAAGGAAGATACCATCACCTGCACCACATGCTCCCAACAGGTGAAATATGGAAGCATGACAGCTGCCGATTGGACCGTATAACAGGACCACATTGGCAGCTTTGAAAAGAGCTGTTTCAGCAGAGTGGTCAAAATAAAAGCCTGTCTGGAGCTAACTCAAGGGGTGACAGTAAATGATGACGGTGAATGAAGACAGAAATAGCCTGCTGTTGGTTAGGGTCAAGAAAGGTGGGGTTTAGGGGTGCCTGGGTGGCTCAGTCGTTAAGCGTCTGCCTTCGGCTCAGGTCATGATCCCAGGGTCCTGGGATCGAGCCCCGCATCGGGCTCCCTGCTCCGCGGAAAGCCTGCTTCTCCCTCTCCCACTCCCCTGCTTGTGTTCCGTCTCTTGCTGTGTCTCTCTCTGTCAAATAAATAAATAAAATCTTTAAAAAAAAAAAAAAAAAAGAAAGGTGGGTTTTGGGGCACCTGGGTGGCTCAGTCCATTAAGTATCTGCCTTTGGCTCAGGTCATGATCCCAGAGTCCTCAGATTGAGCCAAGCATCAGGCTCCCTGCTCAGCGGGGAGTCTGCTTCTCTCTCTCCCTCTGTTCCCCCACCCCGCCGCTCATCTGCTCATGCTCTCTCCCTTGCTCACTCTCTTTCTCTCAAATAAATAAATAAAAGCTTAAAAAAAAAAGGTGGGATTTTTTTTGTCACTCTCATTAGAACTCCACCATGCACGGCATAGCATGTGCACAGGATCGTGAAGTTTCAACCAAAGCACACCAGAAGGCACAGTGTATGTGCAGACACAAGCTGGCTGGTATGTTAAGTTCTCCCAATTGCTTGCATTTCTTTGATGAAATAGGAAACATCACCAGCTTAGAGTAAAGAGTGGAGAAGTGAAGACAGAGAGGAATGTGAAATAGCTCTGGGGCAGGTGGAAGTTTGGGGCATGGGTCAGCTGAGGTCAGCAGTCAGGAACTTAAAAGAATAAGAGTCTTCCATCCTTCCTTCCCTACCCCAGTCCTCTGGAGTAGACACGGAGATGGGTCTCATCAGGGTTGCTAGGTCGGTTTTTAAGATCAGGAGGGGACAGCACAATGTAATAAGGGTCTACACAGACGAGTAATAAGAGTCTACACAGATGAGTAATGAGAGTGATGGATGAGGAATTCTCGCTGTTTAAGGAGGAAAAGGATGACATGAGGGCTGTGAAAAACAGTAAAAATGAGAAAGGATCAGGGCGCCTGGGTGGCTCAGTCAGTTAAGCATCTGCCTTCGGCTCAGGTCATGATCCTAGGGTCCTGGGATCGAGCCCCGCATCAGGCTCCCTGCTCCAAGAGGAGTCTGCTTCTCCCTCTCCCCTCTGTTCATGCTCTCTCTCTCCCTCTCTCTCTCTGCTCTCTCTCTCAAATAAATAAATAAGATCTTTTTTAAAAAATGAGAAAGGATCAACTGACTGTATGTCTCCCTAAGAACGAAGCCACCATTTTAGATTTTTTTGATCAGTAGAGACACATTCAGAATATCTAATCTGCTGTACTGCTGAAAAGGTAATTCCTTTTATTTTGTCATTGATGTAGCATTCTTCACACAGAATTATAAAATATTATACACATTACATGTTAATTGTAGATAATTTAAAAGATACAAATAGGGTCCAAAAAAAAAAAAAGCTGTAATGGTTTAGATAACATTCTTACTGATTCCTACTGGGTGTATGTGTGTATTATTTACAAATTTACGGTATCTCCACACCTTGGGGTAACTTACCTTTTCTGTTAAACAACTCTGTGAACATGTTATTAAAAATGTTCTATATTGGGCGTCTGGGTGGCTCAGTCGGTTGAGCTTCTGCCTTCGGCTCAGGTAATGGTCTCAGAGTCCTGGGATTGAGCCCCACATCAGGCTCCCTGCTCAGCGGGTAGCCGGCTTCTGCTTCTCCCTCTCCCTCTGCCCCTCCCCCCCATGTTCTCTCTCTTTCTCTTTCTTAAATAAATAAAATCATTTTAAAAAATGTTCTATATATTTTCATTTTATATAATTGCTATCATATGGTAATAAATCCCATGGATTCAAACCCTGCTCATGATTTCAAGTTGTTCATGCAATGTACCTGTATCCCTATTTGCATGGCGAGTTCACAATTATTACACAAAATCACACAAAAAGCTAATTATTTGTCTGAGCCTAGAACTCAACTCTATTTTGCATGTAAAAACAAACTACTCTTAAATTAACAAATTATTCTTAAAATAATTTTATTACATACTGAATTTTCCAGGAATAAAACTACTATGTATATCGAGGAAAGATTATACTTTGTTTTGTTCAGACTTTGACCAAGAGTAGTTCACCATCTTTTTTAAAAAAAGAATCACCACTGACAACCCTGCTCAAGACACTGAGCTGCTAAGACAACACTCATTTTGTAGCTGCCAAGCTCAGTGATCCCACACGCACACGCAAGTGCCTATTTCACAAATCTTCCAGTATAATCATGCCTCAGCATTTAATTAATGATAGTTTATCCATATACAGTTAGTGCATTATTCTGACTTGTTTGAAATTTTGTGTAGGTAATGTATTACCTACAAATTTGGTGTAGATCACATATTAAATATGAATTTTATTTCCAAAGGATAAAGGAGGCATTAGAAAAGTTTCATTATAAAATGGGAATGTATTGTCTGTATGTTATAAGCTATTCTATTACATGCTTATTATCATTTTAAACTGTGTAAAGGATATCAAATAAAGAGCTAGAAACTATAAGAGGACCAGTTCTAGCCATGTGGCAGGCTAGATACTTGAAATGTATTTTAATTGATTTAAATATCTAAAATACTGGATAAAATGACTTTTTAAATGGATCACAGACTTGGCTTGAATGTGACTGAAACCAAAAATACACAGAAAGTAAACCAAGAACACAGAAAGTAAGAGCAATACAACAGAAGCTGACTTGCTATGGATGTTAACTTTCCATTGGATGACTGACAATACAGAGAAAAGGAAAAGTCCAGGGCCTGCCAAAAGGGAGTAAATATGAGACCATACATCTCAAATAAATTAGAGACTAAGAAGGGCTATACCCATCATCTGAGAACATGAAAATCCACTAAAGAGAACGGAGAAATACCTGTCTTGAACTTGATACTCAGAGGTAGGAAGAATTAAAAAACGGCTCCACTGAGAATTAGCAACCACAAGCTAACCTTCATCAGGGCTTCTGGTCAAAATTAACACTTAATGGTGTGGTCTGCAAAAACCTCAAGAAGATAATTCTATTTAAAGTGGTCCCAGAAGTCATCACCACCTGAACCCACTGATCAATCTTGACATCACTACTGTGGAACAACAAAACATTATGTTTATCCTGATATAATATGCTCACAGCATCACCTGTGAAGTGCTCACACCATGTCAGTCAGTAATGATGTGTCACAAACTGCCCAAAACTTAGTGGCCTAAACCTGCAAGCATGTGTTATGCTCCCAGATTTTGTCGTTAAGCAATCTGGACAGAGTACAAAGGAGGAGGCTTGTCTTCATCACGATGTCTCTACACACTCAGCTGGAAGACAGGCAGGCTTAGGGGCTTCCTCACCTCACAGAGAGGGTCACAGACCCCTCAAGTGAACAGAAACAATGCCCTACGTGTTGGGAACGTGATTTACAACAACCACAAACAAAATTGTTTATCTTATAGGATTAGAGGGACTAGATGAACAAATTAAGCCACATCAAGAGAAAAGAACCAAACCAAGCCATTTCAGACAGCTGACTTAGTTTTTCAACATGCCAAAGGCTCTAATGTGGATGGGGGAAGAAGAAACCGTTCCAGATAAAAAGACTTAAAAACCAAATCAATGTATTAGATTTCTTTGAATTCTTCTTGAAAAAAAACATACTATAAAGGCATTCTGAGGACAACTGGGGATATCTGAATATGCCTAGGCTAGTCAATGCAAGGAATTATGGTGGCATGTGAGTGCTCACTATATCATTCTGTTTAGTAAGAATTTTTTTATAATAAAACTACAAAATAAAATACAAAATGTGGCTCCAGATGTCCAGATGACTCGTGTCCAAAGGCAACTGCAAAAACATACAGTGATCTTTCTGAGGGAACAGAATATAAACCCAGACCTCAATAGAACTGTCTTCCAAAAAAACAAAAAATGAAGGGAAATAAGAAAATTCTTAGAACTAAAAGAAAACAAAAATAATGCATATCAAAATTTGAGAGATTCGGCCAAAGCTGTACTTAAGAGGAAATTTTTTAGTCTTCCATTTTGCTCCATCAGACAAACATGTTTCAAATAAGCTAAGCGTTCACTTGACTGAAAAAAAGAACAGCAAAATAAACACCAGTAAAATAGAAAGCAAGACATAATCAAAGCAAGAACAGAATTTTTTAACTAAACTTTAAAAAAGAACATGTAATAGGACAATAACCAAAGTTACTTTGGAAAGGTGAACCACTGACACGATTAATCTAGAATAAAAAAAGGGGAAAACGTTGTGAATTAAAATGCCAGGGGCGCCTGCATGGCTCAGTGGGCTAAGCGTCCGACTTTTGATTTTGACTCAGGTCATGATCTTGGGATCTTGAGATCAAGCCCCGCATAGGGAATCTGCGCTCAATGGGGAGTCTGCTTGAGATTCTGTCTCTCCCTCTCTCTCCCTATGCCCCTCCCCACGCTCATGCTCTCTCACTCTCTCTCAAATAAATAAACAAAATCTTTAAAAATAAAATAAAATGCCTTAAACTCTGGACAGTACAGAAATTAATGATGACGTATATGAACAACTTCGTTAATAAATTTGAAAAACTGGATGAAATAAATTCCTAATATGTGGGAATATATATATATAAGTGTTGTGTGTGTATATATTTATATGCACATATACATTTATAAGTTATATACATAACTTATACATATTTATTACATATTTATAAAAGCAAAAGACTGACTCAAGAAAAAATTGATAACTTGAAAACACCTATATTCACAAAGGAAATAAGATCAAAAGTCAAAAACACAGGAAATGGATAGAAGCTAAAAATCAAGGGCTACACATGCCTCACAGACACTTCGACCGTTCAAAAAACAGGTAATTCCAAACTTTAACATAAACTCTTCCAGTAGATTTAAAAAAGAGACTAGTCTCCAGTTCATTTTACAAAACTCCATAATACAGACACCAAAACCTTACCAAGATAATTACAAGTCAATCTCATTCATGACCACTGATTCAAGAAACCTAAAGAAATGTTAGCAAAACTGAATTCAGTGATGTATAAAAAGATACTGTATCATGTGGCTAGGTTTATTCCAGAAAGCATGTTTAACACTTTAAAACAAAAAGACACACATAATAAACCCCAACAACAGATTACAAGAGAAAAACAAAGTGGTGATACCAAGTTATTTAAAAAAAAACACACACACGTAAGACAAAATTTGGCATTCATTCATGATAAAATCCCTTAGCAAACTAGAAAAGGAGGGGACCTTCCCTGCCCAGTAGTGGGCAGCCACTAAATAAATAAACTTGTTTATATAGTATACAAACATTATACTTAATGATGAAATGCTGAAAGCCTTCTTTTAAGTCCCAGAGAATACAAGAATAGACAGCCCTGAGGCACCTGGGTGGCTCAGTCAGTTAAGTGTCTGGCTTTGGGCTCAGGTCATGATCTCAGGGTCCTGAGATCCAGCCCTGCATCGGGCTCCCAGCTCAGCAGGGAGTCTGCTTCTCCCTATCCTTCTGTGCTCTCTCTCTCTCTCAAATAAGTAAATAAAATCTTAAAAAAAAAATGGACAGCCCTTTCAAACAATGATTTGGAGAAGCTAATCTGTAAAAAGAGGAGTGGGGTGATCTTTTTAAAAAGCAACTTTAAAAAAAATTTGAGAAAATCTAAGAGAATCTATAAAGTGTTGGTAGAATTAACAAGAACTTAAAGGGTCTCTGGACCAAAAAAAATTTTTTTTAATATATAAAGTTCATTAGATTTGTATACACCAATAACAATGAGAAAAATAAATGTTGAAAAGGATCCAATTTACAGTGGCAACAAAAATGTAAGGCATATAAGACTAATTCTAAAAAAACTACAATTCTTTTTGAAGAACATTCTAAAGGAAATTTAAAACCACCTAAACAATGGAGAAATGGGGAGAGAAGTCCTTCAGGAAGACGAGGGGCGGCAGAATGGGGATGCAAGAAGAGAAGGAAAATTGGCCATGAGAACAAGCAGACCACAGCACAGAACCAGGGTAGAGAGTAGAGTTGGATGAGGTCATTTTTTGACAACAAAAATGACTGAACACCTATCTCTTCTAACTACCTTAAGTGGCCGTTGCTCTTTATCCAGGATAATCTGGCCTCACTTCAATTGTCCTGTCTCATGGATAAAACTTAAGACATCTAATTACCAAATGTCCCAGCTTCTTGAGAGCAGCCTATCCAGGACTGACCCCTACTTCCCTAACCCTTCTTAGAATCTCCCAGCACGCACCCCAACCCCCCATTGTTTTTCCATGAGGCTCCTGAGGCGCTCAGGAATATATGCATTCTCTGTGGCCTGTAACAACCCAAACTAAATAAACCCAACTTGTATCATAAGCGTGTTCTTCATCTGTGGTCAGTGGGCTTCAACAAGGCAAAAACTGTTCAAATTAGTTACTTATTTTTGTTTACTGTTTCTCTTTTATAATTATCATCTGTCTCACAGAAAATATAAAGGGTAAATAATAAAAAAAAAAGACCCCATGATTATAACAACAAAAAAGAAAAAATTCTTAGGAAAAAGCGTGGTAAGAAATGAGTTTATTGATGTCCATAATAGCCAAAATAAACACAATAGCCAAGAAAACTCTGAAAAAGAAGAGTAGTGAAGATATACTAACCCTAAAAAATAATAAAGCAGTATAGTGTTGGGGCATTAATAGAAGGGTCGATGAAAAGAATAAAAACCCCAAAAGAAGAACCCCAAACACTATACCTAAGGGGATTCAGCAAATAATGAAAGAGGCATCTCCAATCCATTGGGGAAGGTAACTGTAATGGTTAATTTTATGTGTCAACTTGGAGAGTGTTTTTGGATGAAATGAACACTGAAATCAGTCACTTTGAGTAATGCGTGTAGGCCATCAGTTGAAGGCGTGAATAGAGCAAAAAGACCAGCCTCTCCAACGAAGAGGGAATTCTCCAGCAGACTGCCTTCAGACTTCATCTCCACCATCAGCTCTCCTGAGTCTCCAGGCTGCCGCACTACACATTTGGGACTTGCCAGCATCCATAATTGTATATGCCAATCCCTTACATTAAATTTCTTTACCCTGACAAAATACATACACACACACACACACACACACACACACACAAATTCTGTTTCTCCGTAGAGCCCTAACACAACAGCCTATACAAGAGAAGGCACTTAACGACCTAGCAAAGAAACAATTAAGCTGGATTAGGGTAAGTGAAATGAAAAATGAATCCATGAAAATACTACAAAATAACATGGGAGAGTTCCTTTGTAAATTTTGGAATACGGAAGTCTCATACTCCCACTAAATAAAAATCCAGAGCTCTTAAAAGAAAAGATTGATAATTCTGAGTACACAAAATTTTTTTTAAATTTAAAAAGCCCCTCTGCGTGACCAAATAGATAAATAAATCATAATTAATGTCAAAAGATAAATGACAAAATAGGGGAGGGTGGTTAGTAACTCACAGACAAAGATACAGTCTCCCTATATATATATATATATATATATAGTTTTATTAAATCAATTTTTAAAAGAGCAACAACTTAATAGAAAAATGCAAGATAAAAAGATATGAATTCACAATAAAAAGGAAAGGAAAAGCAAATGCTTTTAAGTATATAAGACATTCAACACAACTCAAAACAAGATAAATGCAAATTAAAATTACATTATCAGATTGACAAAAATCCAGAAGTTTAGCAAACCACACTACCAGCACATGTATAGGCAAACAGGGACTCTCACATATGGATGGTGTGAGTATAAATTGGTACAACCCCACCCCAAAGGAACAATCTGGTAGTATTTACCAAAACTAGAACTGCATCTACCCATTGACATACTAATGCCACTTTCAGGAACTTGTCATACACATATGCTTGCAAATTTATGAAATGAGATATACACAAAGTTTATCACGGCAGCATTGTTTGACTTGCAAATAATTAAAAATAATTAAAAATAGTCTAAATGACCATCAAAAGAGAACTGGTTAAATATCATCATGGTATGTCCATAAAATGAAAGGAAGCTATGAAAAAGAATGAAGGGTTGCTTTATGTCCTCCTTTGGCAAGATCTACAGAAACTATACTTCAGGGGGTGGGGGAGGAGGATGACGAAGAACAGAATAGTGTGTATGGTATAGTCACCATTTGTGTAAAAAAGGAGTAAAAATTAAAATATGGCATCTTGCTTCTTTGTATAAAGATCCTCCAGAAAGCTGTACAATAAACTACTAAAGTGGTTGTCTGGCAAAGGGTGAGGTCGATGGTGAAGCAGGGGGAGGACTGTTCTGGGAGATTTTTATTTGTATTCTTTCCCTTGTACTTTTTCATCTTCGAAACATATGAATGTATTGATGATTCAAAATAGAACACTTTAACAGATGTTAAAGACACAGAATGAGATATCTTAATGGAACCCTAAAATCACTTTTTGTATCAATCATATTAACAAAAGCCACAGATTATCATTTGCTGATTGATTCCCAAATACAAAAATCAATACACCATGCATGCTGTTTGGAAACAAAAGGAAAGGCTGCAGAAAAGAACATTTTGTCTGTTAGGAACTACCAGCTCTACCAGCTCACTACATTATATATGGTTGAGCTTCTTTGGTTTTTCAATGTATGTGAATTCAGAATGACAAATTCTTATTATAATTCAGTTTGATTTTGAAAATATTCTGTTGGTTATTTTTACTTTGTTTTGGGATAGAGTTTGAGGGGATTACGGTTTGGGGAGGCAATAACCACATCTAAAATGCTAAATCTTATTTCCTAGACAAACTTTCCAAAGCTATCCGAACACCTAACTCCCTAAAAACCAAAGTTGTTCCTATCACACAAGACCCTCTGACTCAGCTACCCAACTGTCTCTGACTTCCACCTCGTCGTCCCGTAAGGACCGTAATGAAACTTAAAAAACACTTAAGACATTCTACAGGTAGGGAGCATGAAAACAAGAAAAACTTTCCAACGTAGTTTGAAGAATTTTTGTCTTCTTCAGAATACACAGAAATGACAGTATTTATGTCAGAGAGTCATGGTTATAGAGACAGTATTTCCTACCATATGATTTACTACATTCAAATCAATAAAATAATGGTACCAAAGCATAAAATAGACCTAAACGAAGCACATTAAAATAGTATTCATTAAAGTAAGATTTCACCTGTAGTATGCTTTAAATATTTAAATCTGAAGGATATTAAATAACTAATTGCCATGTGGTAGAAGTCATCAGTGAATGCTTCATGAAGGAAGTAAATTTGAGCTTGGTCTTGAAGGAAATGACAGGCCCTCGGAATCCTTAATCAAACGGGTTTTACAATCAGAGATTCATTTTAGCACTAAAGTAAAATGACTAATGTAATCTCTCATTCAGTCCTTCTTAAATTTTGATGGCATGACAAAACATTCTATGTCTACCCAGAAGTTCAATAAGGTTCGGAAAGCCCTTGAAAAAGCCTGTAACTCTATATATCATAAACCCAGATACCAGTCTCACTTAAAAAAGAAATGATATTGGAAGGTTATTTAATTCTCCCACATCTTAATAAAAGACTAGACCAAATAACTCTGAAATAATATACATTCTTACTTCTATACATCCCTTTATATAATACCAGAATTTTTGACAACATATGCAAAAAACAAGATTCTACAGGATCTTCGATCTCAGCTGTTGTTTTAACATGTTTTGTTTAAAGTCATAAACTCTCGGGGCGCCTGGAGGGCTCAGTCAGTTAAATACCTGCCTTCAGCTCAGGTCATGATCCCAGGATTGTGGAATAGAGCCCCGCATCGGGCTCCCTGCTCGGCGGGGAGCCTGCTTCTCCCTCTCGCCCTCCTCCCCACTTGTGCTCTCTCTCTTTCAAATAAATAAATAAGATCTTAAAAAAAAAATAAAGTCATAAACTCTCTTTAGAACTCTTGAATATGTCATATGAGAAAAGACTCCAACGAACCCAAGAAAATACTTAAGAAATCAGCTGAATTAAAATTAAGCTTCATATATTTATATACCTTGCTTAGCATCAACAATCTCTTTAAGATGTGCAAGACATGCTTTAAAAACTGAATAACCAAGTCACTGTCTTCCCTCTCTTCACTACAGCATCCCATGAAAGATTAAGAAAGAAAAATATGAAATGTAGAGTTACATTCTGATGCTTATGACTAGAAGTGCTATGAAACATTTATCTGGATTCAGAATACAAGTCCTGAGCTCACAGCACCTTTTAAGATCACTCAGTGACAATCTCTAAAACAAGATGAGACTGACTCATTTTATCAAATGCATATGTACTATTTTTCTACAAATCACATAAGCTGAAATATATGGCCCAATAACATAAAAGAGTATTTAATGAGGCTAATTTAAACTACAAACTGCTTAATATTCTTAAAGTACATGATTCCCTTTAGTATTTTAATATATTGTAATTGAAGTGATTATCTGTCTATAAGCTAGTTTAAGAGGAATAACACTGCCAAAGGCAACACTGTTTTGATATAGTAGCACTTATCATTAAAACAAAAACAAAACAAACAAAAAAGCTCAAGATAAAAATACCATGAAGGTGGCAATGAGCAAGATTAAATGATCAATAAAACCATTTTTCTGAATGAGTGTATTCTTCCCACTCCTCAATTTCAAACATCCATCCATAAGCAAACAGTTTAGATTAGGTTCAGTTTTACACTTTTCTCAAAACTACATTTTTTCCCACTGAGAAGAGAATTTTTTAAGCAGGACAGGAAGAGGACTCCGAGCCCAGTGTGGCAGACCTGGAGGACAGCCTGGGGGCCTGGGGGCCCGTGGGGCACTCACCTGCTGTGGCTGGTACCTTTGCTGGGACTGGGACGGCAGGTACTGGGCCTGCGGAGGGAGGTGCGGAGGCTGCGGCTGCTGGTTGTAGTACGGCTGCTGGCCCTGCTGACAGTAACTCACACCCTGCTGCCCATACTGAGGTGGCATCTGTCAACAAGTCAAGCAAAACAGGCGAGAAAGTCAAAATGGGCAAATTCAATGAAATCAAACTTGGTTTCGATTCAGCAACATGAAGCGGGCTCTTTGCTAAGCAACTGAATTCAATATTTTTACTCTTCTCTCCATTTACATAAATCGTCATACTGCCTTCTATACATATATTATCAGTGTTGACTTTTTAAAAAATAAGATTTCATCAGATAATCAAATACTGATAACCTCATTAAAATCCAGTGGGGGGGGAAAAAACCTCCTAATACTGACATGAAAAAATAGACTGCTGAGTTGGTGAATCACTATATTGTACACCTGAAGCTAATAAAACACTGTGTGTTAAGAAAAAAAAATACCCTCTGCTAAGAAAGTCGTTATGTTAATCCATTCTCCTGCAACGCTCAAAATTAAAATGAACTCCCACCATCCAAGCCCACTTACAATATTCTGTAGGATGCTTATGGCTTGGCTACATGTATAGGGCATAGCTTTGTTTCAACTAAGGTCAAAAAGTCCCAACTCCATAGGAGCAGACACTGTACCAGTTACATTAGCAATTCCATATACAGTTTTTGCGAAAAAGAAACTACATTGCTTTACAATCAAATACAACCCTTTTAGAAGACAGTACTATGTATATAACCCAAATATAACCAACAACATGAGTTCTTAAAGGAAAGATAATCATATCTAATATTAGAATAGTATTTTCCTACTTGATAAAATGGGTAATGGTGTAAAGCAAAGTGTGCTAGACTGCAAATGGCAGATAGAGACAAAAATGGCCTAAGTGAGCTTTCTCCATCTCTAACTTACATGAACCTAAAAATCCTTAAAAATATTTGCTCAAAGGGTGCCTGGGTGGCTCAGTTGGTTAAGCGACTGCCTTCGGCTCAGGTCATGATCCTGGAGTCCCAGGATCGAGTCCCGCATCGGGCTCCCTGCTCGGCGGGGAGTCTGCTTCTCCCCCTGACCCTCCCCCCTCTCATGCTCTCTCTCTCTCTCAAATAAATAAATAAAATCTTTAAAAAAAAAAAATATTTGCTCAAAGAAAAGTCCTTCCTCATGCAATAAATAAACCATGGATGATATTTTTAATTTTTTTTTTTCAAATGAAAAATCTTTTTTTTCTAATTGGGAGAGAGAGCAGCAGAGAAAAAGAAAAACAAGGTATCAGGATGGCAAAAGGCACTCCACAGAGGAGGATAATGAAGTCACCCTGTTAATAATACAACATGGTCCACTTGAGAATCCCAAGAATTAGAGCCCCATAAGCCCACACAGTTAAGAATTCAGTGATCAGTTCCAGATACACATTTAAAAACGCAATGACTACAAAATACTGAACAAGGAAAAAGGAATGGTAAAAGGAGGAAAATATTAAACACTTCGCCTCTAAGACCAATTAGCACAATAATTCGTAATACATACAATGAAGTAAAAGGGGAAAATGCAAAAGCTAAAGTTCATTTTCTTTGTGACCTGATTTAGATTACTGTCAAGGCCTGTCAGCAATGATCACAAACATTTGGCCACAATGGCTCACAAATGTCTCATCACACAGACCCTAAGTTAGTAGAACAGACAAGTTTGTATTGAAAACCATTTAACTGCACAGTTGAATTCTTTGCTTTTATTTATTTTACAGCTTGATATCTCATAATGAATGTATGTCCCTGCCATAAGCCAAGCCAAAGAATTTCCATAAAATACAACTCCACATGCTAGAGTATCGTATACTACCACAACACATATCCTTCCGTTCAGCACCCATATGTTGATTTGATATCTAATACTATATTTCACACAAGCATCTTTGCAGTTTGATTTGAAGCAGTTAGGATAACACTTTTGCCAGTGTTAAAATGACTGTAAAGCTCAATCAACACAGCCAGAAACTCCCCTATGAATTGCACTTTAATATGTTGACTTTCTGGTTTACAGAAACCTTTACACACAATATGAAAGTGTCGTTTGGAGAGGAGGTTCTATTTTCTAAGACAGACAACAACAGGGCATGTTGTAGGCAGCAACTAACACTAGAGCAGCCCTGAACTTATTAGAATCTGTTACCATCTATTCCAGCTCTGAAAAGCTTGGGGACAAGTTGGGGTGCAGAGGAGGCACGGTAGGGTGGGTGGGAATGTAAGCAAATTTTCAACAGAACCACAGCACCAATCCACAGAGCACAGCAAACTTCAGAGGAGAAACCATCAAAAAACTTTTGCTTGGGAGATTTTACTACTGTCTTCCACAATTAAAACCCATTTGCTCTCCTTTTAGATACACGGCCTAATTCATTTGGTACTCGCCTAATGGACACCTGACCCTCTGTGAGCCTGGGATGAGGTGATTTCTAACCCAGTACAATCGGGCCAGCAGTTAGAACTGGGTCCCAGTGCCAATCTACTGAATCTGGTCTGCTGTCCTTCCGTGGGAGCCACACTGCAACAGAGATCACTAAATTGTTGAGCGAAAAGTCTCTGGGTTGGAAACGTGCGAGATCTAAATCCAAGTCCTACTGTGGCTCACTTGTGTGAATGTGGTCAATCACGTAACGATTTCCGTCTCACATCTCCATCTATAAAATAGGGCTACTTTCTCTATTAATTCATATTAGTATTATAACCAGCAATATAATAATCCTACCTGGAATGTTACACAGATGCTATTATTTATTAAACAAGTTGTAGAGCTATCTCTAAAATATTAATTATTTCCTAAGTTTTATCTTTAAAAATCAATTTCTAAATATAATACCTCAGTTGTCTACAACTAGTCTAATTCTTTAATGATCAATATTGCTTTTGTTTTAATCAATTTAGATGCAGGGCTTTCACAGATCTATTATATGCTTTTCTGACATCTTAAACCAAACAGTCATTATTATGAAACATAAATCGACAGACTGAGCCATAATACACTGATGAGAGCCTCAGAGCCTCTGGTCGAAAGCCATGCACACAAGCCCCACAGGGTAACTCTGGTCTCCCTCTGCCGTCAGTCTTACCTGCCACCAAGGCACTCAGCCATGGCTCATCACTCTGACCTCCATCCTGAACAGAACCTGCTGAGGACTGAGAAACCCATGACAGTTAAAAACAGGAAGGCCCAGGGAACTTGTTCCATGAGGGAAGCACGCGAGCTTTGACTGCCTCAAGTTTTGTAAAATCAATTTTGGTTACTAAGAGTCTTCTTGTTTATGTCTTCGTTCTCAAACACACTCAGCTAAATAAGATTACCAGAATGCTGGATGCAAGGGAAATTTAACCAAGAGTTACTGAGCACCAGGAACCAAGTGAGGGGAGTTGGGGTCACAAAGCACTTCTAGCTCGGATACCACCCCTCCCTGACCAGCCTAATGAGCACGGCCCCAGTCGTCTTTCTCAGGCCATTTCCAATTTTATGTTAGCACAGGGGAGATGATAGGACTTAGTTAACACCTTAATTATGTGTTGTGTTTACCGTCTGTCCTTATCACTGGACTCTAAACTCCCACATTCCTGGAATGCCTCCTGGAAGAGGGACTGCCAGTCACTAAATGTTTGTTGAATGAATGGATGCTGTTCAGTGGATTACTAAATCAAGTGATTATTATATAAAAAATTAAACGAGTGAAGGAACACCTCATAAAAATGGAAACACTTGCACTACACAACTCTTTGAAACACATATGTCCAGCTTCATCCAACAGCCAAAACACTGAACTTCATGCTCACAGCCGCATAGCACTCTCAGCTATTAACTGCCAACCCTCTAAGTCATTATTACCCAGCGAATGTTCTGGACCTTTATCATGGTTTGAATAAAAAGATCACTACACTAAACTAAATGGAAATCTCCAGAAAATGCTTGAGATCAGAGCTTTTCTGTTATCTAAAAACAAGAAAAACAAGAATTTATTGCACTCATTTCTAAATAAAGAAGATCTTAGAGTGGAGCATGAGCACACATAGTAACAAAAAATTTATTCCAATTTTCCAAGAAATATGAATGCTTTCATATGTTATTGGAGAGATAAAGTATAGCAAAAAATGATTCATTTAAGTATTTATTTTAGGAAATCACTCTGATAAAAAAAAAAGTGAGTATTAACTTTCATATCACTGTATCATGTTAAATATGCAGAAATTCCGGGCCCATTTCTCAATTTACCCTACCCTGAACTCTTTGCTCATACTTCAAAATTGAAGAAATAATCAATGTTTGTCTTCTCTCCCATTTTCTTCCTAAAGAAGTTTTAGAAAACCGTTTCCTCACCAAGGTGCACTGACCCTCTGACCCAGCAGTTCCCCTTGTAAATATATACCCATGAAACACTCACATGTGTCTGAAGAAGGATATTCGATGCAATGCTATTTACAAAAGCCAGAAAGAGGACACAATCTAACACAGAACGTAAATGGAGAAAAAGAGGTTTTGCTATGGCCATACAATGGAATTCTATACAGCAGTTAAAAAAAAAAAAAAAGGTAGTAAAGCCTACCTAGCAAAATGGTTCAAATCCAAATAATATAATGCTGAATTTTAAAAAGCAAGAAAAGAATGCAGCATAATACCATTTGTATACATTTTTAATACACAAAATACTGTATGTTGTTTATGGATACATATATATAGTAAAAGTACAAAAGCGTGCATTGGAGAGGAAATACATGACACTCTCTGGAGAAGGGAGAGGATAAAAGATGGGGCGGAGCTTCAGTCTTGCCTCTTTTCCCTTTATAAAAAGAAGGAGATATGAAGCAGATGTGGCAAAACGGTAACACCTAACAATCTTGGTGTAGTTACACAGTGTGTTATATTTGTTTCTGCGCTTTTTTGTATGCCGAAATTATTTCGTAATTTAAAATTCTGAGGACAGATGTCACCTCCACCCCATCCCACATGCCCCCCGCCCCAAAAGCAGAGGCACGGAAGCTGCTCCAGCAGGCACACAAGGCAAGAGACAGGCCCCAGGAGAGGGTCTGGAGAGGAAGATGCCTTGTTGTGCTGCTTTATTTAAAGAGGCCCAGCTAGAAGTTTGCTCCAGAGACCCATCCCCGATTACGATGCCAGGTGCCCTCATCTGTTCTAGGCCTTTACTGGGGCAAGATTAGGCCAAAGACTTCATTACAGTCTTCTATGCTTCCTGTAGATCGGTAAATCTCTGACAGGAAGGACTTTATGCCAAAATTTCCCGATGGCCAACTAATCTGGCAAGTTAATTCACAGAAATAAATTCTATAATCAAAAAAGTTTGAGAAATAAACATAAAAATAAAACATAACATACTAACATATTAAAGGATTTGTTAAAATCCTTAAGAAACCCATCCACCTTCAAATGTGGGATTTCTCAAATTTATGACTACAAACATACCACCACACCCATTGGAACATGAATTCTATAGAAAATGGGGCCTTATAATGGTGATGGGCATTAAGGAGGCACTGGATATAATGAGCACTGGGTGTTATATGCAACTGATAAATCCCTAAATTCTACCTCTGAAACTAATTTTTAAAAAGGGGGTGGTGGGGGCTGGCAGTTTAGCTCATCACTGTACTCAGAAGGCCTGACCTGTAGTAACAGCTCAATGAGTATCTGTTGACTAAACCTCCTGGATTAAGTATATAAATCACATACTATAAATCATACACCACTGATGTATAAATGTAAGAGCTTTCTGCTCTGAGCTACACAATGGTCCAATCCAATGTTCTATCTCCACAACAGCTCACAACCACATTAGGAACAGATATTACAATCCTCCTTGATATGAGCTAGGAAGTTATGGTCCTAAAATACACCTTGGCTTCTATTATGGATCTGTCACCTCTAGATTATCTGAATATATTTACATTATCAGTTTTGTCCTTCCTTTTAGAGGGAAATATTTAAGATCAAAAGAAATACTTTACATCATCCTGAATTTATCAAAGACATTTTAATACAGGGAAATCATTTTACCTAGTCATCCATCATGGACACTTGGGTTGTTTCTACTTTTTGGTTATTGTAGACAATACTGCTATGAAAATGGACATATGAACATCTGTTCAAGTCTTTCAATAAACACCCAGTATGGGAACTGCTGGATCATCTGGTGGTTCTGTTTAATTCTTTGAGGAACCGCCATACTGTTTTTCACAGTGGCTGGACCATTTTATATTCCCACCAGCAGTGCACAAGGGTTCCAATCTCTTCACATCCTTGACAACACTTGCTGTTTTCTGTTTGTTTTTTTCTAATAGCCATCCTAATGGATGTGAAGTGGTATCATACTCATTGTGGGTTTGATTTTCATTTCCCTAATGATTAGTGATATTGAGCATCTTTTGCGTGCTTATTGGCCATTTGTTTATCTTATTTGGAAAAATGTATTCAAGTCCTTTGCCCATTTTTTAATTGGGTTGTTTTTTGTTGTTGAATTGTAGGAGTGCATTATATATTCTGGGTATTAATCCTTTATGTGTTATATGATTTACAAATATTTTCTCCTATTCTGTTGGTTGCCTTTTCATTCTCTTGATAGTGTTCTTTAATGCACAAAGTTTTTAATTTTGATGTAGCCCAATTTATCTTTTCCTTCATTGCCTATGCATTTGGTTTCACATCTAAGAAATCACTGCCAAATCTAATGTCATGAAGCTTTCCCCTATGTTTTCTAAGAGTTTTATTTTTTAAATACATATATGTATATGTATATTTTTTTAAGTAATCTCTAAGCACATTGTGGAGCTCGAACTCACAACCCCGAGATCAAGAGTCGCACACTCCACTGACTGAGCCAGCCAGGCACCATTCTTCTAAGAGTTTTATAGCTTTAGCTCTTATGTTTATATCTGTAATCCATTTTGAGTTAATTTTTTGTATATAGGATAAGCTAAGGGTCTAACTTCATTCTTTAGAAAGACCTATTGTTCTTTCTCTATATAATTTTCACATCAGCTTCAGATCCTTTTGTTCTAAGAAGTACAGTTTGGTTTGGTATCTACAGTTCCCTCCAGACCTAAAGTGTATACACATTCAACTCACAGTATTTTATACGAAATTCAAAATCACACAAACCTAATTTATGGTAATAGAAATATCACAACACTGGTTGTGGGATATAATGAATGGCTAAAAAGAGACATGAAGGAACTTTCTGGGAGTGATGAAAATATTCTGTATCTTAACTGGGGTGGTAGTTTCATGGATGTACATATGTGTCAAAACTCATCTAATGGTACACTTAAGATCTGAGCATTTTACTGTATGTAAGTTATACCTTTAAAAACTACTACCAGAATATGTATATATACTAAATAACTAAAGTAGTTAAACTTTTAACTTCACATGTTTTATAACATATTTATGTTAAACCATCACTGCCTTATTTATGACTACATGTAAATTCCCTACTTGATAATGACTGTTCCCAGGTTCTTAACAGGGAGTTTTCATATTTTCTACTTTACATAATCCAAAATAGTACACAATATATTGAAATAATCACGGTGGTATATAAATTCAAATATTCGATGAGAGTCACAGTATGTACAGAAACAATATCTCTGCAATCCAGAATTCTATTTTTAAGATTATATCTTAAGAAAAAATGTGAAACAAGTATGCAAAGATATGTATGGCAAGGAATTCACTGCACCCCCATGAAAGCATCCCCACTTAAAAATATGGAAACTGCCTAAATGTCCATCAACAGAGACTGGTTGGGGGGGGGGGGGATTCAATATCAGCTTATTAATGAATCTCACTGTAGATAATATGTACTTAATAGCAAGAAGCATTATTAAGGTGTACCTTAAGGGGTAGAAGGTTACAAAACAATGTATGTAGTAAAATGCTATTTCTTAATATGAAAATCTGTGTATGTGTGGTTATCTGAACAAAGAATTAATAGCCTAAAGGAATAAACACCAAAATGTTATCTGTCATTTCTTAAACCAAATCAGTGTTTTTCACGAATTTAGAACAAAATGCAATTTATTTTGGATTATTTATTGTGGTCTATTTAAGAGTTATCAAAAAAGTGTGTTATAACAATTTGCCTTTAACAGCAGAAAGGTCCTTAATTTTTGTTTGTTTTTCATCATAGGCTTGAACCCCTCCAGATAAATTCCACAAAATGGGAAGGGAAAAAGCATAAGAAAAATCCTAAGTTCACAACAGTTAGATTTTAGTCATTACTGTGGCATATTCTGCTGGCTTCCAATTTCACAGAAAGATCAAACACTGTTTTTCATGCATAAGAGTCAGACTGAAAATTCCCCACAGCAAGGAATTCAGATGCTAAGCCGATGTGTGGTTGAACCAAGTGCATGAGGAAATTTTAGTATGTCAACATGTCCAGTCAGAAATAATGTGCTAGAAGGTAATAAATAAAGTTTACAAGGTCAAGATCCTACAACTGCCATAATCTACAATCCCTTAAGCTAAGTTCCCAATTGAGACTTCTAAACAATTTAGGTCCCTTTTTTTTTTTCTTTCTTATTTTAAAAAGAAAAATAAATTCTGTCCTTAGGCTTGTCTAAGAAAGAAACCAAAACAACAAACCTCCACAATTTCCTGAAATTACTCCTTCATGCTTGAAAAACAAGAAACTATCAACAAATGTATACTGGGTGCTTACTGTATGCACGGTACACTCAAGCTAAGTTCCTTCAAATTCTGTCCAGCTTCCCTCGAGTAAGAGAAAAAAGTCTACCCAGAGTTGAAGAAGGAGTTGGCAAAGCATTCAAGGGTCAAGCAGTGTCTTAAACACCAGAACAGGCTTGATGACCCAGCCACACAAACAAGCCAGTTACACAGTTCACGTTGCTATGGAGCGCACTTCCGTTTGGTCTATGTCCTTATTCCTAACAGATAACTTCCAGGCCACAAACACTGCTGTTTTATGGCCTGAAAACTAACCAACATAATCTAGGCTAATTTAACCCTCTCCTTTAGCTTAGAAGTTTTTAAAATTCTTATCAAAAAATAAATTTTTTTTTACAAACTTATTATGTAAAATTTTAAACATATACAAGAATAGAGAGAATAGGATTAAAACCCACAGTTGAAGTAATTATCAACTTAAGGCCAATGTGGTTTCATCTACAGCCCGACCCACTGTCCCCATCCCAGCTTCTATCCCATCATACCATCTCACTGGAAGATCATGGTACCCCGCAGCTCCTCAGTCTCATCTGGGGCCTCAAAATAAATCACATGCAGGGGACCCAACCCAGATGTCTTGCCTGGAGCCAAACCCAATGGAGTCCACCCAAAATCAGTCCAACCAACCCAAAGACCCATGCGTAGAAATATAAATACTTGTAAACTACTGAGACTTTCAAGTTGATTGATTTGTAGCATTATTTGGCAATAGTTACCTGAAACTTAGTAACAAATATTAACAGTAGATTTCTTTGGATGAATAGAATATTGTGGATTTTTCACTTTTTGTGTTTTCCACATTTCTTTTTTTCTTGTATTTTAATTCCAGTGTAGTTAGCACAGTGTTATATTAGTTCTAGGTGTACAGTATAGTGAGTCAACAATTCTACACATGACTCAGTGCTCATCATGATAAGTGTCCTCTTAATCCCCATCACCTATTTCCTCCATCCCCCCACCTACCTCCCTTCTGGTAACCATCAGTTTGTTCTCTAGAGTTAAGAGAATAAATTTCTTTGTGATTCGTGAAATAAAGCTGAAAAGTTCTCATTTGTCAACAGTATGTAAGTCTTTCCTCATGACACATGTGTTTAGTAAAACTCCCTTGACAGGTGTACATACAATATAAGATCATAAACATAAACACAGTGAAAATAACATACATACAATCTCTCTTGGACTTCTTTACAATTATTAATTGCCTACAAAATTTCACTGCTTACTCTTAAGTCCAACTGCTCTATATTTAGCAAATCACAGCTTAAGCGAATACTAGGTCAGACAATGTTCTGCAGAGTGAATATTCTATATGGCTGTGGGAACTAAATGGTAGTGCCTCTCGTGACCTCAATTTCCAAAAGTCAGGGATATGTCCTGAACAGCCTTTATTTCCTCTTTATAATCACTATCATTCTATTATCCATGAATTTATTTATACCCTTCTTAAATTAATTTATATTTCTAGTCCATGCTACCTCTTGAGGGTAACCAGTTCTGGAACATTATTATCCATTTCATAAAGTGGTACATCCTTTAATTTTCATAAAATTAACTCCAAGCTTCAAGGAGTGCCCCCTAATGCCAGCACACAGAATTTGAGTCACAAATGTATGTACTGTCTACCCCACTCTGCCCCTTGATTAATTTCACTGGCTTATCCAAATGCTCGCGCTCTGCCAGTCTTCACTGTGGAGGAGCAGCTAAAATAGCATGAATGCTTCCTAAGGCACAGCAAGTTTGGCCGCACGCAAGACTAAGATGACTCTTCTAGGTACTTTTTCAAAAAGCCGCTAGTACACATTTTGTATTCTCTCCTCTACCTCCTAACTACAGCTGTTTTCACCTTTCCTGCCAGGTCAGCCAATTAGAGGAGATTTTGTTTAAGTATTCATAAAATGCAGGCATTCACTGGCAATAAAATGCTTCCTCTCTCATTTACAACCAGTGTTGAACTAAAGTCTTACTGTACACAAAATTAACACACAAGTGTATAATTGTAGTTTTATGCTCAAGTGCCCTAATTATGCACTTTAAAACACTTTCTTCCTAAGGATCCATCGAGGGCATTCGATATCACAGATCTATAAAGGCTACAGTACGCTTTATGATAAAACAGAAGCATAACAGGAAAAAATTTGCAGCTTCGGAGAAAAAGTCTGTGTGCAATGCACAAGATGATAAATCTCATTCCAAAAATTTTGGCCAAAAAACATAGCATATTTCCAATGTATATAAATTTGGTCCTGGGGGACAGAAGGGGAGTGTGTGCCTAGGAGCAAGAGACTTAATTCACACTGCTTATTCTTGAAGAAAACAGAAGCAACATACAAAAACAAGTGGTCTAAGATCTTTCATAAACTATCACAGGGGAGAAAAATACATCTAGGAGCCTACATGCCTTATTTATATAATAACATAAGCAAGGAAAAAAATTAACAGTAAAAAGACCATGCTCATTTCTAACACGGAAGCTCTGACATCTAGATTACCAGCATTTACATTTAAAACAAAATCAAAAATAAGTACTTTCCATACAAAACGTATGCAGTCAATTTTAAATTAGAGAATCGTAACTATGGAAATACACTGATGTGATGTGCACAAAGCTCTACTTCTACGGAGGTCACAGTGGATACAGAAAGCAATGAAGGGCTCTGAAGGCAATCTATAGTAATAAATAGGTCAGTTCTGCTCACAGAAGCAGCATCTTCCTAGAAAAAGCTACTTGAAAAGAAAAAGGAAAGGAAATAAGAAAAAGGTCTGTGCTGCCCCGCAGGGGCGCAGCCATCGCCATCCAAGAGAGCGCGTCCCCAAGAAACAGGCACGCTGTGTCATTTGCTTAGGGATGAATTCATCTCACTGGAAAGCGATTTGGAGTTTCCACCTCTCCTGTTATATTACTGCCCAAACTGCAACAGGTAGTTCGGGATCAGTGAATATAACCTTTGAGTTGTTTCAGTTTAAAAAAAAAAAAAAAAACACAACACACACACACGCAAGGGGCACCTAAGTGACTCAGTCGGTGAAGCAGCCAACTCTTGATTTCGGCTCAGGTCATGATCTCAGGGTCATGGGATGGAACCCCAGGAAGGGCTCCATGCTCAGCGGGGAGTTGGCTTGAGAGTCTCTCCTTCGGCCGCTCCCTCTACACGTGTACTCGCTCTCTCTCTCAAATAAACAAACAAATAAACAAAATTAAAAAAAAATACAAGAAGATTGCAAGATCAAAAGTCACAACAGTACAACAGTACCCCACACACATGTTACAACAGCTGGGGTTTCTCGTAAGACTTTAAAATAAGTGTTAGGCTACAGGGTGTTCCTGTTTCTAAAACCCGCCCACCTGCGCCACCCGTACATGTGAGGATACCATTTACTGCAGGTAAAATGGGACACATCCAGCAAGGACAACTGATGGGAACCGAAGAAGGAGCTGCTTGCCCAGCTGCCCTTCTGGCCAGAGATTTCTATTTTTATAAAGCACAAAAAGAGGAGCCAAAAGCTTTACCACTTTCCTATATAAACCCAGCTGCCAAAATGGATGTGCCAAAGGGGAATTTCAGAGAATTTTAAAGAGATAACCTTTGCTGAGGCTGCAATGTCAACTCTGCGACCGCATGACTGCAGCATGTGCAGTGAATGCTAGATTGAAAAGACTGTTCTGTTCGAGGTAACTATGGAGTGGGGGACACAGAGAAAACAGGGATTTACCAGAGTAAGACTAGAACTGTAAAACAGCCAATGGAGAAACAAGTAACTGGCATCTTCTATGGAGGAAAACTCAATGGTGGAGGGACAAGAGGAGGAAGACTGTTCACTGCAGACCCTTTCTAGCTTGGGGATTTCATACCATGCATATCGATGACTTCTGTGTGTGTGTGTGTGTGTGTGTGTGTGTGTGTGTGTGAGAGAGAGAGAGAGAGAGAGAGAGAGAGAGAGAGAGAGGGATTTTTTTTAAAATACAGCTTTGAAGTTGTTCCTTTTTTCTTTTTTTTTTTTTAAATGAAAGAGGGGGGTGTCATGTGATTGCACTGTTACCAACAATCTAAAGCTCACCCTTTTAGGGTGAGGGTGCTAGTTACTTCTATATCCCTCCTATATCTTTTTTTCTCTCCTGCCAAAAAAAAAAATAAAAAGGAAAGAATTCTTAAAACTATATTGTATTAAAACATGATCCTTTAAAAATGTACAGTCTAACTGTTCCATGAGATTTTTTTTTTTTAAGGGAGAAATATGTACTCATTAATCTATATACCCCGAACTTTAAATGACGCAAATGGTGGAAAATGTATGAATGGAGAAAAATAATAGCATTGGTAATGCAAAAGGGTCAGCCTTCTCCACATACCATGGCCAAGGCCCAAACCTGGCTATTAAAGTCTTCCTCTGAGACTCTGAGAATTCAGTAGGCTGCAGAATCTAAGAATAGACAGTCCCAAGGGAACAACTAGTATGGGGACCATTACTGGCATCCTCCCTGACTGGTGGCACGGACACTGACTGACTCAGAGGGTAGTGAGGTTGTAGGCTTTGTCCTGTGCTTCCCAGGGACAGTACAGGCTTCAGATGGCTTCAGATGAGCAAAACTAGCTGATCATTTTTATTTTTTGCCCCAACTTTCAGAATGAGCCCATAACAAATAATGAGAAGTAAATTTATAAAGGAGTCTTTTTGCATTAGATGTTTCTACTAACTAACCCACCATCTCTCAGTATCTCATAGACAAAGGTGAGACTAAAGGAAATATGTATGCACATCAGTGGCTGAAAAACGGACTTCTTACATTTTATTCTCTGGATCACAGTCTGAGGTGGGGGCAGGGGAGGGAAGGGAGGTCAATGAAGATGCTCAAAACCATATCCAACACACAGTACACATATTTGGATCAATAAGCTTTTGTTTTAAACTAAAAATATATATCCGTTCCCCCATTCTCAGAAGGCTAAGCCACATTTTATTGTGGATTACTTTAGCATGCACTATTAGAACTGATAGAGATCTCAGAGATAACCGTTCAACCCTCTCCTAGGTCAAGGTCAATGAAGCTAGGTCAAGGGTTAGAAATCCCGCACCATTTCACCCAACTAGACTAACAAACAGAACACAGCTCTCTGCTCTCCCCTCCCCTCCCCTCCCCCTCCACCCCCACCCCCATGCTCTTGTCACTCTCCCGTGACCCTCAGTCACTGAACAGAGGACAGGGGGAGTCACATGCAAGAGAAGCATGGAGGGCAGGCTGTAAATGGACACTCAGGCTGGAACAGGAAGAGCAAAGGACACTTTGGAGATCTTGCTCTGTTCTCGAAGAGAATAATAGCGTGAACAGACAAGTGTTCCCTCTCTCGCTGTGTCTCTCTCTGTCAAATAAATAAATAAAATCTTAAAAAAAAAAAAAAAGAACATAAGAAAGGCAAGCACGGGAAGAGGTTAAAAAAAAAAAGAGATAGGTAAGTAAAAGGACAATGGCCACAAACAAGAACTGCGCACAATTTTAAGTTTGAAAAACTGAAGTTTAAAAACTCTTGGTGGTTTAGATTAATTTAGAAGGTATTAGGATATAAAATTTCTACCAACACAGACACCATGCACTCAAGACAAAGTGGGAAGGGGGCCAGGGGCTCTTCATTTTGAATCGTTTAGCTCATAGACACAACTTCCATGACAAACTTGTGATACTGAGTAACAGTTTAAAAAGGAGTTCCAATCTGACGTTGAGGAAAATGAGGAAATGATGCTTTGGATACAATATCAAAACCCTTGAAATATAAATATATTTCAAAGCAAATGTTTATATAAAAGGAGAAAATAATATAATTATTTCTCTTGAGAAAGAAGATTTGCAATTTTTTTCTTATTTCATCAGATAGAACAACAAGTGCCAAATATTCCCCAAAGATTGGTCGGGAAAAAAATAAAGGATGCTGACATTTTAAAATCATTAATAGAAAGACACCTGGGAGCGGATGGAGGAGGATTTACTCAATATAAAATTTTAACAAAGTAAATGTTTCACTGCTTTCTACTGTCTCTTCTATTTATATTAACAAATGATTAAAATTAGATAGCCTAACCTATTCATTCTAATAAATAAATAATCATAAAATCATAATTATCCCCCTCAAAACTATACTTCAACACAGATGCAATCTCAGATTGTCCATTCTAAGCACCTTTGCAGGTAAATCAGTAGACTTTAGGGAATACAGAAGCCATTTAGCTGTTTTATTAAAACATTAAGGGGTATAAAATAATTATCCTAAGATACAGCCCTCCAGTCCAAAGACAAATAAGGATAATTGGGCTAAAAAATTTCTTATTACTCCTGAAATTAAACCATATTCCAATTCTACTTTATTTTAATTAAGAAAAAAATTTCTTCCATTACTATTAAGAGGAAAAAGCTAGGTTTTAAACAGTATCCCACAACGATTCTCATTTTAATTTTTTTTTTTTTTTTTAAGATTTTTATTTATTCATTTGCGAGAGAGACGGAGAGAGAACAAGCAGAGGGAGAGGCAGAGGGAGAGGGAGAAGCAGGCTCCCTGCTGAGCAAGGAGCCCGATGCGGGACTTGATCCCAGGACCCTGGGATCGTGTCCCAGGTCTGCCCCAGGTCGGGCTCCCTCCTCAGTAGGGAGTCTGCTTCTCCCTCTCCCCCTGCCCCTCATCCCCGCTTGTGTGCACTTGCATTCTCGCTCTAATAGATGAATAAAATCTTAAAAAAAAGAAAAAGAAAAAAAGGAGACTCTCTCTGATTCAAGGCAAGGTGTATGGAATTGGTGGAGATTGGTCATATTTTCTAAGCAAAGATATTACCTTCAATAATCACTCACCATCACTTAAAATATACAGCTATTTCTTACTGCCAGAGAAAACAATTAGCAGCACTACTACCTGGTCATTTGGTGGTTCCTGAAACTCAGAACTTCTTTCCAGTGTACTCCACTCCCCATACTTGTGATAGCCTAATCAACCCAGAAATCCCTGCCATCCCCTAAGCCGACTGTGATCACCTCCTAAGTCCAGGACACATCAACTGCTGGGGTATGGGCGCTCCATCTTTACAGGTTCTAATGGCCCCACACAGTACTCCCCATCTACAGAGGAGCCTCCATCTAGTTGGATACCCTCAGTTCAGGCTCCTGAAAGGAGAGTAGAAGCAGAGCTACGTAGGTGGCCATGCCCTAACAGAACGTAGGACACTTGTTTGGATTTTCCATCAGGCTGTCCCACAAATAGACCATACTCTAACTCTACTTTTATCTCAAGTACAAACAATCAAACAAATAAATAAAACATTTTCTTAAATCTCCATTACAGGAAAAGGGGTTGGGGAACCAAAGAAGCTTGAAAATATTGAAGGTTAATCAGAGCAATGGCTTTCAAATGCTTTTGACTCCAACTCAAAAGAGGAAATATATTTTAGATCCCAACCATGAATACATATGACACCCTTCCTACATGCAATACATTCATATTTTCTACTGCTTATATTCAAATTCTTTCCCTTTAAAAAAAAAATGTCTAGCTGCAGCCTAATACATTGCTTTCATGTTCCCACAAATGGATCACAATGAGCAGTTTAAAAAACATGGCATTTGAGGATGACATTTGCAGAAAATCTCCAGGAAAACTGTTCCAAGTGATATTGTAACAGTGTCCACAAATACTGGTCCCTGCATTTCCTCTCCCCTGACCTGCAGCTGCTGTTGACCCACAATGCCACTGCCAAAAAGACAGACCACTGCTGGTCTGCACGGGCTAAACCCTAGAGCAGTTCACTAGGAAGACAGCTGGCAAAACGGAGGGAAGGCAATCCCCGCCACCCCCACCCCCCCACCCCCCGCCCCCCGCCCCCGAGCAGGGCGGCGACCTCAGACAGTACCTAACTCAGAAAGAAGGGACACACAGACTCCTGGAAGCAATCAGGAGTCAAAGCAAGAAAGACTGAAGAATAGAGACAAAGCTGGAGTCAGACAGGGACTGGTTCTGCGTGGAGAATCAAGAGAATGAGGCCATGCTATGGGAGCAAGTAGCAAGTGTCAGAGATGGAGTGCATCAAACTTACAGGTAAGGAAAAATGAATTTGAAAGTATGGAATGAATGGAGCTCCAGAGGACACAGAGCAAGGAAAATGAGATAGGAGTAAATTTTTAAATAAAATAGAGGGGCGCCTGGATGGTTCAGTTCGGTTAAGCGTCTGACTCTCGATTTCGGCTTAGGTCGTGATCTTGGGGTCGCGGGGTCAGGCTCCGTGCTCAGCGTGGAGTCTGCTTATCAACCTCTCCCTCTGCTTCTCCCACCGCTCTCTCTCTCTCGCTCTCAAATAAATAAAATCTTTAAAATAAAATAGAATGAAGGAGAAGGGGCTAGGACTTCTCTTGACTTTCTACATAGGTCACGAAAGAGGTAAAGCATTCTAGAAAGAAGGTAATCTCTTTGTCCAGGGGTGAGGGGGAGTATGGAGGACCCTAACCGTGGGAATCCTGATCACCATGTCCCTGTGGTAATCCTGAGGTTCCCTAGCAGTGAGTTCTTTGCCAGGTTTATATTAATATTCAGGCTAATCATCTCTCTGGGAGAAATACTTGGGGAAAAAATGATAACAACTACCACCTGAAATTTGCAATAATGCTACTAAGAAGAATGAAAACAGTGAACACATAATGGAGAAACTGAACGCTCATGAGGAAGAATGAAGGAGGCAGAGAAGCACTGGGTAAGCTGCTACAAGAAGGAAGAGCCTGAAGGGACAGAAAAAACTTAAAGGCAGTTCCATTAATTGAGTTTGCACCCTTAGAAATACAGAAATTAAGCTAGTGAACTCTCTCTCCTCTCCTCAGGTTCCCCTTGTATTCTTTTATCAGAACCTGACTTTGTTCTCTACCCTGGGGCCTCAATATGAAAGCCCCCATGCCACAAATGAGTGATGAGTGTAAGGCTCATCAGCTCTGACTCTTTTCTCCAAAATGATTTACTACAGTAACTACAAGACAGACCTCACTGTAAAATGCTTTCACTGATCTGAGCTACCCCTAAAAATAATAGCTATGAAAATACCAATACTTCATTATTTACATAGCACTTTTAAACTTTTAAAACTAGGGTCCATGACAATCCTATTGAAATGGGTAGAATTCGTCTCCTTTAACGGAGCAGAACCTTAAAATATCTAAGAAGATGTGGCTGATTGGCGGCAGAATCAATGCTAGATTTCTGGTCTCCTGACCCAACCAGACCATAGTACTGAAGGATGAAGCTAACGGTAAGGCTTCTTTACAGAGAGTATCTGTATCTATGCTTTGTTTTCCCAAATGGATTTCAAACTTCTATCTTCCATTATGTCACATGTATTGATCCAACATTTCATGAGCAATAAAGTGTCAACAGAATTGTCCTAGGCCCCGTAGAAGATACAAATATGAAGAAGACAAAATCCCTGCACACAAACAGCTTACAAGCAGAAGAGAGATGATAACATGTTTACAACTCAGAATAAACAGGAGGAATCTGAGCAGGAACAGAGAAGGAGAGCAAAGAAGGGAGCAGGTAAATTCCATTGGAAAAGTTGGGGACACAAGTGCTAAAACATTAGGAAATGCTGTTCAGACCAGGAATACTGGACCTAGGCCTAAAGGGAGGACTCGACTTTGAATTGGCAGAGAAAAGAAAAAGAGGAATCTCTGTTGAGTAACAGAAACCCAGTTGGGAAGACAGGAACACATTAAGGACACGAGGAAAAAATAGCTCAGTACAGTATGAGGTAATGATAGGGAAGAATTTTGATTAATTCCCAAGACCATGCTATGCATACAGCAGATGCTTAAAAAAACATACTGGCTGCATGAATACTGACTCTGTAATAAATCAGTATATTTCATTTTAAAACACAAACATATGAGTTACCACCCAAGTTAATGAGTTATTATTAATTCTCAAACGTCGACTGTGGATTGTCCGTGGAAGAACTTTAAGCCTATTAGGGCTTCCCCCATTACCACACACACCTTCAGGATGCTGCTGTACATCACCATGGAGGAGCACATCTTTTTCGTATTAACCCAAATACACCAGCGGAGGGAGGTAAGTTTTCTGTCCTCTGAAATCAAGTACTGCATTCCAAAACCATGCAGTAATTTTTAAGGAATACCTACCGTTTAGAATTACTGCTCTAATTGTTCCTCTTTAATCAACATGAACAAACACTGAGCAGACCCCAGTGTGTACCGCTGAGACTAAATTCCAATAATGGGGATGAAGCAGTCAGGTACTGAGGTCCAGGAACCCAGGCAGTCAGACCTCAGATTCCCTGAAAATGGGCAATACAGAACTGAAGATAATATGCATGTGCAGGGGCGCCTGGGTGGCTCAGTCGGTTAAGCGACTGCCTTCAGCTCAGGTCATGATCCTGGAGTCCCAGGATCAAGTCCCACGTCAGGCTCCCTGCTCAGTGGGGAGCCTGCTTCTTCCTCTGACCCTACCCCTTCTCGTGCTCTCTCTTTCTCACTCTTTCTCTAATAAATAAATAAAATCCTTAAAAAAAAATACACATGGGCAGAGGCATTAAGAACCTGAATATGTCACGGGTGATCACTTGTATATTTACACACACACACACACACACACACGTGTATGTGTGAGTGCATATGTATGCATACATGTAGATTTATTTGAAAAATGAAGCTACTAGAATGATCTAATCTCTTCAAATATCTTTTGGCACCATATGTCAGAACTTCAAAACTGGTATCCCCAAAATTTCAAAGAGCAAATCGGGGTCCAAGTAAGCGGGGGTGGGGGTGGGGGACTGCCCTGGTGCTAGGTACCAGAAATCGGCGTGCAAATCGGCGTGCTGCAGGTAGAAGTGAAGGCCAGAGACAGGCTGGTCCAGACCTCACAGTTGGGGGTGGGGTGGGAGGCCAAGTCACCAGTCACCTGGGGGAGTACTGGGAAGTCTTGCAGCCAAGGCCACCCAGTGGGACACCCAGTGGGACACCCAGCGGGACACCGTGGCTGCACAGATAACAGGCTCAATTCCTTCTCTCCCCCATCAAGCCACAAGACCAGTCCAGGCTTCCAAACCCCTCTCTTTAGCCTCGTTAGAAATACAAGAAAGTGACACACAAACTGCCGTCAACTTAAAATGTGTTTGCTACACAAAATTAACAAGTATTTTCTAAAATAATAAAAGCTCATTAACTACCATCCACCAAAAGCCATCAGTGCTTTTTCTTATGCAAATACACATTTTTCAAATAGATATTTACATTTCCTTACACTTTTAAATAACTACACACATTTCATAATCTATATAAACCGTTATGTTTGAACCTTTAAACACTACAGCAACTTATCAACCACCTTACAAAACACTGCAGAGGAAGCCTCTGGTCTCTCCCACGATCACACCACATTCTCCCTAGTTTTCTCTTTCTCCTCTTTCCCTCAGACTCCCCCTACTTACGACAGGATCACTCTTCACCTTGATGTCTCTCTCTCCCCCCAAAAACATCTCTTTCCCTCTCCCCTAACTCCCAGCCTTGTCCTCTCCAGGACATTAACCTGCGCCTGGCCGCCACGTCCCACCTCAAATGCACCGCTGGGGGCATCCTGACTCTCAGCAGCCCACGACCCCCGCCGTGAAGAGACTTCTAAAATCTTCTAACGTGGGGCTCCTGGCTGGCTTAGTCAGTAGAGCATGCGACTCTTGATCTCAGGGTCCTGAGTTCAAGCCCCATGTTAAGTGTGGAAGCAACTTAAAAAAAATAAATAAATAAAATCTTCTAAGGTGAAAGGGGTCCTCTCCTCTGATGACAGTGTGTGATCTGCTGCTGCAGAGAGGGTTTGAGATTTTCGTTGTTGCTGTTTTTGCTCCCATTGTGGGAGACTTGACGCTCAATTTTCCTATGAGATGTGAGAGCTCCCTAGTCTGAAACATGGGAACACTAAGCTTCACACACACACACACACACACACACACCCTGCTCTGCGGGTACACGCATGCCCGCTTCATATTTATATCTTACTGCACAGCAAGAACTGAAGTAATACTTTAGAAAAACAGTAAGATATAAACCCTCTGTCCCTATAACAGAAACTACTTAACACTCTTAAAACTCTTAAGAATTTGCAAAAGTTTTGGGCGCCTGGGTGGCTCAGTTGGTTAAGCAACTGCCTTCAGCTCAGGTCATGATCCTGGAGTCCCTGGATCGAGTCCTGCATCGGGCTCCCTGCTCGGCAGGGAGTCTGCTTCTCCCTCTGACCCTCCCGACCCTCCCCCCTCTCATGTGCTCTCTCTCTCAGTCTCTCTCTCTCAAATAAATAAATAAATAAAATCTTTAAAAAAAAAAAAAAAAGGAATTTGCAAAAGTTTTAACGTGACATAAAAAAAAAAATCCAGTAGAACACCTCTTATACTACTTGTTTTGAGGCAGTTCATTCCCCAAGCACATTTCCTATTGTTATAATCTTGGAAAGTGCTCATCCATGTGGATCTACTCACAATCTGCAAACTGAGAAACAAATGTACAATTCACGGAGGGAAAAAGTACAAAGGCTTAGTCTACCGCGCTCCCATTCGCCAGAGTGCAGAGCTGTGGGACACAGCCACAAAGTGCCTGTGGATTCCAGTGGTCTAATGAGCAGATACAGTTTTCATAATTTTTATTGCTGCATGACACAGCTGAGTGATTGTCAGGCCAATGCCAAAGTACAGGTTCCATTTGAATGACATATGGCTTCAGTCAACCAGAGAGACGTTACAACATTAAACAACACAAGTAGACAGAACAAGAATACAAAATGCCAAATTAGGCCTCACAGAACCAGATATGCTAGTGCACATCTCTGTCCTTGGAAGAGGCTGTGTGTGACTGTGTATTTTGTGAACATACCTCTCTGAGGCCCTCATGGCACTGGACCTGGGCACAGTGGCTTGCCGGCTGGTGTCATAGGAACAGCCTGCATGAGCTCTAGGGCCAGAAGCAAAGGTCAAGCTCCAGGTCTGCCCTTAACAATTCCATGTCCTTTGTTAGACTGCATTCTTTCTTTGGCCACCAGTTTCCTTAACTCCATCCTTACAAAATGGCATTACAATACTCCTTCCATCTTGCCGAATGAGATGCTGACATGAAGACCTCCTAAATGGTCAACCACTACGTAAACAATCGCGGGATAACAACACTTGTCTCATCCAGAAAAACTTCCGGAAGCACAGCCAATCCAGTGGTGAAGCAGCAGTGTGGTGAACACCTGTTTGTCCATTTGGCTGCCCAGGCCATGAGCACTCTTCTGGTATTTGGATTAATTCCTCACCTTATGAGTCTGACAGGAGGCTGTGATGTGGTGATTTACAATAACAAATATATATTTGGTCTTTATTCCCATTTCTAGCACAGAGCTCCTAAAACTCTTGGAATTTCCTAAGTGATGAGAGCCATAAAGGTGCCTTTCATTATGTTACTGAGGTGGCATTCAAAACTCACCGAAGGATGGGGGCTGGCTGCCAGGAGAACCACTATGTGATGAAAGGGTTGGAACTTTCAGTCCCACCCTCGGAGTTCCAGGAAGGGGAGAGGGGCTGGAAGATGAAATCAATCACCAATGGCCACTTATTTAATCAGTCATACCTATGTCATGAAGCTTCCATAAAAACCCAGGAGGACAGGTTCGGGAGGTTCCAGGTTGGTGAACATGTGGAAATTCAGCAAGAGTGCTGCACTCAGAGGGCACCAAAGCTCCATGACCCTTCCCGTATACCTTACCCTAGGGATCTCTTCCATCTGGCTGTTCCTAAGTTATACTGTTTTATAATAAGCCAGTAATATAGTAAATAAAAATGTTTCTCTGAGCTCTATCAGCTGCTCTAGCAAATTAATTAAGCCCAAGGAGTCACTGGAACTTCCGGATCTCTAGCACTGTCATCTGAAGTTGGGGGTGGGAGACCTGACTCACAGGACTGAGCCTTTGACCTGTGGGATCTGATGCTTTCTCCAGGTAGGTACTGTCAGAATTGAGTTAAACTGCCAGACACCCACTGGTATCCAAGAATTACTTGGTGGTGAGGGGGGGAACATACCACATTGCAATTGGTTTCAGAATTGTAGAGGTTGACTCTGCCTCCTATTAGAGAGGCCGAAAATGCCAGACACTCGATCCCCTAACTCCCTGGCAACTGGGTACGGGCACGTGACCCAGGGTCAGCCAATGAGATGCAGACGCCCTGATCTTTACTTCATTAGCTGGGAACACAAAGAAACAAGGGCAGGAGGAGTTTCTGCTGGCAGTAACACAGCCACACTCAGAGTCGGGCGTGTGTCACAAGTGCACGTTAGCAGGACAGCAGGAGGGTGATGACGGACAAGCCATGGCCATGCATGGTGCGTGGCAGTGGATGCCTTCTGCCCTGTGTCCTAGCTGTAGCATCGGTCTCACAGTGCAGTCTCTCTTGGGCCTGCCCTTCCTGCTGGCCCAGTTCTTCAGCCTTCCTGGCAATTCTATAGGCTGCCCAATAGCCTGCCTATACTTCCTTTTCTGTTTGGGATGGCCAGACTCGGTTTTCATTGCTTACAACTAAAAATTCTGGCTGATACATGAAGTTTCTGAAATGGTAGGAAAGATAAGTAGATAAATCACAAGAGAGCTTCCAAATGAGTAGCACTGCATAGCAAAAACAGAAGGCAGAACATGATACACAGCTGTCACGATACAAATGATGAAGGGCAGGGGCGCCTGGGTGGCTCAGCCTGTTAGCGCCTCACTTTGGCTCAGGTCATGATCCCAGGGTCCTGGGATCGAGCCCCACGTCAGGCTTTGTGCTCAGCGGGGAGCCTGCTTGACCCTCTCCCTCTGCCCCACCCACCACTTGTGCTCTCTCTCTAGTAAATAAAATCTTAAAAAAAAAATGATGAGGCCCCTGGGTGGCTCAGCCATTGGGCGTCTGCCTGCCTTCGGCTCAGGTCATGATCCCAGGGTCCTGGGATCAAGCCCCGCATCGGGCTCCCTGCTCAGCGGGAAGCCTGCTTCTCCCTCTCCTACTCCCCCTGCTTGTGTTCCCTCTCTCACTGTCTCTGTCGAGTGAATAAATAAAATTTTGAAAAAAAAAAATGATGAAGGGCAGTTGCTTGATCAAGACTATAGGACAAGGGCGCCTGGGTGGCTCAGTTGGTTAAGCGACTGCCTTCGGCTCAGGTCATGATCCTGGAGTCCCGGGATGGAGTCCCGCATTGGGCTCCCTGCTCAGCAGGGAGTCTGCTTCTCCCTCTGACCCTCCCCCCTCTCATGCTCTCTCTATCTCACTCTCTCTCTCTCAAATAAATAAATAAAATCTTAAAAAAAAAAAAAAAAAGACTATAGGACAAGAACAAGAAAAGAACCAAGCTCTTCAAAAGATTTTAGGCAACTAATCAAAAGTCAAGAATAAATACGGTTATGAGATTTCAGGGGCAGGCAGTTCTAATGTATTAAGTGAAGATCATGTAAGTTCAGGAGTAGATACCTCTAATACCAACCAGTACTTTCAACATAGAAGTGTTCACTGAAGTGGAACTTGACTACATGTAAATGGGGGTCAGTGGACAAGGGAGATTTTACAGAGAAAGTGATATCTGAAGCAAAAAGAAAAGGGGAAGGAGGAACAGGTCATTTCAGACAGAGGGAAGAGTATAACAAAGTATGGAGGGAAACAATTAATGGTATATTCTCCAACTGCAAGTATTTCAGTAAACTGCTGTATAGACATAGGAAAAAGGGCTGGCAGGAGATAAGGCTGGAAAGGAAGACAAGCATCAGCTCAGAAGCGACACGCCATCAGGCTGACAAGTTTGGATTTTATTTTTAGCAGGAATTCACTAAAGAAATGTAAGCAGGAGAGTAACATATCAGATTTACATTTTATTTTATCAAGATTACTGTGAAGACTCCATGTGAAGGTATAACAAAACAAAAACTGGTTCTTAACCACTTGGGATTCACAGAGCCTTGCAAATATAATGATCAGAAAAATGCACCTACACACATTCATAAAATTTTAATATTTAGTTCTAAATGGTTCACAGTTTCCTGCAGTCCATCTACGAACAATCCAGGGTCTGTGGACCTCAAAATAATAATGATCTAGAAGCAGGAGAGAGACAACTGGCAAAGTCACCGGCTGAGAAGCTATAGCAACTGTCCACACCAGTGATGATGGCAACTCAACTTACAGTGAAGGCTATGACAACGGGGGGGATACAGGACAGAAGAGGTTTGACCTAATCTGCAGGAATTACTCATCAGCAGGATGTGGACAGTGAGGGAGGATCACCAAGCATGACTTCCAGAGGGATGACGTAAGTGACTGAGCAGCACCATGATTTTATGGGGCTAAATGGGGTGGGGGAAAGAGAAGCCAACGGGATACTCAGAACTGAGCTGCTACGGACACATCCGGGTGGAGAGGCCCCTCTGGCAATCTCAAGCTGAGCAGGCTATAGTCCTGGGTAGAATCACTGGACCAACATGAGACTACATGAGACAACTAGACATGGGGAGGGTCGAGAAGATATGAGCCAGGCCAAAAGATGACAAGGGGAACCCAGGACTCAACATGAGTCCACAGGCCAGAAGGGGGTGAGGCTACCAAGGCCATGGGTTCAGGGTCAGAACACAACCACAATATTTTACAAACAGAAATACAAATGGACTAGTCTGTGCATGTGACTTATGAGCATAATCACATCAGTGCAATCTACTCTAAAAAATACAGAACCTGGACAAATTTCTTTACGTTAACTCCATTCACTGGCCAGTAGGTTACAAGAAAATCAAAAGTCCTATCCAGAGATCTAATTCCTCACTTTTCAGAACTCTGACTTCAAAAATGATAGTGTGTGCAAATAAAATTTTTAAGGATGCTTTTAAAATACCCATGTAATTAGAAAAAAAATTTAAAAATAAACAATAAAATACCCATGTAATTTGGAATATTCAACAGTACACTCCAGCAACACTAAAAATCGAGAAAGGAATTTCCAACCTCCTTTCGAGAAAGCAATTCTTTCAACAGAAGTATTTAACATGTTATATAAACATGTTATTCAGACAATGTACAACATAGGGGATTTTCATCACATTTACTACATTTGCTAGCCAAAATGTAGCACTCTTGTAATCACCAACAGAGCTGCAGTAAAACCTCTATAATATTAAACAACAACAAAACATGGCAGTAAGCCATCCTTCTATTAAGAAAAAGAAAACAAAGAAAACATTCTCCATAAGTACAGCTTTCTTTGTAACTTTTTTCCCTAAAGAACTCATTTTAAACAATAGCTCACTGGCAAAAACATGATACTTCTAAATTTGGGCAGAGTCTGGCGTCCTTACTTTGTGAGGATAAGTTGGCAGGAGAAAGACTGTAATAATTTTAAGGCTCTATTATTCTCACACTGAAATGCAAAGTATGAAATAAAAATAACAAAAACATTAATCTGGAATATAATTCAGCTGGTCATATATCTCTTTTGCACCTCACTCAACTTTTACCATTGAGTATTATAAATGCAATTAATTTGAATAAATGGCAGATGGTTCTATAGGTTCCTAGAGAATAAAATATAGATGTCACTAACTGAATTGAAAGATGAACACAGATATAAAGAAAGCTTCTGGTATTCAACAATCTGTAAAGCTCTGAAATTTGGTCACCCAATAGATAGAACCATTACCGATGAAACTAAAGAATTCTTTACTTCTACGTCATGGGTTTTCTGGAAGAAATGAGGGAACAATGAATAAATGGTTATCAGCCTCAAATATTCACCTAGATACCACTCTTGATCTATATACAGGCATACCTCAGAGATACTGTGGGTTCATATCTAGACCACCGCAATAAAGTGAGAATTGCAGTAAAGCAAGTCAGATGAATCTTCTGGTTTCCCAGTGCACACAGAAGTTATGTTTATGCTTATCCAGTCTGTTAACTGTGCAATAGCATTATGTCTAAAAAACAATGCACATACCTTAATTTAAAAATTCTTCATTGTTAAAAAATGCTAATCATCATCTGAGCTTGCAGTGAACTGTAATCACTGATCATTTTCACAAATATAATAATAATGAAAAAGTTTGAAATATTTCAGGAATTACAAAAATGTGACACAGAGACATGAAGTGAGCAAACGCTGTTGGAAAAATGGCACCAAAAGACTTGCTAATCAAAGGGTTACCACAAACCTTCAATTTGTTAGAAAAAAAAAAATACAGTATCTGTGAAGTGCAATAAAGCAAAGTGAGATAAAACGAAATATGGCTGTACTCAAACAGGCAATGTAAAGATGATCCTTCAAAGTACACTATAAATTTTAGCAGGTAAAACGAGATATTATATGCCAATTAAAGTCGAATATTTAATTATCAGTTACTACAAGCAGGCTATTCTACTTTATGCCACAACGATGAGATCAAGATGTGGCTCCCGCTCTTAAGGACCCTCAAGGATCAAAGGACTGGTACTCAAATCACCACGTGTCAAGATTCAAAATACTATGACCAATCTGAAGGCATATTCTGGAAACATAGACAAGCTAAATGAAGGAAATGAGAGTTGAGCTTTGAGGAGTGCCCCAGAGGTTCAGCAGACAGAGATAAATAGGTAAAGAGAATAGAACTCCAAATCAAAAATAATGGCACACTGGGGCACCTGGTGGCTTTGTTGATTTAAGCATCTGACTCAATTTCAGCTCAGGCCTGAACTATGGTGCTTCACTCTCTCAACAACCTGATAAGGTGGAGCACATCATCCTCACTTCATAGTGAGGAGCCCAAGGCTGACCAGGTGAGCAATATCCACATCACACACCTAGTAAATAAATAAAGCCGCTGGAAATCTGCTGTACATGAGGCCAGGGCTCCTACTCTAAAATAAACTAAACTTGAGAAATTACCCATCACAGAAAACAAGGGCAAAATCAAACACGACTCTTGGGCATTGCCCCCGTGATGCTGGGGGTCCCACAGCTTTGTCAGGAGAAATGGGCAAAGCATGTGGAGGAGTAGCTGTCTCTGAGGAGGCCTCAGAAACTCCTTGCCAGGCAGGTGGAAAGGCAAGCCAAGAGCTGGCACATGGTTTCTAGATAACAAATGTATTGTTCTGGGTTTTCACGAACATACGTTTGTATTTTCACTTATCTTGGAAATCAGTTTCTCCCTTTCAAAAGAAATCAGTCTCTAATTTCTATACCAAAGTTCACAAAAATATTCATTTCTAAATTTAAGTTTAAAGTAACAAAAATACACTATTACTAGTTGCCCTCTACTCAAAGTGTAATAATTTCTTCACAAGAAGGATGCTTTCCAAGAAATAAACTATTTACTTTAAACTTATAAAATATATCTGTATCTTGAATTGAACTGTTATACAATCAGAATGACAAAAAATTCTATACAAGTGGCCTAACTCAGAATTTTCCAATTGCTAATCTATAGGTTGATCTTGCATGGATACCAAAATTTGTGCCCAGTTCCCATTTATTTAACACATGCTCTCTGGGGGCCTCCTACTTGTCCGGCATTGCATGGGGTGTCAGGAACAAAGATACGAAAGGCCATGCTCCCTGGTTTCTAATTTACTCAGAGTCCAACAGAGAACGAAAATTCCAATGGCATTTTTCAGAGAAATAGAAAAAATCATCTTAAACTTTGTATGGAACCAAAAAAGCCCCTAAAGAGCCAAAGCAACCTTGAGAAAGAAGAACAAAGCTGGAGGCATCACATTTCCTGATTTCAAACTATCTTACAAAGCTACAGTAATCAAAACAGTGTGATACTAGAATAAAAATAGGCACATAGACACAATACACAGCCCTGAAATAAACTTATACATATAAGGTCAATTAATTTTTGACAAGGGCATCAAGAACACATAATGGGGAAAGGAAAGTCTCTTCAGGAAATGGTGTTGGGCAAACTGGATATCCATATGCAAAACAATGAAAGTGAACCCACATATACCATACACAAAAATTAACACAAAAAATGGGGCACCTGGGTGGCTCAGTCGGTTAAGTGTCTGCCTTCGGCTCAGGTCATGACCTCAGGGTCCTGGGACGGAGCCCCATGTGGGGCTCCCTGCTCGGTGGGGAGTCTGCCTCTCCCTCTGCCTCACCCTCCCTAGCTTGTGCTGTCTCTTGCTCAAATAAATAAATAATATTCTTTAAAAAAAATTAACACGAAAAAGATCAAAGACTTAATTGTAAGATCTGATACCATAAAACTCCTAGAAGAAAACACAGGGAAGAAGCCATTGGCATTGGTCTTGGCAATGATTTCTTGGATAAGAGACCAAAAGCAAAGGCAACAAAGCAAAAGTAAACAAGTGGGACTACATTAAACTAAAGAGCTTCTGCACAGCAAAGGAAATAATAAATTGAAAAGGTAACCTACAGAGTGGGAAAAAACATTTGCAAACCATGTATCTGATAAAGTGTTAATACCCAAAATCTACGAAGAACTCATACAACTCAATAGCAACAAAGCAAATAATCCAATTAAAAAAATGGGCAAAGGGACCTGAAGAGACATTTTCTAAAGAAGATATTCATATGGCCAACAGACACATGAAAAGGTGTTCAACATCACTAATCATCAGGAAAACACAAAGCAAAACCACAATGAGATGTCACCTTATACCTGTTAGAATGGTTATTATCAAAAAGACAAGAAACAACAAGTGTTGGTGAGGCTGTGGAGAAAAGGAAACCCCTGTGCACTGCTGGTAGGAATGCAAACTGGTGCAGCCAGTGGAAAACAGTATGGCAATTCCTCAGAAAAGTAAAAATAGAACCACCATATGATCCAGCAATCCCACTCCTGGGCACATATCCAAGGAAATGAAATTAGGATCTTTAGGGGGTTTTTTGGTTTTTGTTTTTAAGATTTTATTTTTATTTATTTGAGAGAGAGAGCGTGAGTGAGAGCACAAGCAGGGGGAGCAGCAGAGGGAGAGGGAGAAGCAGACTCCGCGCAGAGCAGGGGCCCGATGAAGGGTTCGATGCCAGGACCCTGAGATCATGACATGAGCCAAAGGCAGCCACTTAACCGACTGCTACCCAGGTGCCCCGAAATTAGGATCTTGAAGAGATATCTGGACCCCCGTGTTTACTACAGCTTTATTCACAACGACCAAGATATGGCAACAGCCTCAATATCCTTTGATGGGTGAACGGATAAAGAAAATGATACACACAATAAAATATTACTCAGCCATTAAAAAAAGAAAGAAAATCCTGTCATTTGTGACAACATGGATTAACCTGGAAGTGAAACAGGCAAGACAGAGAAAAAGAAATACTGTATAATATCACTTGTATGGGGAATCTAAAGAAAAAGAAAAAAGAAAAGCCAAATTCATAGAAACAGAGAATAGAATGGTGACTGCCAGAAGCCGGGGAAGGAGGAAATGAGGAAATGTATGAAGAGTAGAAATTTTCAGTTACAAGTAGTAGTTCTGAGGATCTAATGTACAGCATGGTGACTATGATTAATAATACGGTGTTGTGCAGCTGAAAGTTGCTGAGAGTAGATCTTGTATTCTCAACACACACACACACATGTTAACCAAGTGAGGTGATGGATTTGCTCATTATCTAGATTTTGGTAATCATTCCACAATGTGTGTTTTAGCACTTTAAATATATACAATTATATTTGTCAATTATTCCTCAATAAAGTGTGTGTGGGGGGGGCGGTGATGAAGCACTGCAGAGGGAGGGGAAGGAAAGAAACACTAGCTGTCCGGTGTGGCACCTGGAGCTCAGCACACAGTGATGGAAAGAGTGGGCGAAGGACAAAGGGAGAGTCAAGGAAGGCTTCAGCCAGGCAGAGTAACCTTGGAGTAGGAGTAGCCCGACCCTCATACAACATGGATTGTAGATGCCTGGGAGCTCCAGGCAAGAAACAGCATGTAGAAAAACAAAGAGCCAAGAAACCAGAGAATGTACGAGGAGAACGACAGCAGTAGATTCGCGGAGCAACACCAACAGCATGGCAGGGGCAGCTGCGGAGGGGAGCTTACGTGGTCTTGTTATTCCGTAAATACCTCTCTCTCCCTTGCCCAGTCCCTAGAAGGCTCTGTCTTGCGGAATGGAAATTATCCATAACTGTTTATCAAGTCCGAAAACAAGACAGGCCAGGAACTGATGGGTTAATCAGATCAGCTAGGATTCCAAGAAACGATGAAGTGGGGAAAGGAGCATTTCTTAAGCACTTCATGCCAGGTCCTAGGCTACCTGCTCCCACATATGAAATCTCATTTAGTAATTACAGCTGTGTCTTAATAAGGAGGAAACTGTAATACCAACTATTTAAGTGGCTTGGTCAAGATTACTTCCCTTAAGAAGCAGCTGATGCTTATATCCAGGTTTATTTTACTTCAGACTCTATTCCACCCTCCCCGCAATACAGCACTTCAAGATCTTGTACGTCTTCATACCACATTATATAGCATATACTTATTATTTTTTAAATCTAAGAACATGGAGAAAAACAGAAAGAAAAACTTAAGTCGCCAAGTGTACATAAGCCATTCAAACACCAAGAAGCCATCAGGAAAAAAGTACACTGTGGTTCCTCAAGGAAAAAAGAAGTAACTGCTCCTATAACTCCTAATGAGCACAGTACCAACTGGCACTGGAAAGTACTAGCATTGTGATATGTAGGACGCTACACCTGCCTGGTGATGCTCCTGTAACCATGTTCCCGACGGGGGATAACAGTGACATGCTGACTATCCCTGTGGTCACACACTGTCCCAAAGACTATGAGCTATAAGAGCATCTAAGAAGGAAGATATTCTTAAACCAAAATGTCCTTCCACATGGCACTTAAAAATTCACAAAAGGAGGATAAAATAGTCATGAAGAACAACAGTGTTGGGGTCAATCAAACCAGGATTCTAATCTTGGTTCCATCACTTCGTTATGTGACCTAGAGCAACTTAACCACTCCGAGAAACTCTTACTTCCTCATCTGTGTCAGGCTTCTCCGCTGCACCCTGTATGACAATGTTCTAGAGACCTGTCCGGAGATCTCATTTCCTTCTACTGAGGACCATTTTTTGTACTGTCCATTGCGCAAGTCAACAAGACCATTCAGTGGGGTTCCCTCAACGTTCTATTACTACCTTCATTTCACAAACATTTATTTATCACTCCCTACCTATCTGGCACTATGCCAGCTAGGTGTCTATAAATAAGAGATAATAAGCCCCACTCTCCAAATGTCTGACTTCTCTACACCACAGACTGTACTTTCTTTGGGTACATGGAAGGAACACAGGCTGTGCAATAAAGAAGAAATTATGAAAACAGTCTTAGTTTCAAGCTTATCTATATATTGTCATCAATGGGTAGTCTTTCTTTTTCCAGATTAATGATAAGGGAGAAAAAACAATCACTTCAATTCTAGTTATAAAACTTAATGAGATAACGCACTAAAGCCCCTTCAAGCATAATGCTAGGAAATCCGAAAGTTCTAGATACCACAAAATGAGAATAAAGTCACAAATATAAAACTGGTCCAGGGGCGCCTGGGTGGCTCAGTCGTTAAGCGTCTGCCTTCGGCTCAGGTCATGACCCCAGGGTCCTGGGATCAAGCTCCGCATCGGGCTCCCTGCTCAGCGGGAAGCCTGCTCTCCCTCTCCCACTCCCCCTGCTTGTGCTCCCTCTCTCCTGCCTCTCTCTCTCTGTCAAATAAAATCTTAAAAAAAAAAAACAAAAACTGGTCCAGATGTTATGATGGTTGTCTTTTAGAGGTTACTAGAGAATTTTTTTAATAGCGACTCATCACTAAATATTGTTGCAAGATAGGTTTAACAAAGTATTTTAACTATGGGTCTAGAATCCAATGTGACACAATTTTTATTTTATTTGTGGGTGTGGGTGGGGTGTAGAGGGAGAGAGAGAATCTCAAGCAGGTTCCACACCCAGCGCAGAGCCCGATGCAGGGCTTGATCTCACGACCCTGAGATCATGACCTGAGCTGAAACCAAGAGTTGCACATTTAACCAACGGAGACACCCAGGCGCCCCAATGTGATACAATTTTTAAAACTTTGAACATATACATAATGTTCAAATACAATATCCCTAGCAGGTTTTTTTCCTATTTATGGGGATATATACTACCATTTTAAGTACTGCTTAAAGTATTTTTATTTTCCCAGCAAAACCCAGAATCCACATTTTTCCACCAGAAGTTCTAAGCTACCACACAGAATCAGTCTTTGACAGGACTTATTTCAAAGCAAGCTCTTCAATGTGTAGCCAGCAAAGCAAAAGAAACTTTTGAAACTACATATATATAAAGGACAATGAATGAAATCAACCTAGATAATATGTTAAATGGCAAATATATTTGCTCCCTATTATCCTGAGCCCTGAGGTCAGGACATTTCCAGGTGTCCTTGCCCTCTGGCACCAGGATAGATGCCCTGCATTCAGGGTCAGGCAGGGTCTGGCTATAAACAGCCATCAGAATGCAGGCTGGAGCTCCCTGCCAATCCCATCACTTAACACAAGCCGGGACTAGGCCTCAGAACTGGGACTTGCTATCCTACAATAAAGGCATCTAGCTGGGAGAAAGAAAGGAGATTATTGAAATTCCCAGTGAAACAGGGATCTCTCTCCAGCCTCTCCCACTGCCACCCCAAAAATGCAGGATGATCATCTCCATTAACAAGGAGAAGCCAGGGAGTGGGCCTTTCAGTCACTGGCTTTCCAACTTCTTCAAAGACACTGTAATCAGGGTGTTAAAGAGCTGGGACCCTCTGGAATGACGAGGCAAGTAGGAAGGACAGGAGAGGCAGGGGGTGACCCAACCAGTCCACAAGGTAATAATGACTCCTGGAAAAGGTAGACAACATCAGGACTGGCTACCCTCCCCCTGTCCCACTCCCACTGCTCCCCAATGGGCAGGGAACACTTGCCAGGGAAATCAGTAGTATCTGTAATTATCAACTAATCTGTCTTGTTACTATGAATATTAAAACAGTATTGGAAACAATATTTAAATATGGATTTTTAATAGATGTCTAAAGTTCTTAAGTGTGATTTTACTACTAGTTTTCAGAACCAATTTTCCCCCATAGGAGTGCATCACTTTATTATTATTATTATTATTATTATTATTTTATTTTATTTTTTTAGGAATCATAATGGGCACATAAAATCTGACATAAAGAAATTCACTTTATAGCTCGCTTTAGACAAACCCATTTCTTCACATATTATCTGACATCCATATTAACTCTTGGTGGCTTCCACATGCATGCCTGTAAGCCTACTAAATTAGTGTGATGAAAAAACAGCATAAAATGAAGTCTTTATCTGTCCCAACCCCTTAGAGTAATTAATATACATCACTGATACTTTTCTTCTTTAGTTCTATTTTCAGATAAATCAAATTTGTGCAGACTAGCAGCTTAAAAATTCATTAGTTTCAGCATAAAATTTAGTCAATATTTGTAAGACAGTTGTAATCCTCAATGTTTATCTTCAAATGATAGACTTTCCATCCCAAAATGTAAAATGAATTTCAATTAAATAAATACTATTATTCATTTTTTTACAGACAGATGCTGAGCCAATAGGGATAAATGAACCGTACTCCCCCCCAAGAAAAAAGATGATCCATGAGATACAAAAAAAAGTTTTTTAGTCTCTTGTCTTTGTAAGAATTATCATTAGGAAAAACAGCTAAAATTACTAAATCTGAGAATCTGGACGCTTCTGACACAAATTTGAATATAGATTTCTAAATCTTCAAATTCTTTTTGAAAAAATACATGTACAGTATATATATATATAATATATATATATATACATACACACACAGTACACCTATTAAAATGAAATCAAAAGTTTCAATTGGCAACAGAGATTTAATGCATTTAAAAAAAAACTAAATTCATTTTTTTTAAATCATTTAAAATTAGATACCCAAAGTAAAATTAGATACCCCAATAATCACTATTCTTCACTAGTGTGTCACTTATTTTATAGTAATTTTGCTGAATTCCTCTTCAATATCTTTAATTTCACATTGATTTTTTAAAATACCATATTTAAAAACTGACAATTAAAAAACTCTTCCTAAAATCCTATTCTAAAGAGACATCACGTACAGTCCTGAATGGTTTTTGTGTGTAAAGACTTAATTTATTATTTGGTTTTGTTTTGTCTTAAAGCCTTTTCAGGGGCACCTGGGTGGCTCAGTCGGTTAAGCATCCGACTCTTGGTTTTGGCTCAGGTCATGATCTCAGGGTCCTGGGATCAAGCCCCACATGGGCTCCATGCTCAGTACAGAGTCTCCTTGAGATTCTCTCTCTCTGCCCCTCCTCCTACATGTGCTGATGTGCTCGCTCGCTCTCTCAAATAAATAAATAAATCTTTAAAAAAACAAAAAGCCCTCCAGAATTTCTAGAGTCAGTTCTTCATCATATTATGTTTACAAGCTTAATATTTATCATAATGTCGTAATGATATGAAAGGGGCACCCAGGCCCATCCAATGACAAAAACTAAAGAAATACCATTTCCTCCAGGAATGAAAAGAAGTGACTGGGCACGTTTTTTTCAAGTTACACTTTATCCAAACCATCCAACAAATAGTATGGACCCTGTGGAAAAGTGATCCAAAGTAATAACCCTGCTATTCATTCACAGTTCAGAACTGACACAACCATGGCCACACCGCTCTCCTCGCGGGGAGATGGAGGAATCAACGAGCCGTCCACGTGCACCGCTGTGCGAACGGTAGGTGTGCGGAGCCCTGTGCCCAGCTGCAGCGGCGCTCCCCGAGGCAGCCAGCACCCTGGCACTAACAACAAGGCAACTCATTCTGAACGTTACATTAATTTCTGAAACAAACATTTGCGGCGTTTCCATCTGTCTTTTTATAAAAGATGATTTTGTCCATAGAGCAGTTGTATTTTGGACTCGAATGCAGAGAGTGAGATTTAAGGGGAGGGCGAGTGAAGAGCAGTTTGAGACCGGCTACTCTACTTCTGAGATGAAATTCTATTTTTTTTTTAAAGATTTTATTTATTTATTTGACACAGAGAGACAGAGCGAGAGAGGGAACACAAGCAGGGGGAGTGGGAGAGGGAGAAGCAGGCTTCCTGCCGAGCAGGGAGCCCGATGCGGGGCTCCATCCCAGGACCTTGGGATCATGACCTGAGCCGAAGGCAGACGCTTAACGACTGAGCCACCCAGGCACCCCGATGAAATACTATTTTTAAGGAGTCACAAAGCAAGTGGATTCTCATTCTTATGCTGTTTTTTTTGTAAAGATTTTATTTATTTATTTGACAGAGAGAGAGAGAGAGAGCATGAGCAGGGGGAGGGGCAGAGGGAGAGGGAGAAGCAGGCTCCCCACTGAGCAGGGAGCCCCGATGATGTGGGACTCGATCCCAGGATCCTGAGATCATGACCTGAACCAAAGGCAGACCCTTAACTGATTGAGCCACCCAGGCGCCCCTCATTCTTATTAATCTGTAAAGACAGACATTTAGAAAGCCTAAATGAAAAAATAAAAGCATTCCAAAGCATTATTTATAACGTCAAATATATTCAGATACTTTTCACACATAACCAGAATGAAATACATATATACCCATAAAATAGTATTTCTGATAATGACATCACCCAGTAACTCTTTAGCACATTCAGTTAAAGAATCAAATATTCCAAGAAAACAGCTAGGTCAGTTTTCCACAGGAAGCAGTCTGTGCATACCTCTCACACCACTCACGTGGGGAACCTTACGTCTTAGCAGCTACGCCTATGGAGATGGTGCCAACAAACACTCTCGCACGCTCCTCCAGTCCCCTGGAGCAGTGAGGCATCTCTGCGGCTCGGTGCCTCCCGCTGGCTTTCACGCACCTGCTGGCCCAGCCCCCAGGGCAGCAGGGGCTCGCTGGTGTAGCACAAGACTTGCTCCAGTCCCTCACTGCCTAACTGAACTTCCACAGATTTTTCCACGAAGGCACTTCAGGCCACCATAAAACTTGCATTTTAACATCCAGCAAGATAATGTCCTTTGTTACTCTTTCGTAGGTCCAGAAATGTCATTTGTACACCTTCTGTTGGTCATCAGAGATCAGAGCTATCCATCAGAACGCGTAAGGGGCAGAAAGAGGGGCCACAGAAGGCTCTCCAGCGTAAGCTGCGGAGCGTATCATCGTAAGGTGGCTGAGAGCGTTTGCAGGATGGTGTGGGGAGGTTTGTGGCCTGAGCACACAGCCTGACACACTCCCATTCCCAGGCTGAGAGCACGCTACGCCCCTTGAAACGTAGAAGACATAGCAAGAGGGCCGTGATGGACTGTTTATATGTGCAGACACCCATACTGACATGTGTACATACATGTCTTTACAGGAAAATATTTCTGAAACAAATACCATTTTAACAAGTCCGCACCACAGCAGGCCATGTTGAATGGGGTATTCATGTACAGGGAAGACTGTGGCCACAAGTCATTTTCAGATGTCTATACAGAAAATAAGATGCGCTAAATCATATTTAAATGAAATAATTTCCATGATGATTGCAGAATCAACTACATTTTCAACTTGCAAATAGTATAAACCATTCAAAAGAGATCACGGAGTGTAGACAGTTCTCGCAGCTGTTAATTACATTTTAATGTCTGTGACAGTTCTGTTTATGTACTGGACAGACTGTAACCCACAGTTAAGTACATATTCACATAAATTACAAAGGTATTTATAAAGTAGCATATATAGGTCAGACCTACAAATGTAAATGTACTATTTATAACCTAGAAAGACTCTGGATAAACATGGCAGATTGAACACTTACATCTAGTATCATTCCCTCCTAAAAACAAAATGACAGTACAGTTTGCTTTTTCATTTGCTTTTTTGTTTGTTTATTTTTATAAAACAATCCCACAAGAACAGGAACAACAACAGCAACAAAATTTTGGAATGCTAGAAACAGATGGACAATTAGTAACTAACTCAGCCAACACAGTTGACAAGGCAGAATCTTCAAAAGGCTCAGAAAGTGGGGGTACCAGATACCTCTGAGAGCAGAGTGGTACGGATGGGTGTGTGTGTGTCAGGGGTGGGAGGGGGGGTCTCTCCCACCAAGCATAGCATCTCCCTCCACCTGGCAGAAACCCAGAGATTTATTCCCGGAGGAGGGGAAAAACAGTGATTTTCCAGAACCACTACCATAGAAGGGTTGTGGTTCAGTAATATCTACTGAATATTGAGATACCTCCCTACAACCCTGCTAACAGCCCTCCTCCCATGGTAAATCTGAGGCCAGTCCAATTAGGAAAGATCTAAATATCTAAATATATACTACCATAGGAGTGGGCGTGTCCCCAATTCCCCTAAACAGCCCACCCAGGTACCTCCCAGTAGATCTTATTATCAGCAAGCCCTGCCACAGCATTTGGACAAGAAAGAACTACTGGTAGCTGAGGAAAGCCTTCAACGGGAAAAGAGAGACCAAAACAAGAAAAAAAAAGGGGGGGGGGTGTGTGGAGGCAAATTAGAAGGCAGTGAAGTGATGCAAAAGGCACTACAATTATTAATATCTCAATGAGATAAAAAAATAATAATCTATCTTGAAACAAGAACAAAATTCTATTAAAACAAAATAAAGAAGAATTAAGAAAAGGAAAAAAGAGGAGGAGAGGTAAGAGGGAGGAAGAAGGGCGGGGAAAGAAGCCTAGAAAGAGCCTTGGAAATTAAAAATACAATAGAACGAAGAACTCTTCCAGAAGCGAGAATAAAAGAAAATGACATTAAAAAAAAAAAACAGTAGAAAAGATAAGCCCAGTAAGTCCAGTATCGGGTGACAAAGATCTTAGAATGAGAGAAGAGGAAAAATGAGGGGGGAAGGGAGATAAAAAAAAGTAATTCAAGACATGACCCCAAGGTCGAAAGAGTGCACAGGGCAGTGGATAAAAAGGGACCCCGGTGAAATTTAAGGACAGTGCGGGGAAGAGAAGGTGTGAGGATGGTCAGGGAGGGTGGAGGGACATGCAAAGAATCAGGAAGCAAGAGGAATGGCTTCAGACTTCCTAACAGCAACACTGACGGCTAAATGACAGTTAAGCAACCGCTTCAAAATTCTAAAGGAAAATGATTTCCAAACTACTATCCCCAGTCGATCTTTAGGTCATCTATGAGGGTAAAATAAAGACGTTTTCAGACAAGCAAGATCTTAAAATTTTACTTCCCCACACCATTCCTGAGAAAGCTACTGGAGGATGAGCTGCACCAAAATAAGACAGACACAGAATCCAGGAAACCAGAGATCCCACACAGGAAGCGAGGTGGAGGGAAATTCCAAGGTGAAAGTAAAGGGAGGTCCCCGGATGTATGCATCAGACACAGAGGTACCCAGAGAGGGCCCAGAAAGCCAGAGGCCCTAGCAGAGAGTCCTCGACAAGATGAAACTGATCGCAGGCCTGTTGGAACTGAACGACTTACAACAAAAGGTGGGCAGCTTTGATGGATTAAAAATCCTAAGCGGAGGGGCGCCTGGGTGGCTCAGTTGGCGCCTGGGTGGCTCAGACCTGCCTTCGGCTCAGGTCATGATCCCGGAGTCCTGGGATCGAGTCCCACATCGGGCTCCCAGCTCGGCAGGGAGCCTGCTTCTCCCTCTGACCCTATCCCCTCTCATGCTGTTTCTCTCTCTCTCTCTCTCTCTCTCAAATAAATAAATAAATAAAAATCTTTAAAAAAAAAAAAAAAAAATCCTAAGCGGAGTGAGTAATGAATACATGTAGAAAATTAAAGAAAAGTCAATTCTTGACTGGGAGAAAAACAAAGACCTGCGCAGGAGAGGACAGCCATTTACTACATGGCTCATTTCCGAATAGAGTTCCCGGGTCTCAGTAACGTCAACACAACAGTGATCAAACCCAAGTCACAACAAAGCTATACCGAGAGGATGAACAGGCATGAGCAGGACTCATGCTTGTGGTGAGGACAGGGTAAGAAAGGAGCATTAAATCGTCACCTTAAACGGAAAGCAGCAACGCAAAGAAATGTTATTCAAAAATATGGAGGCGTCCTTGAAGAATCAGCTAAATAAAAGAGTTCAAAGTGGCTGCTGCCTCTGGGGAACTGAACTGGAGAACGGAGGGCAGCGACTACCGTTTTTGATGGCAGATCTTGTAAAACCATTGTCTTTGAAAACCATTTACATCTATAACCTTGATACAAACAAAAACTTTCTTAAAACTAGGCTAAAAGATTAAAGACACTACTAGAAAAGAAGTACAGTATCATAAGCCAAAAAAATGTTTAAAGCCATACTTTATATATTACCATTACTTAGAATCAAGCTAAAAGCCCAAGGGAGGCATTGAGGGTATATTCACTGCTCAAAGCACACTTCTGAAAGACACGATAACAATTTGTCAGAGTGTCCTCTCCTTATCTCCCTCAGAGGGCTGCAAGATTATTAATCTTCAGAACACAAAGAAGTGGAAAACTACAATTCCCAGTATACCCTGCAGCCCATTCAATTACTTTAAGTACATGAGGCTTTGCTATGAGGGAGAAGATTAATTTTAAGAAAATACAGAACTAGTTCTCACAAGCCATTTCTAACCCACTGTGTTCTACAGACATAACTTTTCCATTCTCCTCTTGAAGAAAAAGAGGATAGAAAATAAATCATCTGTTAGGGGTTGAACACTACTTTTTAGTTACTTCAAAGAACAATTTCAAGTTTATGGCACTGGAAGTCTAGAAACACAGAATGTTTGAACTAGCAAGAAACTGAAAAGTCATAGAATCTCTTCTCCCTTCTGCATGCCCCACACACCCAACTGTGCAGATGAAGAGCCCACCGCTCAGAGAGGTTCTGTGCCCAACGCAAATGCTCAGGAGCTGTGTGCAGCATCACGGAGATCAGAATAATGCACTTACATCCATTCAACAACTGAAAACACATTTTTGGCAATTACTATATGCACATAGAACTGTACCCACTATATGCACACAGAACTGGGGTATTCATTAGCCTAGGTTCCATTTGCTATTCCATACTTTTGGTAAGTCACTTAATATTTTAATTGCTTCAGTTTCCCCATCTATAAAATAAAGATACAACTATCCTATATTTCTCAGGGAAGTTTATGAGAATGGAGTAGACATGTTTCTTTAAGATTCTTAAAGGAAAAAAAAATACAGAGAGAATACTCTACTATCCTCACATGTACACAACTAACACAACCAAGTCCAACTCAATATATCCAAAATCAAACCCATCATCCTCCTCCACAAAACTTGCCTCTCCTTTTATATTCAGGCTCTTGACTATTGGAACCAAAGTCTTCTCCTTCCAACCAAAGCAGGAACGTGGAGTTGTCTAAGACCTCCCCTCGCATTCTGTACCTTCTTACCCCAACATAATCAACCTCTGTGCCCCATACCCAGTTTACCTTCTACACAGATTTTAAGTTACCTGTCTTAGTCCCTTCAGGCTGTAACAGAATTATCATAAGCCAAGCATCTTATAAACAACAGAAATTCATCTCTCACAGTTATGGAGGCCGGGATGTCCAAAATCAAGGACAGCAGTTTCAGTACCTGGTGAGAGCCCGCTTCCTGGTTCATAGTCAGCCCACTTCTCACTGTGTCCTCACATGGGAGAGGGGGCAAGGGAGGTCTCTGGGGTCTTTCTTATAAGGACACTAATCCTGTTCACGAGGGTTCTGTCCTCATGACCTAAGCACCTCCCAAAGGCCCCTCTTCCTAACACCATCACACTGGGGGCCAGGTGTCAAAATAGGAATTTTGTGGGGACACAAACATTCAGTCTCACCCTTTTTTATCCCTACAATACAAATCCATGGGGGTCCTACTTTATTCTGCTCATGACAGGCCGTTCTCTCTCTCCAAGTTCTTTCCCTGTAAGTCCTTCTTCCCCATCAAGCAGTGGGCAGAAAATGATCTACCATTTAAAATGCTCATTTCCAAGGTCCACTTCTCTTCCCCCTTAGAACGAGAAAGGCTCCGTATTGCTTACAGGATCAAGTCAGGCTTCCCAACTTGGCATTCAGAGTTCTCCATGACCAAAGCATCCCTCCCAATATCACCTCAAGTGAGCTACTCACATGCAACTAAACCAGTTCACCCCACCTTGCCCCCCTCGTGCTACACTTTCTGCCTGAAACATGGGGCCCACCTTTTCCTTAAATGACTTGTTCATCTTATGAAACTCAGCTCATCTGACCTAAGTCATCATGTGTTCACCTATCTCCTCCTAAGACCACAAGCTCCCCCGGGTAAGGAAGTAACTTAGCCAAAACTGGAACTGCCGGGCTCCCGTACCCAGGTGGGCACAGAGCAGGCGTTCAACAATGCAGAAGCATTCGTGGACCTTACAGAACAACACAAGCAGACTCAAAGAACAATCTACACGCACTGCCTCCTTCCCTTCATTCATTCCTCAAACCACTGCAATTTAACTCTTACTATCAAATCACAGCAAGAAAAAAAAAAAGTATCTCTGGCCACTTCTTAATCCTTTCTTCTTGACCCTTCCGCAGCTGCGGACACTGCTGACCACCTACACTCCTCCGTCCTGGCCCCGTCCCCATCTCTCTCACAGCACGGTGCTCTGATGTTCCTCTTACCGCTCTGCCTTCTTTACCATCCTTGTCACTGTCATCTAGCTCCTGCTTGGCCATTCACCTCTTCAGTACTTGGGTTCTAAGGTTTGTCCCCCTCCTCTTTTATACTCCATAGGCAACGCACACCCTTTCCTATGGCTTCTACTATGAACTCACAATTCTGATTCTCAACCCAGGTTCCACAGGGTCCAGGACCCCCCCCCTCCCCCAGACAAAGTAAGATAAACCTGCTGGATGGGCTCATCATGTACACTTCGTTAAAGTTTCCCAGTTGATTCTAAAGAGATGCCAGGACTCAGAACCAATGAGCCACACCGTAACTTTAGAATCGAACCTCAAGATTCTATCTGCAGCATCCACAACTCCCCTGACCCATATTTCCGACTGTCCATTAAACACCTGCACTTCCTGCAGGCTACCACCAGAAAACCAAAGTCCCTGTCTTCTCCCAGATCTACTGCCCCTCCTCTATCTCTATACGGACATCTAACCAGATGCCCAAAAGCCCTCCCTTTAATTACCTGATGCTCGGTTACTAAGATCCATGTATTCAACCTATTAATTGCACCTTACCCCTAACCTCTCAAGTCCTAGTAGGGTCACACTGATCATTCACCCTCCTTCAGCACTCCCTGTCCAGTCTACTCTCTACACGCCAGCAATTACCTTCTGGCGTACAGATTTCATCGTTCCTCCCCAGCTTAAAACTTCCTACAAATACAGGAAGTGCTCCTATTTAGACATAGTCAAGTTCAAATTGCTTGGAATGGTATATAAGACCATTCACATTCACAACCTTTCTCTAATCTACTTTCCCAATCCAAACTTATATCGCATTCTCCAATACCTCTGGCCCTATGAGAATCACATTACTCTTCAACATACCATGCAAGTTTAGGATTATAGAACACTGAATATACTGTTTCCACTGCCAAGGGTATGAAACACACACACACATAGTTCAAATGTTACCTACCTTCCTGTCAAGCCTACCCAGTTCAGCCTCCACTGAGTCACTATCTCCCTCCTGAGATTCCCACAGCTCTTCTATAGATCTCTATCATACTAATGACCACATTATATAAGGTTGTTGACTTACCTGCTCTCTGGCTCTCCATGTATTCTGTGAGAGCCTAGAATATACATCTTTTTCCAAAGCAAGTTTTTGTTACATTAGAGAAATTATAAAACGTTGGTTGTACAAAAGGCAAACACCCTGGCACAAACGGGGTACTTAAATAGACCAATGGTTCTAAAGAGACTCAGATTATCATAGGCTAGAAAATAACCCCCCCCAAAAAAAGAGAGGGAGGGAGAGAGAGAGAGAGAATTTCTGTTTTCAGTTTTCTGTTCTAATTATGAAAAGCCTAGAATGCTGTTCCTCAAAAAAATCAATTATAGACATCTTAACTAAATATCTTTTGTGGGAATTACTGAATACTCCATTATATGGAAGTCAGAACCATCATTCTGCCAAATGAAAACTGAAATCCTTTTCTTCTCTTAAAATCATCCCCAAGTAAATGGAAGGGTAAAACTACGGTCTTCAGCTTGATGTGGATGTTAGATAATTAAGTTGCAGGAAGATCAAAATTTACAGCTCTGGACTACAGTAACACTATCATTTTATCTTACTACGTTTTTATTGGCATTAGTCCCATTTTTTAATGGTCTTCTTGTTCCTGACTATTAGAAATTATTGGCAGTTTACACTAACAGGCTTCCGTCATGTTTCATTTCCAAATCCTATTGTGGTCGTTCATTCCAATCAAAACCAAAATAGATCAATTTTTAAGATTAAAAAAAGGGGGACATTAAAAAAATAAATTATGCAAGCAATGCAAAATCCTTCCGATAGGATCTATAATAAATTCTGAACATCAAATAAGATTGTAAAGAACTACTAAATCATTAAATCTATGCTATACCAACTTCAGAAAATGAAATCTGAGAAAACAGCATTCAAAATTTGTAAGAAAGCACGTTCTGCGTAAGAAAATGTTATCTGTAAGTTGGGTGGTTTTTTTCCACATTGTCTCACTTATACCACAGACAGAGCCAGTGACTTACTGGGCAGGGAGGTGAATGCTCAATGCTTTCGTGGTTTATCGGATTCTCAAACTCGAATCAGTACTGTGCCCCAGCTCTTAAAATTAAACAGTCTCTCCCTATGCCCCCCCACCCCATTTAAAAATTAGGATAAGACCAAATGGCTAAAACAACTCCTCTGCATGCAATTATGTAACTAGACAAGAAGGGTGTGAAAGTTTGAATGAAAATATTAGAAGTGACAGCTTTCTACCTTAGTCTCTCTGTGCCCTCTCCAAACTGCAGGGAGCAGATGGTAATTTTCAAGCACATTTAGACCAGGCTTGGAAGGACAACTCAGTGATAAAGAAATAACTGCACAGGGAAAAAAAAAAAGAAAAAGAAAAAAACAAACCCACATGTTTTGCAACCTACAGTTTTTAATCTAGAAAAGCTTTAGTATCGGTTAACACAAACGGAAAAGCTGCCATACGCACAGTTCCATATAAAATGCTGGTTTATACATTATAAAATAAATTTTTAACAGTTTCCTTTTCACATTTGCACTATAGTATGCCAGTAAATACTGGAATGTTTGGGGGCGGGGGGAGACCCAAAACCAAAATCTAAATATTATAGAAGTCACTAAACAAGGAATACTAACTCTTCCCTGCTCTCAGTCTCTCCGTGGCCAAAAACTAAGGCAACGGGTGACCAATAGCAGTACTGCTCTCCAGCAGAATATCACATCAGGTTTAAGGCCGCAAGTTTAAAGGATAACAGAAAAGGAACAAATTAGACATTCCTGAATCATTTTTATTACAAATGCAAAACTGACTGCCATACTAGTTAAGGGACAGAAAGCTACTTGCCTCTTCTTCTCTTCAAGCCACACTAAAAAAGAAAACAGAAAATGAAAGCAGCCCAGAACAGGTGACCAGCCCCTTTGTCAGGGCCCCTCTCCCAACCCTCGCCCCATCTCAAATGTCCAGTTCAAAGAGAAATTTCAGAAAAAGGCCCTCCTCCACACTGACGGCCTAGTGATGCAAACAAATAGCGATGCTCCGGAGCAGGAGGGCCTGGCGGAACCCCCACACCAGACGCTTGGAGCCAGGCCAAGGCCACACCAGGGCCCCTGCTTCTACCCACTGGGCCACCTGTCCTTTAATTTCAAGTGGCTTATGCCTGGCATTTAAGCTTCACAGGAGTTACATACTGCCTCGACATGGGGAGGAGACAAGGACTCGGACACTCTCCGAAATTGTGGCTGACAGAAAGACAGCACATGGTTTGGTCATCGGAACACCTACGGTCGGCCTTTGATACCTCAGAACTGTAGGGCCTTGAGAATGTTCCTTAACCTAAGCCTCCGTTCCCTCACCTGGAAAACGCTGACACTCCCAGCACTATCTAACTGGGCCAGTTCAAGGTTCCAGCGAGAGTACGGGATTCAAAAGCACTTAGCCAACCACACTACCCTTGCCAAGGCGACCTTCTAGCTGTTGTGATACTTCAAGCAAGCCCCAGGCAGGAAATACAAGTTTCCCTCAGTCTCAGCTGCCACCACAGGACACCACAGATTCAACCATAAGCCGCTCTGGGCCATCACCACCTTGGAGTAAATTAGAAGTCAGAGACCCCAAACTTCAATCTCTTGGCTATTCAGTTTAGATACTGCATCAAACATTTTCCTAATTTTCTTCTCCTTGCATTTTATGCTACACTGTCAACAAAATATGACTGACATATTTTACAATTAAGCAGACCCATGGGTTTTTAAGCAATAGGGGTTACTAGATCTAAGCATTCTAGAAACTGACATCATTTCTTTTCATGTGTGTATGAGAATACACACACACACACACACACACACACACACACAGAAAGTGCAATAAATGGGCTGTAACTGATACACAGGCATATCTGCAAACATACGTGGCTGCAGGAAAGCCAAACGGGAGCATCCTCGTAGGAACAAGACCCAGTGCTGGGGCGGCAGCATGGCAAAGCAGTTCAGAGTCAGAACAGCACTAACTGAATTCAGTTCCAACATGTCCTCTACAAGAACTGGGGAAAGTGACTTAATCTCTCTGTGCCTTCATTTCGTCATCTGTAAAACGAGACGGCAGTATATACCTCATGGAACTGCCATGAAGTTGAATGAGTTAATATATGCAAAATGCTAAAACCAGCATGAGGCACACAGGAGGGTGGTATCAGTGTTTATAGAGTCATTCAATGTGTCCTGAAAAGTGTAGGTTATACGATCATCATATACACACGTATAGATGGCTCTATACATGCATGTAGCTGAATGTATCTGTTTACGCATACACACATCTTTCCATATGGTATCTGCAATAAATTCACTTGGGTTAACATTAGGCAACATAAGCTGAGTGTCTGCCCTGTGCCAGGCACTGTTTTAGGAACTTAAATACATATGAACACAATCAATCCTCATAATAAGCCAACAAAGAAACTAAGGTCCAGAATGACTCCAGAACCCACTATCTCATCCACTATGTATAATCAGTCTACATGACCACAGTTGTAATTACAATACATGAACACATATTATAGAACCAAATTTTTCCTTATAAATCTGATAATAAACCAGTATAGTCTTTATTTTCATGTAATTTTCAACACTTGCCTTTTTTATAAAAATACCATAGCATCAAGGATCCAAGAGAGTAACCAGCTGGCTTCTATATTCCAGAGTTAATTTCTCTGATATAAATCAATGGATTATGTATTCCCATCTCTAATTGCGGGATTTCAAACAGATACACACACACACACACACACACACACACACACACTCACATAACAGATTTAGGAATCCATTTGAAAGGATGGACAGTTTTGACGAACTAAAGTTTCATGGTTTTAACCAATATTCATACAGCTAACTTACTGCTTGACTTGATTATTAACATTTCAATGTAAAGTGATTATTTTACAACTTTTATCAGAAACCCTGCCTCAAATAGGTGACATTTTGTCAAAACAGAGAACTAAAAATAAAAGTAAACATATAGGTTGATCAAGTGATTACTCATTTGTGAAATAAATACCAGTTAAACCAAGATAACATGTGAAACACACAAAAGAAACAGGTCCGCTGTACTGCTGACCACAATCACATGCTTCTATGTTAACATACATGTTCCACAAATGAAACAGCCTGCACACTACAGAATGCTAACCTGTATGTATGCACTTACATACAATAATATTTTTGTAGCTGAAGTTCACTCGCAGTGTAAATTCAGCTTAAATTCCCAGCTTTTGAAAATTAAAGAGCAATTTGCTCATTAACTTGCTTTTAATGTATCACCCACACTCCCTGAAAATTTACTGCTAATTCTGAATAATTAGATATTACAAACTTGGAGATCATTCACAATCCCCCTGACCCATGTTCCTTCATCGCTTCCTGTTAAATTAAGCTGACACTGGTGACGTTATTTTTACTTTTGACACATATTCCATTCCATATGAGAAGCATCCACCCCTTCCCCAATAGCCCTGAGCTAGTAGTTTATCAATAAAAGCCTTATCAAATGGATCAACTAGACAAAAAGTGTCTAATGGTTAACCGGAAGTTAACAGGACAAAGCAAAAAAGAAACAAAAGCCCACATTACCACCTTAACATGTTTTGTTAATTTATTCTGATGGTCCTGTTTTTGATTTAATTATTTATGGTAATTATAGCAGTTAATGTGTTATAACATTTTCTCAAAAGAAATGAACTCTCAATATAATAAAACCTTCCCAAATCTTTCACTGTTTCATCTGTGCCCAACATACTCAATCACAACAACCAGATTACATCATGTTAGTTGACTTCCTGAGTCTGAAACCATTCCACATTGACTGGATCATTTGAGGGAAGGTGGAAAGGAGAGTTGAGTCCTCAATCATTTACATCATTAAGATCTGAAGCACAGGGAATAGAACAATCTAGATTTCCTCAGTCCTGAAACAATTTGTGTCAATTCTGCTATATGCCCCCAATGTCCTGGGTCTGAAGAGGCTACTTAATAAGCCTGAAGGACTGAACTACTCAAATCTTCAGCATGTTCTGCTACTCCATCACCCCCAACCCCTGCCTCCCACCCTCCCAAAGGGTCTCTAAACTGCCTCAGGTATGGACAGTAAGGATTTCCACAGAAAAACCCCACATAAGAATTAACAATCACTCAAGCCCAAAAAAACCCAGCCATTTCAAGTACATTCTAGTTCATCATGGCAACTGTGTTCAACTGTTAGTGAAAGAAAGAAAAAAGAGGAAAGGAGAGGAGGGGAGGGGAGGGAAAAGAAGGGGGAAAGTTAGCCAGCTAGCTTTGGTTCATAAAGTAAATTGTTAATGTCATAATTCACAACTCACTGAAGAACCATATGTTTTGTGAAAACATTCATAACAACGTTTTCAGACACACACATTGTGTGTGCGTGTATGTGTGTGTGTGTGTGGTCTTCTGTGAGTTCTACTGGTAAATGCTTCACAAGTATCATCTCATTTAACCCTCATAAAAACCTACGGAGGCAGGCATCTTACAGACGCAGAAACCACCTCTCACAGGTTAAGGCTGAGCTTGAGAGCTCAAAAGCAAACGGAAAGGAGTGAGTATCTGTGTCATGAGGGTGACACAATATAAGAAAAGAGCAACTGTGCTGGCACGGCCAAAGAAACAAGGAGTCAGACCTGCATCCTACCATAAAACGCCTCAGTGTAAGAACAAAGAGGCGGGCTTCCAAGAGGCGCCAGCTGTACCCTATCCCAACCCACAGAGCGACCCGAAGGTAAACCAAGGCCTCCCTGGAAAAGAATACCTGGCCCCAAACTGACCAACTTTGGGATCTATATTAAGGCCCATTATCAGGCCCCAAGTGGAAAGAAAACTCATCATTAGGACAATCCTAGGACTCTGAATGAAGAAAATGACAAGACTGTCTTAAAGAATCTATCAAAGTATTTCAAATCACTTCCATATAGATTTTGATCTAGTCTCACAACACATTAGGACACGGGCTGACCTAATGGCTATAATTCCAATGTGTTAAGACTTAAAGCACAGACCTAAACTGGGAATTCTGAAGTTCTAATTTCTAATCCAGTCCTTAAGTTCTATAAGATCATAGAGTACCACCCTACAGCATGGTCCTGGTAAGTCAGTCAGTCAAATAGATTACCTGTGTGCCAATGGTGCGTACAGTACGTTCCTCAAGGTAACATTAAAAGTTTCTAGGTATTATCCCTCCTATCAGCATTATAATAAGATTCTGCTGCATTTTTACAGCAAGCTCAGAAAGGCATAAGGAAGGTTTGGGTTTTCAAGCCTAAATCTGTTTGGTAAACCTCTCTTTCTCTGTTCTCCCAATTAAGTGGGGGAGGAAGAAACATGGAGGATAAATACGAAACCATAAATGAAAAGAACCTAGTCTCTAGGAACGTCTTGTCTCTGGGAACACTAATGATTATATCTGAAAGCTCTTAAACACAGTAAAGCATAGCTCACAGGCACAGGAAAATATAAGTCATTAGCTATTAATAGAGCCAGAGAGTCAATTGTTGTAATTAAATCATAGTTTAATTTTCTGTATAATCTTGAGTTAGTCTTGACATGTTTCTTTGTGGTCAGTTTTGGGAAAACATCTGCTAATGGTAAAATTTGGGGTTCAGAGAGAAAAAAATTATATCCTTCTGGTTGGAAAGGAGTCATAGTCTTAGGAGTCTAATTTTTATGAAAACATTGTATTAATGAAGTCCAATCACTGGCTCCTAAATTTATTTTTAAGTTAAAGGAGACTTAAACACAGAAACAAATTGAATTTATGAAGCCTACTGTAAAATGAACAAACAAAATATTGTCATTCAAAGTCCCTGCATGCTTATGCCAGAGATAAAGAGTAGAAATATAACTTACCCCAATTTGGAAGAAAATATGTAAATAACAAGTATTTACACAACTGGAAATGTCTCTTTTCTAGACTAACCTAACACTTAGAGCTAACAATAGCTCTGTAATACCTTCAAAGAAGAAGAAGCTGATTCCCAGCCTATGGGTATCCATTTACTGCCAATTTTGCTAAAGATCATTTAGCTGACTACACTCAAGCCTAGAATTTTTTAAAAAGCCAAATCAGCTCTGAACATGTGCTGGGCTTTTTCATTACTGTAGTATTCTACATGAAGGACTCAATCAATAAATATTCAAATAAATTAACTGTGTAAGAAGTTTACTGTACTTAGTCATGTGAATGCTGAAGTAGCAATTTCAACTAACAATCTTTGCAAAATTCCATGTTACACTGTGCAGGCCCAACTCAAACCCACTCCTGACACCCTACAGCTATAAATTATCTCTGGAGCTTGAAAGGGAAAGATAGGCCAGGTCTGAAATAGCATAGCAGTTGGACAGTTCCAGCTTAGAGAAAGCAAACCCTGCAATAACCTAGATCCAGAGCCTTCAGAAGTCTCATCCACTGTCACAGAGAAAAAAATCCTTTCCAAAAAACATTCTTCCTTGAAAAATACACTCTTTATTTTTACTTCTTCAATATACAATTAAATATGGGAGTGTCAAAAGCAAACCGGAAAACAGAAGCTGCAAAATAACAAGGGACAAGCCGAATCCTTAATGACTGGATGGTGTATGGAGAACAAAGAGGGTGTATGTTTCCTTTTCAAAGTCAGAAGTTCTGGGTCCCCTTTCCAGGCTTCTGAAGACTGAGGAACAGCCCCAACTGCCAGACGGGGGGCCCTGGCATACACAGAGAACCCAAGGTATCTGATTCTTTCCAGAGCTCGCGCACTGCAACATGGTAATGATAATATAACCACACAGAACAGGGAGTAAACAGCGCCCAAAGCTGTTAATAAAAATTTGTTAAACATATATGCAAAGTTCTACAGATTCATACAAAACCTTGTTAACCAGTTTTTATCTCTGGGTAGAAGGATTATGGAGGAATTTTTATGTCTTTATACTTGTTACATTATCTGGACATTTTACAGAAAATACCTATCATTTCTCCTGTCGGAAAAAAAAATTTAAGCCATTTTTCCTTTTTTTCATTTTTTAATTCAATGTGGCTTCAAAGAAGGGCTGATAAGTAAGTTTAGCATCTTCAACCAGGTCAGTGGCTTTCAAACATGCCTACTGAGCCCCAGACCATTTAGAAAAAAACAAAACAGTTGCAAGGACTACAGCAAAACTAGTTATCTGACATAGGCCTTAAATGGGTAACGTTGATAAAATTTAAGTATAAAATTCTTTCTACTCAGCAGAAATTCTGAAATGACATTAAGTCTAACTTTAATTTTCTTTTTTAAAAAAGATTTATTTATTTACTTATTTATTTCAGAGAGAGAGAGAGAGCACAAGTGGGAGGGGCAGAAGGAGAGAGACAATCTCAAGCAGACTCCATGCTGAGTGCAGTCCAAAGCAGGGCTTGATCCCACGACCCTGAGATCATGACCTGAGCCAAAACCAACAGTTAGATGCTTAACTGCCTGCACCACCTAGGCATCCCTAACTTTAATTTTCAGAAAAAAAATACTTAAACTTCTTGTGTGTTAAGTATTTATTTGTGGGACTGTACTAATTATAATGAGGAGCTACTCTGCGATCATTAAAAATGACTATACTTTAAGTTTAAGGTAAGGGATTGTTAACCATGTTTCCATTCACCCTACTCTACCTCACATGACTTTGCACACTTGGAGGCATTTATGGCTTCTTCTTTTTTTTTTAATATCTTATTTATTTATTTGACAGAGAGAGAGAGAACACAAGCAGGGGGAGCGGCAGGCAGGGGAAGAGGGAGAAGCAGGCTCCCCGCTGAGCAGGGAGCCCGATGCGGGGCTCGATCCCAGGACCCCGGTCATGACCTGAGCCGAAGGCAGTCACTTAACCGACCGAGCCACCCAGGCGCCCCATATGGCTTCTAACTCCAATCAAATCCCCAGCTATCTAGGGACGGAAACAGTCATACTTTGTTGAGCATTTTACACAGAACAGTGTTCAACGGATTATTTACCAATGGACATCATCCACTTTCTAGACTTTAATTTAGCTATCATTTGACTACAAAATCAAAAAGAACTCAAAGGCAAAGAATAAACTCAAAGAAGTCTCCCAACATTACAGGATACAGTACAGATCATAAAACAGAAGGAACTAGTGTTCACACCAAAGAGACTATGTTTATCATTTTACTAATCATCTATTATAAAATGCAAGCAAAACTTTTAAATTTTAAAAGTTGTTTCATGTAAAGCTTTTCACCTGCAGATTAAAGACTATAGGAAAAAATGACAAAAACATCCATTTCCAAACAAAAACTAACCCTGAGAGACTTTCCCCCCACCCCTCCAAACTGCAGTTTACCTAGAGTCCTATTTTTGATAATACAGTAAAAGGATACTTGTTACAAAGCAGAAGACCAGGCAAAGTTGAGTTCTTGGGTGAATGTCTTCCTCCTATTACAGGAAAACAAACCCTGACTCTTTGACCCTCCAATTTTACTTCTAGGAATTTATCTTAAAGAAATACTTTCATGAGGATACAACTGTAAGAGAGCACTTTTTGCAACATCATTTGTCACAGTTAAATACTGGCATCAACCCAAATATCCCTCAATCAGAAATATGGTTAAACAAATGACAATATATGCATACAAAGGAATATGGTATGGCATTATCTAGATATGGATAGTGCAAACACAAAGAAAATGTCTAAGATTCATTAAGCGAGGAAAGCTAGTTGCAGTAGAACATGTGTAACATTACACCATTTTAAAACTTTATTTAGAAGTACATACAATAGACTTATTATCTCTGAAGAGATTTCAGAGAATTTTTAAGCCTTTTACCATTTCTGCATTAAACATTTTCAAAGCATGCTTAATCTTTTACAAGTAGTACTTTATAATGGGGGGCATGGGGGAGAGAATAGAACTATTCTCCCATTCCCCCCAAAATGTGAAGTTCAGCATTTTCCAGGAAATAAAGCAGAAACACTTGTGGTTGCGTGCACCTCATTTATTAAAAAATGCCATGTGTGCCAACAAGATCTGGAAGTGGTCCCTATTCATTCAGCCTACTAACCCCTTTGAAGTCATGAATATAAAAGACATTAAAAATAGGATTGTTTCCATGGATTTCCCAGCCTACAAAATAAGGAATCCACAATATGAATTTACAAAAGCCACTTATATTTTAGAAGACAGTTCCTCCAAAAGAAAAATATTTATGCAGTTTCTTGTGAGAACTCCAACCTGAATAAGAATGCTGGAGAGGTCCGGTATCACCAGAACTGCTATAATAAGAATATGGACTGACGAGGCAACACAGGGTCTCCAATCTACTCATAAGTTGCTCCAGCATTCTCGAGATTTCCCACCACGTGTCCCATCTTTTCTACTTTCAGAAAAAGAAGTGAGGATCCAAAGTGGGAGGGCAGTAATTATGGAGAGGACAGTATATAAACTGGTACAGTTCTTTGCTCATCAACTTTGCCCCAGTAAAACATTCTCTCCCAGCGATCAGCAGCCGTGTGTCAAGTAACCATGTGCTCAAACTTGTCCCAGCACTGCCTGCTCAAAGACAGCAACGATACTTCAAGTTCTGACAGATACCACTTTGTGCAAAAACATCCACAGGAGTATTCCAAAAAAGACAGCAGTGATGTTTCAGCAAACCCGGTGTCAAAAAGGTGCTCTCAAGCATTTTTTTTTTTTTTTTTTTTTTGCTCTCATGCATTTTTAATTTGCAAGAGAAAGCGAACAATTGTCCTTCAATCATCAGTGTCAGGGCCAATGACGCGGTTTCCCTTCCTAGGGTCCGCACAAACTGTTACAACTGGCTTACCACCTACACGTTCCATAAAAGCTTTAACAAAACAAAACAAAACAGAACACCTCCCCTCCCTAACCCATACAAATATTTGTCTTTTTCTTCTTTTTCCCCTTCCATCAAGTAGTGAGTAAGAAAGGAGGGAGAAAATTAATGTGATTGTCTGCTCTTTGAGCCAGAAAAACATACAAAGACGGTAAGAGTTTACGCAAAGCAGTGTTTAAATTTTGACTCTTCTGAACCACATATAGGCAGAAGCTTCTATGAATTCACATTCTATTTACTATTTTTAAGTCGTAAGCACGAGATCACACACTGTGACTACTGAAGGGTATGGCCTGAAAATTATTTTTAATGAAAATTCTGTAACATCATTCCTCACTTCACCCAACTCCTCACCAGTGTTTAATGACAAAACAAAGCAATGTGTCAATGGCATTTATTACTTTAACCCTACGGTTCTGGTACACGAAACAGCATCCAGGAAAGACAGGAGAGAGAAAAGGAGATAAAAATGATTTTCTAGGTACTCTTAGGGAAGAGCTATGAAAATAAATGAAACCTTTCAAAGAAACTAAGCAAGAATTTGGAATAAAAAGTAGCATACATAATCCCAAGGAAATTCCAGACATAATTTAGGAAAAATGCCATTGGACATAGAAGACCAGAAATGAAGACTAAATGTCCCAAATTTGTTGACATTTAATAAACATGTTTCTCCAGGAAGCCGGTGCTCCATTGATTAGTTACAGTATATGTGCTTCGGCACTGAGGTTTCTCCCTAGCAGATGGTACAACAGGCTTCAAAAAGAACGGGAAAATTTACTTCAAGTTGTCTTCTTGGTTAGTTTAACAAACAAGTGACCAAAAGCTCTCAGAGTGGAGGCTGGCATCAGATGACCTTTCTATTTTGTGGAGGATGACAGAGCTCAGACAGGAGAGCGGTGGGGCCTCCCGAGCCAGCAAGGACCCTACCCACAGGGCAACTCATGCACCTCCCCCTAGTGCTAAGCTCCATTCCCAGGCCAGATAAGGCTATAAAAATCCTGGCCTGGGCCCAGCTGGCAAGACCACACACCGGGTATTTTTAACTTAAGGGGGCTTGAGGATGAGGCCAACACCAGGGCACCAAAATGTTCAGGGAAGAATAACAACCTCCAGCCAGGATGGTGGTCTATATGTAAGATTTTTTTTCCTGAGGTATCCTAATTACCAACTGGTGATTTAATAGTGATGGAGATATAAAAAGATAACATTTGTGAAAGCTGATAGGAGCGGGCAGATATTTCACTGTGAACACGCCCGATCGCTCTGAAAGACCATATGCATCGTTACATAAACAGCAATGTGAACACCAAACACAGGCCAAATAAATTGGACTCTTATTTTTTATTCCTGACACATAAGTCTACAAACTTGACTTTTGTTATAATTACTCTAACAGTTTGCTGTTGTTGTTCTTAGTTTCACACTGGTCTTGGCACTGGGCCACACATACAGATACCAGGAAGCCACTGCCTCAAATGAAACTCAAATACAGCAAGATCACAACTGAATGCTTCAGAGCTCGAGGATTATGCTACGATGCTTAATGTAATATTCCGGGTAGAGAAGTATTAATCAGAAAGTTCTTTTAGTTTCTTCTTATTGTTAAAAACTACATGTAAACACAGACATTAGTATAGTCTTCTGCCTTAAAGGAACACCATTTCCTCTTTCTCTGAGTACTGAAGGTTCTCCGAAGTCTTTGTCATGGGTTCTTATTACCAAATTTGAAAAGAGAATTGTCAGGACATTGGACAGGACAAGGTGGAGGCGGCAGGTGGGGCTCCAGACACCGCTGCTTCTCGTCACTGTTGTATTTACTGGATCCTAAGGTGGCTTCCAGGGTGCAGGTGGAGTGGGGCAGGTGAAGAGGGACAGATGCTGCTCTCCACATTTGGAAAATCACTGGTAGAGAGCACACACAATTTTTACAGACCCAGGTCTACAGTCAGAAATTTCTTTTCTGATTAAATATAAGCTTAAAGTGTTTTACTTAACTTGCCCTTTTTTCCTCCTAAAGCAAAGGGCAACCAGAAAAGTGTTACCTACTTGTAGACTTGCATTAACAATTTTATTACAGAATGTATTGACCACATTCAGTGTATCCTTAAAATTTAAAACACTAGGATCATCTTTGACTTAAATATCACTAAAATGTCTGCTCTCACATACAATTAACTTCCAAATTTGTTTTTCCCTTTACATTATCTCTGTCAACTGGACCCTCCTCTTCATTCCCCTTCACTAGGGAACTCTGATCCAGACAGGGGCACTGATTTCTCCTCTGGCTGGTAAGAGAGCCTGGTTGGCTTTCCTACTTCCGACCTCCCCTTCACTCTGCCCTAAACACAGCTGGGGAGATCATTTTCCCCTGAGCAACACTTCCTGAGTTCCATGAGGCTTTTCCGGCTCATCTAAACAAAGGACACCACCCCCGCCTCACAAACCTCCTCAGGCCAGGCTCCCTGCCAACCAGAGGACACTCCAGTTGAGCTGTTCAATTCATTTATTCATAGGTTTATTCTTAGTCCACAAATTCCTTGAGCCACTGAAAAGTCCTAGTGTACCACCAGGTAGCACACACTGTGAAAACCTCACAAGCTGACAACAGGTTGATAAGAAAAAAATCTGATTAAAAAGGTCTTTGTGGAGGGGCACCTGGGTGGCTCAGTTGTTAAGCATCTGCCTTCGGCTTAGGCCACGATCCCAGGGTGCCTGCTCAGTGGGGAGCCTGCTTCTCCCTCTCCCTCTGCTGCTCCCCCTGCTTGTGCTCGCTTTCTCTGTCAAATAAATAAATAAAATCTTAAAAAAAAAAAAAAAAAAGGTCTTTGTGGAGATTTCCAGTAAACATGTCAGATTAAATACTCATGTTTATCTCTACTCCCTCATAGAATCCCATAAAGGTAACAGTAAAGAAACTTCTAAAGTAAAAACCCACAAGGACAAAGAAAACTTAAGATAATGCAGATAAAAGAGGTCAAAAAAATTTGGAAGGAGAAAAGCAGATAGACAAGTGATAATTAAAGTTTTAATTTGTTCTAGGTGAGAGGATAAAAAGCAAGCTAATTAAAGCTCAGAACCCCAATGACTCAGGAATCAGAGGGTGGCAGGGGGCTGGGTGAAATATCTGTGATGAGTAGTTCAGGGCACCCCCCTTCCTAATCCTCACCCCAATACTGTCAGAAGTCAAGAGAATTACCATCTGGAGAAGTTGGCAATAGACAGGAGTTCATGGAAAAGAAAGGATTAAATGGAAGTGTGTGTGTGTGTGTGTGCGCGCGCGTGCGCGTGCGCACACTCAGCCTCCAGATGCCCTGATTTCCTCTCTAGATAGTGTGGGGGTGGGGGGACAGGGATGACAACAGAAATAACACTTGAAGGTCCTCAAACAACATAGTGTGATAGTGTGATCCCCTCCCCATCATCCAGGCCCACCGGTGGACACACCTGTCGAAGCACACAAAGCTTTCTATTGGTTCTTAGCTTTCTGTTCTTCCGTATCTAACTGTGACATATGAACAGAAAGTCAAGGATCACCAGACATTTCAAGAAAGTGTCCAGCAGGAAAGACAGTGAAGAGTAAGGACAGTAAGGACTCAAAGGAAACCCAGACAAGGAACCTACAGAGCAAATCTTCAAAAACAAATGATCTGCAGTGAGATAAACTATTGTATCCATGAAATAAGAATTAGATGGTATAAAAAAAATTTAGTGAACAAAAACAAGTTCACAGAAAGTGAAATTAAGAAAACAGAAATAAAAAATTCACCAGAACAGGTGGAAAACAAATTAAGACTATCTACCAGGAACTGGAAAAAGACAAAGAAATGAAAAACGGATAGAGGAAATGGTTTAAAAAATAAAGGGTTAATCTAGGACTTCTACCATCCAACTAATAAGATTTCCAAGTACTAAGAGCAAAGAAAATCAAGATGAGGAAATCATCCAAAAAATGGTATCCCTCCTCTCCAAAAAATTTCCAGAATTGAGTTTCACACTGGGTGGGTCCAGCAAAATGAACAAAAAAAAATACCAACTCCAAGGCTCATCAATATTTTAGAAATCAGAGAAATAAAAAGCTTCTGAAGTCACCAAACAGGAAAAAAAGTAGATGACATAAAGGATGATTTACTGGAATTCTTAACAGAAATACTGGAAGCCTAGAGGACAATAGAACAGTAACTTTTGAGGGAAAATTATTTCCAATCTAGAATTCTATACTCCGCCAAACAACCAATCAAGTGTGATGGTAGCAATGGCATCTGATATCCAGAAGACTCACCTCTCCTGCACCCTTCCTTAAAAGCTACTGGAGCGTGTGTCCCACCCACCAAAATTAAAAAGAAAAAAATACATAAACAGAAGACATGGATTCAGAAAATTGAGTTTGAGGCCAAAGTAATTCCAAGAATGGCTTAAGGAAGTTTTACTACATGTATGCAGCAAGTCATGATAGTAATAATGTACAGAATAGAGAGCAAGTCAGAGGTACTCCAATTATGATGAGGGACTCAACTACTACTGCCAAGCCATAGAAATTTGGAAACAAGCAACACATTTCATTCCAGATCAAAATCTGCTATGGTCGGTCTGACTGAAAGAATTTAAGTCATCTGACTGCATCCTGGCTGCAAGGGAGGTTATGGACTTGAGTTCTGAATTCTAAACTGTGGAGGCAGACCTTTTAAATGCAGGCATTTCACCAAACATAGGAAGGCTATTCAAAAGGTGAGCATCCATGAACATGAAAAACATTCGCTAGAATTCGATTAACTGTTGGGTTCCACCTTATTGAGAACTGTACAGTTCTATAAGAGGATAAGGATAAACTGTTGATATATACATTTTTTAAAGTAAAATAAGGCAATTATCAACTCCAGGATAACCAAGAAGTTGCATATTAAGAAACTATATTCATAGTTCATGTCTCAACTATAGACAGTTATATTATATAGTCCTATTAATGTAAACAGTGAGTGCTGATTTAACCTTAACTTGAGAGAGGGAAAATGAATTGTAAGGCATGGCAGTATAAGAGTTAACTTTTATATAGTGGAGTTAATAGATACAGTCTAAATTTGAAAAATGGAAAAATAGCAACATAATCATGTCATTTAGAAATATGGGTTTAAGTACCAGAATAAACCATTAAGAGTTGAAAAAGTATGTCTCCAGGGACCGGAAGTCATAGGCAAGGAGTGACGGAATGGGAATTGGTATTTTTCACAAGAAGCCTTGTAATACTATTTTTTAAACTGTATATACATGTAATTGAGGAAACTTTTTTTTTTTAAGATTTTATTTATTTATTTGACAGAGAGAGACACAGCGAGAGCAGGAACACAAGCAGGAGGAGTGTGAGAGGGAGAAGCAGGCTTCCCGCGGAGCAGTGAGCCCAACGCGGGGCTCAATCCCAGGACCTGGGATCATGACCTGAGCCGAAGGCAGACGCCCAATGACTGAGCCACCCAAGTGCCCCGAGGAAACTTTTAAAATAAATTTTCAATGTATGTGTCTTCTTCTCTAGACTGTGAGCCTCCCAATGGCAAGTCCTTCATATTGAGTGAGGGACATACTGCAGACCCTCCTTAACATGGGTCATCCGTGGCCAAATGTCCAACTATCATTAAATATCTTGTGATATTATTTCTTACAGTACACACTTTTTTTCCCATAGAAAGAGGACAGATCCTTCAGAATAAATAACAATTCACTAAGAAAGAGCTGTTGGGCTCAGCTGCATTCCCCACCCAATCAGGCTGAGCCTGTGGTCCATGCACCAGAACCAAACTAAACAAATGTAACAGCAATGACAAAAAGGGAAAATGTGCTAATGCTGACACTGATGTCCTTTTAATATAATCTTTATAATTCATTTGCTGGATATTCCAACCACAGTCTGTAGGGGTATTTAAAGTGTGCATATTTGACAAAACAACCAAAACGTAAGTTCATATTCGGTTTTCCAAATGGCAGGTGAGCCAGTGGAGTAATCTTTCCTTCTCATATTAGAATTAGGATAAGGTAATCAACTTAAAACAAGTCACCCCTCACCTCTTTACCTTTAAAAGAAATCATTTGACTTGATTCATGCGTGGCTCTGGATTTCCAAGTAACTAATTTTTAATAAACATATAATATCAATCATACATCTTGCCATTAATATAAGAACAATGTAATGAATACAAATTAAAATGCTTCCAAAAATAATGGAAGGAGGAAAAACATGATGAAGGAAGAGAAAACCTTATTCATTACAGTGAATTATATAGATCTGATTAACAGAAATGAGCAAGCACTCTATTACTTTTTCCTTCTTAATTTGAAAAGATGTGTAGTAAATATATGCAACTTTGTATAACAAGAAAAGATGCCCTAAAATATGTTATCAGGGCCAACATTGATAAATAAAACTGGCAATAATCAGAAAAACTGATGAGAGGTACATTTTTTTTTACACTCTTGTTCATAAAAGCAGAGGTCAGAAATGAAACATAAAAGTCAACTAATAAGCTCGGTTAAGGGGAAAAATAAACAATGTTTAATTTTTTATTCAAAATTTAGCTTATCTATTTCCATACCATCATTCACCCTAGTTAAACCACTGGAATAAAAGTTCACAGTAATGATTATATTGTCTAAATATTACTCTGGGGTTTTGGCAGGTTCCTATTTCTACAAGAAGAATTCACGAGCACTGTGGACTCTAAGAGCTAATATTCATTCTGTAGGTACAAACTTTTTTTTCTTAAGATTTTATTTATTTGACAGAGAGAGACACAGCGAGAGAGGGAACACAAGCAGGGGGGCATGGGAGAGGGAGAAGCAGGCTTCCCGCCGAGCAGGGAGCCCGATGCGGGGCTCGATCCCAGGACCCTGGGATCATGACCTGAGCCGAAGGCAGACGCTTAACGACTGAGCCACCCAGGTGCCCCTGGAGGTACAAACTTAACTGCCACAGAGATGTTGTAATTGTATGATGCAGGCACAATTTTGCATAATCTCTGAGGAAAAAGAAAGTAACGCTAATAGAACCATAGGCCATTTTTAAAAGGTCTACTTTTCAAAACAATGTTTTTAGACATGTCACATTTCTGACCCCTCTTGATACATGAATAGATTAGTAATTTTCTCCATTCTGGAAGCCTAAGTATGGAGAGACAGTTTCTCCTCAAAAAAAAAAATCAAACAAGATCCAGCCAGTCTTCAAACAGGAACCCTGTTGCTCTCTGAAATGATCCATCAAAGCACTAATATGGGCAAAGATGAAAGGAAAATTTGAAAGCACAAGAAGAAAAAAAGAAGTTAGATTCTATGCTTGTGCAAACTTAAAATGCGAAAAATTCTGTAAAATTCCTAAAGACCCCTTTAAGCCCTATTTGAACTGAAAAGCACCACCCTCACTTTCCTCTCCCAAACCCAGCAAACTCCTATTCCAAAATCCAGGTCTTATGTCACACACTGCATGCAGCTTTAGTTGTTCCCAGAACATGTTCTCCAAATCCTCCTACAGCACTCAGCACACTGTCTTCTAAAGACCTACATCCATGTCCTTCCGTGAGTATACTCTGAGTTCCTCTACATTTATCAACATGTCTCATGACAATTAAGTGAACAAACCACTGAAGACCTTAATAATACTCTCTTAATCCAATAAAACAAAAATAATAGCAAATCAAATGGATGCATGAGATAATGATATTTATCTGAACCCAAAAGATCAATTTTCAAAATTCATTAGGGACCTGGCATAATGAGAAGCAGTCTGTATCCACACATACAATCTAACACTCTCCCTGTTCCTATCCCTCCCCGCCAGGAAAATGTCCCTCCGTGTTGCCATAGCACCAGGTAAACATCGATATCTGAACTCACTACATACTGCTCAACTTCTTTCTTTGTAGAGCATCCAGGGAGCAAAGACCTGGTTATCGTCATCTTTAATTCCCCAGTGCAAGTACAGTACAGAACATTTAGTACACATTCAATAAATGTGAATAAAAGCGAGTAAACTCCGCTTACAGTATGAGCGGTTTTTCTTTGACATGAATCATTTTTTAATTCAAATAATTTCATTTTAAAGAAAACTTTCAATTTACTACCATAAACAGAAAGCCAACAGTGCCTGCCACAAGTAGAAGATAACCACAAAATACAGACTATGATGACCTTACAGTGTGATTACCTTCTAACTGGATGCTGACACCTGCCCAAGGCTCTTAGACTGAGGCCTCTTCTTAAGAAAATGAAAAGACGGGAAGAGGGGCTATGAAGTGTCTGAATGGTATCAGAGCAGACTTCCATTCATAAGAAAGACAAAATGCGTAAGAAAATAACTTTCTTACTCTATGATTCAGTGCTATGTAATGCTGTGTCTACGTGCTGCCCGAAATGATCTTGCCTAACATCAGCAGAATGTGTGGCACACATTGAGAAGCACTGGGCTGCATGGTCTTTGAGGCTGCACGACGACCCCAGGCAAGCTACCCACCCACTTGATCTCCCCACTGGCAAAGCAGCATAGCCTACCTAATAGCTTTGGCAAGAATTATAGGAGGTGATATATGCAAAGGGTTTAGTAAGATGCCCTGGCACTTAGGACAGTCTCGGTAAACACCACACCAATGTTAAAATCCCATGATTCTAATGTAAAATGGTACAGCCACCATGGCTGGGCAGGTCCTTGAAGAGTTAAGCACAGGATCACCACACAACCTAGCAATTCTACCCCCAGGTATACACCCAAAAGAAGTTAAAACCAGTATTCAAATACAGACTGTTGATAATAGCACTATTCACAGTAGCTAACAAGTGGAAACACACGTGCCCATCAACAGATGAATGGAGAAACAAAGGATGTTGCATCCATACAATGGAATAATGTACAGCCATAAAAAGGAATGAAGCACTGATAGGTGCTACCACAGGGATGAACCCTGAAAATATTATGTTAAATGAAAGGAGCTAGACACAAAAGGTCACATATTGTAGGATTCCATTTATGTGAAATATCCAAAATAGGTAAATAGAGACAGAAAGCAGACTAGGGGTTGCCAGGGGCTGGGGGGGAGGAGGAAACAGGAAGTGAGTCTTTACTAGGGATAAGAGTGTCATCTGGGGGTGAAGGAGATGTTCTGGAACTAGATAAAGATGGTGGTTGCACAGTACTGTGAACTGTACTAAACGACACTGAACTGTACACTTTAAAATGGTTAACTTTCACCTCAATAAAAAAAAAAACCAAAACTCCTGACTCTAAGTTTGGTAGACCTCATAGGTAACATTTCATTTTCAACCTGGTAAAGGTCACAAAGCTAATGAAACTAATATTCAATGTCAAAATTAGGCTACCCTAACTATAATCAGTCTTACTATGCAAAAATCCAAATGAATTCTAGTTTGTGATGAAAAGCATTCCAGTTTTACCAGAATCATAAAATTTACACTGGCGTGGGCCCAGAGTTAAAGTGCCAAGGATCTGAAATTCTTGCTGCACCACTGAGTAAGCACATAAATTTGAACAACTACTGTCAAATGACCAGTTTCCTCATCTATAAACTGAGGATTATAACACCTGCCCCAGGAGGCCACTGTGAGGACTATGTTAATCCAAGTAAAGCAAGTAAAACAGTGCCTGACAGAATAAGCCCTTAATAAATATTAGCTCTTATTATTATTCAGCAAGTCAAGATAAACAGAAGCTCAGCAGGGGTTAGGTTGAGAGCACCCACATAAAGGGACCCAGTGCAACACCCAGCACAGCGACTGTTGTGATTGGGCATCTAGTGACAACCTCTCATATTTTACAAATAAGAAACTGGGCCCAGGAAGACAGGGATGATCAAGATGCAGAGGAAGAGGACAATGAGATCACACAGACACTGAGGCACTAAATCCTTGTACTTCCTTAAAAGTGAATTATTTATCAGGGCGACTAGGTGGCTCAGTCATTAAGTGTCTGCCTTCAGCTCAGGTCATAATTCTAGGGTCCTGGGATGGAGCCCCACATCGGGCTCCCTGCTCAGTGGGGAGCCTGCTTCTCCCTCTCCCGCTCCCCCCGCTTGTGCTCCCTCTCTCTCGTTGTCTGTCAATTAAGTAAATAAATAAAATCTTTAAAAAAAAAAAGTGAATTATTTATCGATCATACACCCTCAACTGAAATAAAGCACACAGGGACAATTTTGTAAAATTTGGTCTAAACTGCATTTCATTACTCCTAGGTGTAACTTTCATTCTGGGTGTGGCCACAACCTCTGCTTCTGGAAACAAGGAACAGCCCACTGCAGGCAAAGGGTAACCGTTCCAAATCTCGGTCCATAATGCACCTCCTCTTCTAAAAGCTAAGCTTGATAGAAGGGCTCTGACTCCATAAAGCACGTGAAAACGTCTGCTAAGAAAGGTGGGATCAACTTATCAGTTTCACTTATGGAGAACTGCCACATCACATTTAAGGTTTTTTCCCCACAAATCACCGGCTTTTACACAATTCCTGTATAAGCTTGGATGTAAACTACTCCCCCCCCAACCCCCCAGGGTTTTAAGCCCCTTTCACGGCCTCCAGATTCACACCATGCATGGCACAGCTCTGCCTCCCACTGTGAAGGAATCCTCTTCCGCCAGCAGTAAATCCCCACTGGAAAAATGTCTGTTTTCCATAAACGGCATCTTAACTCATTGAGGGCTTGTTCTCCGTAAGCACTGTCAAACGACCGGTGTCAGGACAAAGATCTGAGCCTGTATCACACTTCTGCCAAATCCCGATTCAGCTATGATCTAGAAATCTTTGCTCGCTTCCCCCTACTACTAAGTATCACACTCAGTACAAGAGAATTCAGAGGAATTACCAGCCACGACGTAAGGTAGCAGCTGTCTCCAATTTACCCGGTGGGGTTAGCATCAGAGAGAGGACCACAGGCCCCTAGCACAGCGCACACTGAAATAAGCAACAACAGAGAACCACCATGCTCTAACAACCTCTCAGGTACCAGAAACTCCTCAGGAATCTAACAGCAGGGTTAAGGGACAGCCCAGCAGCTGTCAGCGGGCTTCCTACCAGCTCAGCAAGGAGCTGGGCACTAAGAGTTCAGCCGGAAACGAAGCAAGCCCCAGTGAAAGACTGCTCCTCTCAGCCAAGCACAGGTGACAGATACAACTCAAACGCACTCGGACCTTTTAGCACCGGGCTCCATAAATTTCCCTGGCCAGAGTCTCCAATTCTGCAAATTCTTTCCGTCGTTGGTTGGGAAATGTTTGTGAAGTGCCATGTACTGTTCTGGATGAGGGGCCACAGCAGGGCAAAACCAAGTCCCTGCTGCCTCCACCTTATGTCCTCCCGGGAACAACAGCAAACCAACAAACGCACCTCAGGTGGTAGTGTTATGGAGGAAAGAGAACAGGGCTAGGGACAGGAGGGGTGTGCAATTTTACTCAAGTCAGCCTGAGCAAGTCAAATAAACATTTGAACAGAAACCTAAAAGAAGTAAGAGGGCAAGCCCGATAAAGACCTGCCTAAGAGCCTTCCAGGCACCAGGAAGGGCTGGGCACAGGGATGAGGATGAAGGGGGGCCTCAGGGACTCCGAGGGAAGTGAGAGGTCGCAGGAATAGTGCCATGGTTTGACTTATACCATCTCAAAGGATCATTCTGGTTGCTCTGCTGAAAACCGACTGTGGGGCAGCAGAATCAGGAGTCCACTATGGTGATCCAAATGGGAGATGGTGTGTGGGGGCTTTAGCCCAGGGTGGCAGCCATCAAGGTGGTGAGAAATATGCCGTTTCTGATATATTCTGAAGGAAAAAGCAATGGGATTCTCTAAGCAACTGAGACCTTGACAAAAAGAGGACTATGAGGTTGCTGGCCTGGGCAAGCAGAAGGACAGAGCTGCCATCTACTGAAACAGGAAGACTGTTTGAGGAGGGACATTTTTACACAAGAGAAACTCTGGGACTGTCAGGAGTAATTCTGTGTTCTCTAAAGACTTAGTATCCAAAAAACTCTGCCTCCCACAGCTGAGAATTCAGAACTCAAATTCACAGCCTCCCTTGCAGCTAGGATGCAGTTAGGTGGCTTAAATTCTTTCGGTTAGACCAACCATAGCTGACTTTGATTTGGAAGTAAGCACACTGCATTTTGCTTAATGCCGATTTCTGTGGCTGTGGGCAGCAGTGGCTGAGTCCCCGGTGGGCACTGGAATCCTTCCTGGAACCCTCTGCCTCATTCTCCATTCTGTACTTTATTACTCTCGTGACCTCACGCATACATGTGGTAAACTGGCTTTTAACTATCATTCTGGAAATGACTTCAAGTATGGTGTGATATACTTGGTGTCATGAAGACTTAGGGCCAATGAGGTCACCAGGTTATCACTCCTTTCATCCTTTATTTTTGAAACCAGTAACGAAGAAGAATAGGAAAGAACTCAGTCAGAGACACCAATGGAGAAGGTGTCTCCCTTGCAGCCCAGTGGACTTAAAAGGAATTCTGGTCTTTTCTCTTCTCCCAGGTATCAAAATTTGGCCAACTACTGGGGAATAAGATCCTCTCATCTCCAAGACCTCTGATGACAGGCACAGGACTTACAAGTAGGAAGTAGAGAAGGAAAGTCCTACTTTTCTAGGAAGCCCAAAACACTGAGGAAAACCGCGGATGGAAAATGCTTAAAATGTCTAGATTACTGGGATATCAGAAAATCTTAGGAAATTTAAAGGTAACATACTCATTAAACGAAAGGAAGTCTCCTTTTCAGTTGCCCCTCTTAAAGAAGTATTCTGAGGTCCTACAGCCCATTGGCCAACAATTATTCCGACACTTCCTTTTTCCCCTGCTTTCTCTGCAAGCAATGATAACGATGATATTGATTATGAACGGACACATAATCCTTACAGGCCGGGCTGGGAAACTGTCCCTGTTTAGCTGTCTTTTCTGGGGTGCACCTCAGATTGGAGTTCCCTTCCCAGCAGACATTTCTCCCCAGACCTCCTCAGGGCCTTCTACAACTATCCAGGGGGAGCTAGTTTTTCTCAGTCTCGGTCCATTAAGTGAAATTTAATTATTGCAGCAAAAATCCCTTTGCATTTTAATTCAATGCTTTCAGGTTTTGCTATTTGTATTAGTCTTACCCTTTGTTTCTGAATGTTGGATGTTTTCTAGAAACTGACCTGGATCCTTGCCTTTGACTAACCCTGAAGAGCCAATTCCACTAGTTTATTCGGTAGTTATTAAAAAAGAAAAGAGAAATTATGTTTTTAATGATTCAATACCAACAGAGAGACTAGTTTGGTTACTTCTTTGGAATACAGTCTGTTTTCTCGATTAAACCTACTTCTTCACAGGAAATAGGAAGCTGGGTAACTCCTGCTGCCATAGACAGTCACTAAGTCTTGGTCTGGGGCTAAGTTAGGAGGCAAGGGATGTTTGCTTTATACATACACTCTAACCACACTCAGGTCTCAGCTCCAGAATTTCCAGGAAATTTCTAACACTTGATCCCACACGGGGAGTTCCTCCTGAGGCTGAGGAAGCCAGGCTGAGCCAGCTCCCGAGCGCCAGGGGGGCATCCGCACAGCCACTCTTAGAGAAGCAAGGCTGCCGCTCTTTTCCTGTTTGTCGCATGTTTTCCTTCTTCCCTTCATGCTCTCACCCATCTTCTTTCTCTTCTCCTTCTCTGCTAAAGTGTTTTTCTTTCTAATTTCATTCACAACTCCAGATTTAATTTTTAATGTTATTTCCCAAAATGAAAAGTAAAAATGGCCTTCATAAATTTGTTGCATACAAAAATAATCAAACTGTCATAAAGAACTTCTGACCATAAAGAATTTCACTTTTGGCTACTAACATGAAAGAAAAAACTTATTTTGCCCTTAAAAGTAAAAGAGTTCTATTTATTTATTTGAGGGAAAGAGAGAGAGCACAAGTACACACGAGTGGGGGAGAGGGGCAGAAGGAGAGGGAGAAGCAGACTCCCCACTGAGGAGGGAGCCCAATGCGGGGCTCGATCTCAGGACCCTGAGATCATGACCTGAGCCGAAGGCAGACACTTAACTAACTGACTTGAGACTCCCAGGCGGCCAGAAAAAACCTGTTTTAAGAGACAAAAATACAGCCACCAAATCCTTCTTCATGGGGGTTAAAGAGGAGTGAAATTAACAGCACAGAACGTAAGTTTAAAAAGTCCTTACTTCTATTCAGAATTCATTGTACATAGTTTATTCTAATGTTGTACAGTATGTACTTATTTTCAGAACTACTTCGAAAATAATAATGTATTAAATGAGTAAGTAATTACTGGGTCTCTCTTTGCTTCCTTTTGTGACTCCAAATAAAGTTAGCATCTCAACCTTATGATTTTCTACATATTAAAAAGGACAGGTAACCTTCTACAGACCTAGCACACAGCAGGTATTCAGAAGAAAGAAGTTATCTGAGAAGCCTGTCGTTTTATTTTTTTTTTTTTTTTAAGATTTTATTTATTTGACAGAGAGAGAGACAGCAAGCAGGGGGAGTGGGAGAGGGAGAAGCAGGCTTCCCGCTGAGCAGGGAGCCCGATGCGGGGCTTGATCCCAGGACCCCGGGATCATGACCTGAGCCAAAGGCAGACGCTTAACGACCGAGCCACCCAGGCGCCCCAAACCTGTCGCTTTAAAAATAATAAAATTAGAGTGACTGGGTGGTTCAGTCGGCTAAGTGTCTGCCTTCGGCTCAGCTCATGATCCCAGTGTCCTGGGATGGAGACCTGCGTCAGGCTCCCTACTCCACCGGGAGTCTGCTTCTCTCTCTCTCCATCTGCTCCTACCCCCACCCCCGCTCATGCTCTCTCTCTCTCTCTCTCTCTCTCTCACTCTGCTCTCTCTCAGATAAAAATAAAATCTTTTTAAAAAAGTAAATTAAATTAAAAGTAAATAACTGATCACACTGATTGCAACAATTTGCTCATCTTTGAGGAAGAAACAGCTCTTTCCCCTCTGGAAAAAATTTTAAAGAATGTGGGTTAGTAGTTATATTAATACAACCCATCAAGCATCAACCCATAAATTTCAGAAGACAGTATCTGAAGTCACAAGACTCTAAAATTTAAAACTAAAATGAAAAAACATTAACTGACTATTATTTTAAAAGGAATATCCAAGCTAGGAGATCCTGTAGTCCAAGTTCCTCATTTGGTAGATGAGCAGGGTGAGCTCCCTATTTTTCCAACACTGCACACAGATTACAAACATTAATCAGTGAGGGCTGCACTGTTCCAACTCCTGATTCTGGGCCCATTTCATCCCTTTAGGGCAGTGGTAAGCTCCTGACTCACTGGGCAGGGCCCAAGAACGAACTCCCCCAAAGGATGGCAATGCTGCTGGCCCAAAACCTGCTCTGGGGGTCCTTACTTACTGGTCTGTCTCTGACACCTGCTTGTTAATGCCGGCTGCCCAGGGGAGGCACCGGGGAGGCACTGAGCTCCGAAGGAGACAGAAGGGGGCTGTAACATTCAGATGTCCTTGATATGAGCATCCAAACCTGGAGTGTTTAAAGCAACCTAGGAGATTCTAACATTGAGCAAGCTTAAGGACTACTGGCCTAAAATATGCCACTTAGTCACTGTAACTGTCCATTTATCTTCTGGGTTTTTTGTTGTTGCTGTTTAGCGATTACTGTGGTTGGTTGTGTTTCAGGGAGCACTGACGTAATGTGGCTGGTTGGTTTTACTGGTATCACCCGTTAGCTTTATCTGAATTGTTTAAATTTTTAACATAAATATCACATTTGATGTTTCTTTATTTGTAAAAGCAAATAAATCAAATTTACTTAAAATATACTCAAGCAATTCTAATAGTCCCTAAAACATATGCTTAAGATTTACATCTCAAAAACAAAAACGTAACAGAAAAACTTAAGAGATATTTTAGTTGAAAGTCCATGAATGTGAAATACATAGACTTCATATGTGACCGAGCAAACAGTGTAAGCTACACGCAGGGAACAGGCGCTCACAGCACATCGAATCTTTAGAATATCTAGAACAATGTAAACGTTCAGATAAAAAAACAAATATATCAGTATAAACTTTCTAATATAAAAGTAGCAATCCAAACTACAAAGAGAAATCATCTCACATTTTCTCATTAAACTTTCAAGGATGAAACCTGGTCTTTGCTCATTTTTAGGAAAAAGGCTAAGATTTAAAAATTTCTATTTAACTTGAAATGTGACCTCTTCGAATCCTCCTCTACTAAGAATGTCATATTGAATGTTTCAAAATATGCTTAAATTCAACTACAATATAAAAAGTAAATAAAACCAGTTAAGTATCCCAGAAATTTACATTTTAAGGAGCAAATAAAAATTATCATATCTACAAATCTTTTCGAAAATATTCTCTTGGTACAAAACTCCATCTACAGGGAACTTTGGCATCAAAGATAGTAGCATCTGCTATCTACTTGGAAGCAGAAATAGGAGGTGTAAATGTATTTTGTTGGTAAACTTTAAATACCTTCACGTTCACTGATGAAGAACAACTGAGGAAATCAAGACAAAATGTGGCCAACAAAAGGCCATTATTTATACAAATCTGCAATCAGCTGAAAGGACTCCAAACATTTCAGGTGTACAAGCAAAGCAGCTTGGCTCCAAGTCTCTTAGTACAGAACATGCCTATCTAAAAATGCTGCAAATAACACAGTGAAAGAAACCTCTCAGCCTTCATTATTTTACTGCCCAAAATGTTTACCTTCATTTTATTCATGTATTTGTTTATATATGTATGCATATCTATACACACATAGAATACACGCTTAATATATTTAATACGCATATACAGATACATTTTGTTACACGAAGATACCACTCTCACACAAATGTTCTGTTTTATGTAAGTGTGTGCAAGCACTCGTGTGCACACACAGGTGTGGGTGGGTGTGTCTTTGGGTGAACATAAACTATCAAAAAATTAAAACAAACACTAGGCACCCATCCTTCTCCACTATGTTAAGCCAAGCCTTCCTTTCTCATGCTATCACACCCCATCATGCTCCTTAAAAACAGGAAGCCTAAGGTCTTTTTAGGCAAAACCAAAATTAAGCCCTGATTATTGGATTCACACTTAGGATTCAGAGACTGAGTCCAAACAAACACTCCATGTCCAAAAACTCTGGAATTGTTAAGTCTTTAACCAATCCTCCCCTCCCCATTCATGGTGACTTTTCAGAGACATTGTTCAAACTGTATCAAGACATAATTTTACCCGTATTTTTAAAAGTAAACATTTTTTACAGAATAGACTGACAATATAAAGTAACACAGGTGGGAATCTAGAACTTGCTTGGCTGCCTCAGTAACCCCAAAGAAAACATTTATTTTAGCCAAACAATTGTAATGTTTGTCTCCTTTTAGAAACATCTGCTGCCAAAATAAACATTTGCATTGGAAGAAGTGTTTTGGCTGTTAAGATGGTACCAAATAAAATGCTTATGTTCTGAAATAAATATTTTACTCAAAAAACACAGAGCAAAATAGACATATCCAAAGAGTGCAGAAGATAAACTAAAGACACAAATGAGAATACCTACTGACTTCTAAAGTCTTTTTCAAAAGAACCTCAACTTTAATTAGGTTTTTAAGTGATAAGTTCAGATGGATCACCTTAACAAAAATAACTAATTTCTATTTAATTTTGCCAGAATATCTTTCAAAACAATGATTATATTCTTATTGTCATATCATGCTCTTACTGTTGTAAAGGTCTTTGCAATAACAGATGTGTTTTTAAAAACTAAAAAAGTCGTGTTTTTCCATTCTAAAAACACTCATAAACAAATCTCTCACTTTGCCCTCTTTACCTTTTCCTGGCTTTATAATGCCAATAGGCATTAGATTATACATACTTCGGCAGCAAGGTAAGGATAGTTAAAATATCAACCCACTAACCCTTGATAACTCAGGAAAAATCTCACACTACATGCGGTAATTGAAATGTGCTGGACACAAATAAATATACCTTCGCTTCTGTAGCCTATTTCCCTTGGGTGCTATTTCTTTTATATGAAAATCTTTTTTAAAGCAACCCGGCACAGGCCTGTATATACATTTATGATCACAAAGGACAAGAGAAGTAAAACAAAACATTTGCTCACCCACATCCCTGATCCAGCAAAGGGTACCTTAGTGTCTACGTTTTTTAAAAATCTGAAAAACTCAGAGTCAGATTCTAGTAACCTTAAAGATTATACTTCCTCTGTGTAGCTCTGTATTAGATGAAATCAGCCAGTATACTTCTGTTAACCATCTCCAGGTTTGAATTCCAGGAGCCTAGAGGCAGAACATTCTCCACAGAGGCATAGAAAATTCATTTCCCCTCTCAGCTCAATAAAAACTCAAGTAGACTAGTTTTTAGAGCACTGTGCAAAACTAATCTGTTTAGCCATGTATTTGCCTGATGAGGTGGGAGAATCAGCACGTGAAAGACCACAAATCTAGTTCCAGTTAATAAATACCAAAATGATGTACTATTATCATGTCATGCCCAAAGACCTAGTCATGAGTTTATTTCAAAAATAAAATTATCACCATACAAATCAAGAATCACCAGGTTAACACTAAAATCAAACACTCACAGTGGCCAGTTCCTCCTGACTCTCAGAAACAAAAAGCAAGCAGTGATACTATCCATGTTAAATTTCATATAAGCATGGCAGTTCTTTCTACCAGAATACTCATTTAAAATTCCCATCACAGGAGTGGAATGCTAGCCAGGAATCAAACTGTGACCCCTGAGCCAAAGACAACTTACCACTCAGCTGGTAAGTGGGCAACTCAATTTACAAACTTGAATTCCTGCATTTTAATCCTTTGCAGAAATATATGAGCAATATTAAATGAACTGGATTCAGCTCATTAGAGGTTCACAAACCAAACACAGAAAGCTTTGGAGGCTATCCAAAGCAAAGTCATGCCTAGGTGGTGATGTCCACTCAATAAAAACTCAATGTCATCATTATCTTTCAAGTTTTTCCCTGAGAAACATTAGCAGCCATGATTACAAAAATGCTCAGCCAATTACATTAATACTAGGAGAAAACAGATAGGACCAGCAGCCAATCACTGTGCCAGGACCTTGTCTGTGGACAAATTCATGATTACCCAAAATTTACAAACAAAGCAATTCACTGAGAATTCCTCACCAAAGAGCACAGGCTAAACCTAACAAAGTAAATGTGCTCTAATAACCTTTACCCAAAACCTTAACTATTTTTTTTTTCCCATTTCAAGGCTATTAATTAGCCTACACCTAACTGATCACATGAACTTGGTATTATAAAAGTTGCATCCCCTTTAAAATGTTACACACATTCAAAAGTGCATTCACAGCTATTTTTAGCCTTTTAGTTATCAAAGCAAGATACTGTATTTTAAGACTATATTATAACTAAATGAAAGGGTGAAAAAGCAATACAGATTATTTAGAACCCCTAATTATGATGAACTCAATATGAAAGTTTGACATTTTACGGCCAAGGCATTCAGTTTCTTACCAGATACACTATTTTCCTTTCATTATCAGAAAGATCTGTCCTTAATTAGAATTAGGCATTTCTTCTGGTTAGCAGTAAAATACCTAATCTAAAATCTTAATTAAAAATATGCTAAAATACTTGGTGAGTTATCTTCATCAATTTGTCCCTTCAAATAAATCCAAGAGTTACTGGATTTCAAAACTATATAGGAGCCACAGGAATTAAAAAACACCAAGAACCTAAGAAAATTAAGGCTACTCTATGTATCTGCGTATGTCCTCTACTTTTACCCTTACACATCTGGGGAAGAAAATAATGAAAAAAATATTCCTGGGTAATCATTCTCTCTTTTTTTTAAGATTTTATTTATTCATTTGAGAGAGAGAGAGAGCATGCACAGTGCACATGCATGAGGGGAGGGCCAGAGGAAGAGGAAGAGGGAGAATCCTCAAGCAGATTCCTTGTGGTGCACAGAGCCTGACCTGGGGCTCGATCCCAGGACCCTGAGATCACAACCTGAGCCAAAGTCAGATGCTTAACTGACTGAACCATCCAGGCACCCCTTGGGTAAATCATTCTTTACACACTCTTTCCATTTGTTGGATTTCTACTTTGGGATTGCAAACTATGCCAATGTGGAAATCTTATAATACGACTTGAACTCATTCAGAGAAAAAGATAAAGGAGCATCTGGTAGCTTGCCAAGAATACCACCTTTCGAAATGACTTTCAAATCTGACATCAGGAAAATATAGTGGAAAAAAAGAAGATGCAGAAAAACAAGGAGTGATTAGCATCTACTTCTTTCCACTAGTCCTGCTACTTCTTCCCTGCTGCCTCTACTCTCTTCCTGTGGCCAGGGTTATCATACAGAACCATCAGGCCCCAAAGGAAATCAGCTAAAGAGGAAAATTAGGATTTTGGCAGCTAGCTGCCTGGGCCTTCTTCCCCTCAACTAAGGGCAAATTAGATTAAAACTAGAAAAAGGAAGAGAGAATCACATCTTACTTTTCAATCATCTACAAATTATTTCCCCCTCACAATTAGTAACCTCAGCTAAAGATGCTTTACTCTAGGCAGCAAAATATTGCTGGAAGAAAGGAATCATGTTGAAAAAAATTAACAGAGCAATTAAGTGTGCAAGTGACTGAGAGAATTCTGGGCAGCCAATTTAATAAAGGAGAGTAAGAACTATTGACGGTAACAAAGGCTGTTTAGGGAACCAACAGCTAGGACTCAAAGGCTGAGCTACTTCTATCTTTCCCTATAACCACCTTAAAATAAAAATATCACCCAAGGAGGGACAAAAGATAAAGAGAAAAAACAATATTCAGTCTATAAAAGAAAAGGCTCAGATGCAACTTCATCAACACAGCTCTGGAGCACGTAAGAGTGTACCATTCTCCACATCCACTTTAGAGAGAACAAAAGTCGGATCCAATGGTTTTTTTCCCCACAGATGATTTTTGGTCAAACATAGGGAAGAATTTCCAGAGAGGAAGTATATGAAACCCTGGAACGGGTTACTGGCAATGTTATGGAAGAACCTATCGAGGAGGCAGTAAAATGTATACAGCATCAGCCTAATGCACCCCCAGGGTTAAAGACACAGTGTGGGAACTTATAAATAAGGCTTTCTGGTGTTTCTAGTGACTAAACACCCTAACGAGTCTGAATCTAATTTAGTCTTTTCCTAATTTCATGCTTCCTCAGGCCAACATAACAAGGATCTACTCTCCAGTATCCAAGAGACCAGGTTTACTACAGCTAGAAAGTAGGTGGTCATTTAAGGCAACTCCAACTATTTGATTCTAGAGAAAAAGGAGAAAAATACTGGGTTTTTAAAAGGAAGAGAAGTCTTCTTGTGTTTTAAGTAAAAACACAAAACCCATCCAAATCTAAGAAAACAGATATATACCAAATCCTCTTATATGAAATTAATATGTTAAGAAATAAATGCAAAATAACTTTTTGGGAGAATAAAAAACTTCTCTCAAAGTCAATGCCATTTTCATTGTTATTTATTTTTTAAATAATTAAAACTTCACCTTACGAAGTCTATTCACAGTTCAAAATCTGCCAGTCTGACATCAGAAATGTTAGAAAGCCAAGTTCACTTCAGGGGTTTAGATCTATATAACTTGGTGCAAAATGATAACAGTGCCTATCTTTCAAATACAGCCAATAACACAGTAACAGCCCTCTACCAAACAGGTATTTTCGTCCACTTTTTTGGAGGACGCTCACTTTTCTTTTTTTTTTTTTTTTAAGAGAAAGTGCGTGTGCGTGCACACGCGAGGGTGGGCAGGGGACGACAGAGGGACGGGGAGAAAGAGAATCTTAAGCAGGCTCCGCACTGGGACCCTAGGCAGGGCTCCATCACATGACCCTGAGATCACCACCTGAGCAGAAATCAAGAGTCCAATGCTTAACCAACTGAGCTACCCAGGCACCCCCACCCCTAACCCCGCTCTTTTTTTAAGCAAGCTCCATGCCCAGCATGGAGCCCGACTTGGGCAGAAGTCACAATCCTGAGATCAAGACCTGAGCCGAGATGGAAGAGTTGGAGGCTTAACCGACTGAGCCACCCAGGTGCCCCATCACTTTTCCTTCTTTGAAAGAAAAGGAAACTGCACATGTGGTTACCTGAAGAAACTATGAAAAGTAAAAGAAAAAAGAAAATCAGTGAAATTCCCCCTAATTCTCTCAGTACCAATCTTAGGTAGACAGTAAGCAACAAAGACAAAACTTTGTCACCAATTTGAAGGGGGGTGGGGTTAAAACCAGCACAAACCTGCTGCTGTGGGTACTGCATTCCTCCCATGGCCCCTGGGGTCCGACCCTGGATGCTGATTGGATACCGCTGTGGGCCTGGGGGGCCGTAGGAGCCTCCTGGGTAAGGGCTGCTCTGCTGAGGCTGAGAATGAGGGTTACTGCCCATCCCATACAACTGAGGTCTCTTCATCACCATAGGATCCATTGGGCTGCCCTGGGAAGAAATAAACAAGACACAGATTAAGTCATTAATTATTACAAAGGCAGAAATTTTATTACACTAACATATACATTAAAAAAACAATTATCCTTACTTTTGACAATATTAAAAATACATAATAATACAAATATCAAATCATTATGTTGTAACACCTAAAACTAGTATGTTGCAAGTCAATTATTTAATTAAAAAAAAAAAAAACAAACCAATAAGCTGGCAAATAAAAACCCAGAAGAACGTTTAGGAAAAAAGCCTAGATGGCTACAAGACATTTATTGTTTACTTTTAGGAAGGTTTTAACAATTACAAGGGATCCAGTGTAAACAAGAGAAGGAAAGAGTTTGCAGAGAGAAAACATCTGCATCTGAAATTCTACTATACATATAGGAAATGAGCATGATAGTTAATCTCACCCAGCTCCTTTCAGCTTACTAGTAATAAAGACAAAGTATACTGAATGGTTAGCAATGCTTTTTGACTTCAAAGTATTCTTAGAACAACTACTTTAATTTGGACCTGAGTCTGCAACTCCTGATCAAACATTAATGCATCTGAGTGCTCATTAGAAAGTGAAAGGGGAGATTTTAGATAATACAGAATGTCTAGGGTGAAAATTTTCAAAGATCACTAGTGCACATGAATAGGCACCCAGACTATGAGTCACAAGCCACCTTCCCTATGTCAGTATCTTACCAAACATAACCAGTTCAAAACTAAACTCTGACTTTTATTTTGGATTTAGTGAGTCAGCCCATGGGCCTCAGGGCCAAGGCCATCCAGGAGAGCCAGAACTAGAGCCTCTGCTGGGGCTTTCTTGCCCTGCGTGCTTCAAAGGAGCAAAGCAGTGGTGGGGGAAGTCCCTCCCCACGGTGCTACAAAAGCCTGCAGCATTCATCCAACAGATCCCTCCCTCCTTCCTTCCTCCCTCCCTTCCTTCCTTCCAAAACCATATATTGATCTATACTGTATGCCAGACTCTAAGGCTTAAAGATTAGCAGAATAAATGAGAAAGCGCCAGGCTCGAGCTGGGAAGGGACAGGGCACAGAGTACCACAGAGCAGAAAGCAGAGGCCCAAAGGAGGTGAACTGCCTGATGTGTATGAGGAGACATAAGGAGTTCAGATCCAAATGAAGGAAGAATTTGGAGAGAAGCAGCTGAAGCAGGCAGAAGTCAGTATGTGTGTGAGCCCTGCACGTCCTCTTAAAGGCTTCAGATTGCATCTTGGGGTGAACCACTGGGTGCTTTTGACAGAGAGCACTGTAGTCAGATCCAGCTTCTGGAAAGCCTGCTCTCGAGCTGCTGCCTGGAGCCAGGGCGGTTGCTGCAGCCAGCCGGTAAGCTGAGGTCCTGAACCGGTGGCCCCTGGAGCCAGGGCGGGTGCCGCAGCCAGCAGATAAACTGAGGTCCTGAACTGGTGGCATGGTGGGAGAGAGCAAGCGCAGATTCAAGTAATGGTGGAAACGCAACACAACTTGGAGACTGAGCGATGGAAGAAGACAGGAGTCAGTGGTGGCTCAATAGATGGTAAGAGACCAACTGAGACAGATATGCAGAAGTAGAAGCAGCTCGACCCTCTCCCCCATGTGCCAGAGGGAGCCTTCATTGTCCTACATAGGAAATCTGAGGTTCCTATAGGGAATCCAGCCGAAAACATCTAGAAGGAAGGGACTCAATATGTTTGGGGAGTAAGGGCTGACCTAGAATGATAAATAGGGAAAAGTCAGCACATAGAGGGTATATGCTCCCTGAAGGGTGGCGATTTTTCTCTTTTACTCACTACTGCATCTCCAGGACATAAGTCAAATAGTACACCTGGCATATAATAAAATGTTCAACAAATACTCAATGATTTAATCAACAGGAAGCATATAAAAAACTCAAGAACTTTATCCAGGAAGAATACATCAAAAAAGAACAATGGGTAGAGGACAAAATTGTAGAGAATATTACCATTTTAGGGAGAAGGGAAAGGAGGAGGCCACAGAGAAGCCAAAAGGACGGTCAGAAAAATAGAGATTCTAGAGAGTCTGGGGTCATGGAAAAGAAGGAACTCGTGGGTCGCAACAAACTAGGCATGCCAAATGCAAGCCAGGTGCCCAACAGGTAAGGGCTAAAAGCTTTTCTATACTCGATGACTAAAAGGAAGTGCTGGGTTTGGTAAGGAAAGCCTCATCACAGAGGTGAGAGCAGTAGTTAGAAGGTAAGCAACGAAGGCATGAAATGGGAGGTGAGAGGTGAGCCAGGAGCACAGACCCCAAACCCCAGCTGGGGAAGCTACAAGAACTGGCAGTCTTTCCTCCCGCTGATACCCCAGCCCAAGGCTGCATGCAGTCTTTGCCCTCCTTCCTTCAGGTCTAGTATGTGCAGTATGCCAGGCACTGGAGGAAAATGAACAGCCTGTCCTGGAGAAATAGCAATTCACTGAAGGAGACAGGCTGAACAAAGATGAGAATGCATGCAGTAGACATCCTAACTGGACACACAAGGCACTGAGAGGAGGGAGCATCTCAATGGGTCTGTGATGGGCTTTAACAAAGCCCTCCTATAGAGAAACTCAGCTCTGAGGGATTCATAGGAATTTGCCAGAAACTGATCTCACCTGAATGAAAATATGTGTAGGCCAAACAGTTCTGCTCAAAATTCACAATTTCATGGAATTTTAGATGTGTTACTTTGACCAGTCAAGGAAATTTTGTACTCACAATGACACACTGATGTTACACAACCTGCCCTAACCTCACAATTCAACACACATATATGTTGATATAGTGTCATAAGACAAAAATCGAGTATTAAGAACTAAGTTTTCCCAGAAAGATTTAAATTAGAACATATGCCCTACCAAAGCAAAATGTAGTAATTTTCCTCATTTTCTTTCAAAATATAAAATAAAATTTTCTGTGGAAGTGTGAAAATCAAGGCTTTAGCTGGTGATCTCAGAATCCACAGAGTGAATGAACGGCCAACAGAGAAGCTGAGTAAATCAGATTTCAAACTACATTTTGAATACGGAGTCCTGAGACAGCCCTATCTTCACATTCAATCTGGATTAGCCAGGACATAGGAAAGGTCTACTTACTTCACTTTAAGTAGTGTACTACCAAAACTGGCTTAATTAAAGCAGATATTTAAAATGGAAAAATGATTGGAATGTCTATATTTTAATGCTATAGATAACAGTGCAGCAAATTCATCTTATCGGTGACTAAAATTGTTTTGTAATATCTGTCTCATCACTGCCATAACCTCTCACAGTCCTACTTAAAATTCAGTTAATTTGTACCCATGTCAAAAATGTTAGCTTAACCCTGAGCGTTCTGAAAATCAAAAACATGAAATACACAAATTATCTGTACCTCTCAAAATGCATCTAATACCTTTCAGTGAGACTTCAGATACGAAAACAGATACTTTTACAACGCAAATTATTTAATTTTAACCCTCTCTCCTTATGGCCTTGTGTTAAATACTCTTCCACACCCCAACTTTAAAAAAAACTTCATCCTGCTGGGTGCTCTTGCTATTTTCAACATTAAATATGCACAAGAACAGGATCTCAACCCCTGCTTTTCTCTACTACCTCTTTAGAGAAACCAAAGGCCAAACCAAATCTAAGTCTTTTCCAAAAAACCTAAAGGCCAAGTCGCTTCTCGTATTCACTTCTAACCCAAAACAATTCTATATGTTTCTCGGTTAACCTTTGGTTGATCTATTCAAAAGTACCATCATTTTCATTTCTCATATAAAATTTATGCTGTATCAGAGACACTGTCCACATTAAAACAGTCCTCAAATACTTCTCTAAATATGTTATTCCAAATATGCTTTTCCTCCCTAGATAGCATTCCACAGTTTGAGCTTAATTCTGTAAAATAAGACAAGCGCTTTGAAGGCCACAGTATGTACCATCCATTTTCAAAGCGCTCAAAACAACTAGTGTAGGTTTAGTTACTCAGCGTCTCGTGCAATTTTATTTCTTGGTAAGACTTTGTTATAACTCCTCCCTTGTTCAAATAAACTTTTGTGCATATATGTATATGTGAGCTGGACACCACACATGCATGCGCACACACACATGCTTTCCTAGATCTCCTTTTGGAAAGCTGCCACTATTACCTACATCCCCCAAAATCCTCAGAAGGTTTTCCATCCCTAGGACGACTAAAGAAAGAGAACAATGTGTATTTTTTAAATATATTTTGAATATAAATTCTAGACAATTTAGGCTACACACTTAGGCTATATTATAGATAAAAGAGGTTTATCAAAGGCTGGCCTAAGAATCCAACAACCCTTTTATTTATTTATTTTTTAATATTTTATTTATTTGAGAGAGAGAGAACATGAACAGAGGCAGGGGCAGAGGCAGAGGGAGAAGCAGACCCCCTGCTGAGCCGGGAGCCAGACACAGGGCTAGATCCCAAGATGCTGGGATCATGACCTGAGTTGACCCAGGCACCCCTCCAACAACGCTTTTAAAAGATAATCCAAACTGGGGCGTCTGGGTGGCTCAGTCGTTAATCGTCTGCCTTCAGCTCAGGTCATGATCTCAGGGTTCTGGGATCAAGCCCTGCATCGGGCTCCCTGCTCAGCGGGAAGCCTGCTTCTCCCTCTCTCACTCCCCCTGCTTGTGTTCCCTCTCTCGCTGTGTCTCTGTCAAATAAATAAATATTTTTTAAAAAAAGATAATCCAAATTAAACAACAACTTGTATGCTTTTAGTATACATTTGATAGACTTTTTTTTAAAGTAGGCTCCACTCTGGGTATGGAGCTCAACGTGGGGCTTGAACTCACGACCCTGAGATCAAGACCAGAGCTGAGATCAAGACCCAGATGCTTAAGTGACTGAGCCACCCAGGCGCCCCAACTTTAGATAGACTTGATGCTTCCTATACTTTTTCCTTCATTACCACTCTTCCAGAGTATACCTGGAATATGTATACTTTATTATAAATAATAAAGATATCTATGTAACTGTATTTACTACTAAATATCAAGCTAAGGAGATGGTTTATTGGTAGCTGCTTTCTGAATATAGCGTTTCACAATTTTTTCAGCCCAATTCCTGAAACCACAAATTGAAGAAAGGCACTGCAAAACCCACTGAAAGAACTATCATATTTTCTTGATCTATAACCACATCTATATATCTGGATTAAATAAGAGCTCAGAGAAACTCTTCCCATTCTGAACCATTATTTGGAAGAATATTCTATCCTACCAGCAACTAAAGAGGACTTTGAAGTAATATCCCACTACCTATAAAATGACAAAAATAATGAAACCCAATGTGAGTACATGAGTGTTTATACTAGTGGGTTTTAACCCACTAGTAGGTTTTTTACCTCTACTTCACTCTGACAGATAACAGGGCAATGAGCTTTAAACTAAAGCTTTAAAAACTATATCTTGTTCCAACTCTTATCCTCTCTCTCTAATGGGGCAGAGGTGCAATTTATCCAAACCTGCCTGCTGCTATGGATTCCTAATACTGACGGGAGACAGCATGGTCCAGTGAAGAAAGTGCGGGCGTGGCTACAGAGTGGGTCCACACCCTTACCTCACTACTTAGCACCACCCTACGACCCTGCATATGTTGCTTCTTAGTCTTCTCACTCACTAAATGGAAGAAATAATACCTAACTCACAATGAGTGTGAAAATCCAATTAGTAAGAGCTGTAACCGTTCTCAGAGCCACATACCAATTGTTCAAAGAAAACTAGAACAACCCAACTCTTCAACAATTATGGAATATGTGAACAAGCCATAACATACGAACACAGTCGAACAGAGACATGGAAAAGTACATACAAAACAATGTCAAATGTTTAAGAGCGACGTGCATGAATCACGGCTATGTGAAAACCAGGCCGATAAGGATCAGAGGCAGCCACAGTGACCTGTAAGCAGTGGCCGTTCTGTCGTGAAGCCATCTATGTTTACTTCTCTGTGATAATGTCTAAATATAACTTGAAAATACTCGTTTGTTCCCAGGCATGCTGCAAACATTACTACGGTTTTCTGTAGGGCCGGGGTGGATGGGACACAGCTGTCCCACACTGTCCTCTCCCATCCCCGCACCCACACTCCCATCTACAGCATTCACAAACAGGGGACGGCTGCTAGTCCTCATTCTGAGGATGCTCCTGCTCCCCTCTGTCTGCCTAAACCCAAGCTCACTCAAGTTCTGGTTCAAGGACAGCGGAGCTTCCGCCTTCACCACACCCCAGAAACACTATCTATGGGACCTACCCCAAGATCTTTCCTGTAACAGACTGCCTGTAACAGACTTCTCAGTTGCCTTGTATCGTCATTTGACTCATGTACTAGTTTTTCATTTTTCATGTGTTATTTCTTTCCTCCCAAGTAGTCTAAAATGGCAACACCTATGCTTCGCACTTCTTTATGCCTCACTTAGCGCACAGCACAAGTGACTTAGGTTGTGCTGACTCAGTAACTCCACAGGAATGATGACTGATAACGTCAAGTAAAATCTTCTCAAAAATAAAAAGTAAAAATCACTGACCAATTTCTGTATTGATTCTGTACATAAATGCAGAAGACGCATGTAAAGCCAACGATAATATACAATACAACATTCTTGGTCAAGTTCTTCTAATGGCGTTAAAATCAGTTTAAATCAAAAACAGAAGAGCAAGACACTAAAGACTTTTCCTTCGTTTCCTGTTCCTCTTCAAGCCAGAAAATACCAAGATTCTCAGTTACCACTGTCACCACTACCACAGAATCCAATTACCAAGGAAACACTGTTATCCCAGGTAACATACTGAAGGCTGCCAGTTGTGGGGACTTGCCCAGGGCTGCAGCACTCACGTAGAGCCAAGACCAGAACACAAGTCTTCCTGACTCAGGCCCACAGTCCCCTGCACTACAGCACGCATCCATGTATGGTCATGAAACTGAGGCAGGAAAAAATGCAACCCAGCACCTAAAACCATTGTGTTTTTACTTGTACTAATGACAAGACAGTACCTATTTATGAAGACCTGAACTTCAAATTTGAGAATCAACACACCGTAAGTTCTCCCTCTGTCAATACAGGAATATTTGCTACATTCGACAATGGTATGGGAAGATCAAGAAGTGGGATTCTAAGCCATCAGTCATGGCAGAAAAGGCCGTTTGGTTGTTGGCTCTAAGAACCACGGTGCCCTCTAACCAGGAGGCCATCTGCAGTGAGGGAGGAGGGGCAGAGAGGGACCAAAATACTCATATACTGGCTCGGAAAGACGACCACCTTCAATATTTTTGGTTTGGGTTTCCTTAAGGCAAGTTATATAGAACATATCTATTTGTGGAACCACAGAATGAAATTTGAAGTAAGAGGGAGGGCAAGGGGTTAAGGAAAAAAAAATGTAAAAATGGGATTGTAGGCAATTTTTATTTGTGCAGTTTTTATCTGAAAGAAACATGTTTTGATGTGTAATTTTATTTTTTTAAAGATTTTATTTATTTATTTGAGAGAGTGAGAGAGAGAGAGGGGCGGAGGGGTGGAGGGTCAGAGGAAGAAGCCGACTCCCTTCTGAGCAGGGAGCCTGACGCAGGACTCGATCCCAGGTCCTTGGGATCATGACCTGAGCAGAAGGCAGATGCTTAATCAACTGAGCCACCCAGGCACCCCTTGATGTGTAATTTTAAATAAATAAATTTGTCACATATATATTATCCTTAAATGGGACAGGAGTTGAAGACACAATATTTTTTCCTAACTATATTCTAAATTGAAAATACCACTGGATTTTCATTTTTCAGAAGATTAGCCATAAAATATTAATATGTTGTTACATATGTATAAAGTGACTTCCATAAACTACCAATAAAAAGCAACATTCAGAAGCTGTGATTCTTAACCCTTAGACATACTTTAAAAAATGCATCCATCATGTATGTACATCCAAAATTAACATATAGTGTCAGAAGCCAATGAAATGTCCTCTAGAAACCCATCCAAAGACCTCCTGACCTGCATTATCAAATAATGACCAACATCTACCATGAATTTCCAAAGCACTTTAACACATTTCCATTTGATCACAATTCCTAAAATTCTCTGGATAAAGGATTCAGCAATGAAACAACGAATCTTAGGACAGAGAAGAACCTCACTGGTTCATAGGTGATGTATGTATGAACCCCCTAAGTTCTACAACCATGAAATGTTATGAATTCCTTCCTTCTACATAACAAAAATCTGTTCCTTGAAATTTACGTCCATTGGTTTCACTTAGGTCCTTCTGCAGAATATTTGAAGACAGCCATATCTATTTCCTTTCTCTTAGCGGAATATGCCAATTCTTAGTCCCCTTAACACAAAAAATCTTACGGGGCAAACAAAGCCTACATTGGTACCCATGTGGCCCTGGATCTGCATACTTGTCCGGCAGCCCCGTCACACTCCTGATCCATCTCATGAGCCACAACGAAACCCCACTTCCCTCTCTTCTTCCATGATTCAGCTGGTTATTGACTCTAGAGGTAGAAGTTGGTCTGTATCTCTGCTTATTTTCATTTTGCTTATTTCTGGTCACTGTTCTACCCTGACATCTAACACATTAACTGTATCTCCTATCTTGACTTCAACCACCAATGAAATCAGCATGCCATTTCATTCATGTCTTTGCCCATGTCACTGACAAAAATACTGAAGAGGTCAAGGAAGAGGACAGAGCTTTGGCTAACCACTAGTGCCATTCATACAGACTGACATAAATCCAGGCATCAGCATTCTTGGAGCAAGAGAAACCTTGGGAAAATCCTTTCCACTGATGCAAAGCACTCTGCCGATTCACTTACTACACTTACTATGCAAGCACAGGTATCTACCTTGGGCGACAACCTCTTCCCTGCTTCAAATTCCTCCATCTTTTTCATATAAAATAAACAGTCCACGGTTTAGAAAAACACTTAGAATTCTAGACAATAAGGTATAAGGGAAAGGGAGGGAGTTTAGAGTCAGACAAACCTGGGTGTGAATCCTTCCTATACAACTTACTAGCTGCGTAACTTAGGCTCACGTTTTAATAGAGTACAGTCATGTTCACAGCTTTTGTTGCTAGGGGATTAAATGAGGTACCACCACAGGATTTATCACACAGTAAGAGCTTCCTAAATCTTTTTTTTTTTTTCTTTTCGTCTTAACAAATTAGCAAATTGAAGTCAGAGTGAAATCACTCAATAATTTATTTATTTTCTTGTCTCCCAGCATACTGTTAATTAAAGGTAAAAATTTTGTTTTATTCATCTTTGTGTACCTAGCACTTAGCACAATGCCTGGCATCATTAACATTTGTTGAACAGAAAAAGCAATGACATGCTTAACACCACGTGGCCAGTTAAACAATAGGACTCTAATTGGAATGTAGGCTTCTTGACAGTCAATAGGTGCAAGAGGTAAATAATCATGCATCACTGCAGACAATGCTTCACTTTTCACAAGTTCACATAAGCCATAGCTTCCATTACCTCCTCATTTCTGCGTCCCCCAAATGTGTCTCCCTTGGCTGGTTCCCTGAGCCCCAGAGCTCTACACCCAACTGCCACCCAACATTCCTGCCTGGATGCGTAGGATACTCCCCACCTGTTTCTGATCTCCGTGAAAAAGACCCCTACCCAGATGGACAAGTTAGAATCCAGGGATGCATTCTGACTCCTTCCTCTCCCACCACAGCCATCCTTCACCAAATCCAGTCAGCTGGACCAACCATCCCTGCCAAAAGGAAATCTCCCTCTCCAACCATACTGGCCTCTATGGGGCTTTAGAAAAACCATATGCTTTCCCACCACTGGACTTTCAACTACACTGTTCCCTCCACGTAGAAGGAGCTCTATGCTCCTGCAGAACTCAGAAAACCCTGTGCTTTTCCTTCACGGCACTCAGTAAAGCCTACCCAGAATATTTATTTGTGTGACTATTTGATAAATGTCTGTCTCCCCAACTGGACTGTCCCACAGGAATAGGAATGATGAAGTGAGAAGACAAATATTAAGCCCATTTATAGCTATCATCTAGATACCACAGAATAAGTCTAGAAAATAAGACTATCTAGGTTCCCCAATTTGGGGTGGATTTTTATAAACTGGCAAAACCTATTATTTGCCTAATCCCCCAAGCTCAGCAACTTGTTAAGTCAATTCAATGTGTAAATTACTGTCTGAACCATACTTTTAAATTTAATTTAGCAAATGTAATAATTTTATGAATAAACCAAAGTGTATATATATTTTTTATTTCAAGAGCAGATTAGATCTAAAAGGAATATCAAAATAGTAATGGTATATATTTCTATTTTCCCTAGATTTGTTATTTCTCACCACCCCCCCAAAAAAAAAAAAACTGTAAAGCTATTACCATGGCTTTAACTATTTCTAAAATTTACATCTCTAAGTATACACCATCATTCATATTCATGTGTCACTACTGACAACTTAGTAGCAGGCTTATTTAAGAAAGAGAAATAATATGGTATATTTCCCATATAAATACAGATTTAAATCAAGAAAGGAAATTTTTGTGGGAATATGTCAAATTTCAACCTCATCCCTTTTAGCTGTGTGATGCTGAAGAGAGTCACCACTTAAGTTCTCTGCATCTCAGTTAACTCATCTGAACACCAAGAACACTACCACTATCACTATAGAGCTGTTATAGAATTGGAGATATTGTAGTTAAGTCCTTGGCACATAACAGGCTTTTAATAGGGGTAGATTTTATTATAGTCATTATTACGTGAAAGTGTAACTCCACAATAATCACTATGAGGCACGGATACTCCCCACCCCTCTGCTAATGTGCAGAAGACAGACGCTGCTAATCAATCCTAGAATTCATTTTCCTAAAGTCCAGTAAGCCTCAGGATCTTTCACCCTGTACGGTGGCAGGAAGCCACTACCAATTATCAGATTTTGCAAACAAGCAGAAACCAACTTGCTGTGTCTACTACAAGGGAAAAGCATCAAGTCTGACATTGGGTAGACCTGAGTTCATAATCCTCTCCTGCTGCCGACTAGCCATGAACTGCTGGGTAAATTATTCCAGTGCTCTAAGCCTCAGTTTTCCCACCTTTCAAGGGAAGTTAATACCTCCCTCAAAAACACAACCGTTCTAAAGATGTTTGGTATGTGATCTGCATGGATAATCAAGTCCAAGGACATGTGAGAGTGGCACCGAAAGACAAACCGAGAAGTTACTGGTTTCCCCAGCAATCGCCATGGTTACCAACATGTCTGTTTCAAACTATTTTATTAACTTTTTAAAATCAACTTTAAAATTGCATTAAAGACAATGCCAGTACAAATATTACGAATGTTAACAACTGATTTACCTATCTCTAGACAAAAAGTGCTTGCAGTGCTTGATACACAGGCTACCAGTCCCTGGTGCAAACATGCTTTCTGGAGACATGGCCCTATTAAAGATCCACTTTATCAGAGCCATAATTAAGTTAAAGCATGTATTGGTGGTAGTGTAATGTGACCGTTCAAAGAAAAAAAAAAGTTAATATGTCTAATATACAGTTGACTCCTTGAATAACATGGGGGTTAGGGGCACTGACCCCACACAGAACCAAAAATCCACATACAAGTTTTGACTCTCCCAAAACTTAACTACTATTAGCCTACTCTTGACCGGAAGCCTTACCAATAATATAGTCAATTAACACATATTTTGTATGTTATATGTACTGTATATTCCATGTTATATGTATACATACACCATATTCTTACAAAAAGTAAATCAAAGAAAAGGTTATTAAGAAAATCATAAGGAGGGACACCTCGGTGGCTCAGTCAGTTGAGTGTCAGACTCTTGATCTCAGCTCAGGTCTTGATCTCAGGGTGTGAGTTCAGGCCCTACACTGGGCTCCACACTGGGCTTGGCCCCCACTTAAAAATATATATATATTATGCACAAACAATGAATCATGGAACACTATATCTAAAACTAATGATGTAATGTATGGGGATTAACATAACAATAAAAAATTAAAAAAATTAAAAAATATATATATTTTTTTTTAAAAAAAGAAAGTCATAAGGAAAATACATTTATAGTACTATGTTCATCAAAAAAAAATCCACCTATAAATGGCTCCATGCAGTTCAAGGCCACTGTTCAGTACAGACTGAAAAAGGGCAATTCAACACATATATAAGGCCTAGGCAGGGATCCTACACTGAAGGAAAGAAGACTGCTACAGAGATGCTATTAGGACAGTGGACAAAATCAGAATATGGACTGCAGTTCAAGTATTGCACCCAAGTTAAATACCCCAACAGCACTGAGGTCTGTAAAAGAATAACCTCATCCCAAGAAATATGCTCCAGGAAACACACTGGCACATAGGAAGGAGTAAAGGGGCAGGGTGGATGCAAGGAACTCTCAAATGATCCTGAGAAAATACAATGTAGGTAGATAGGTAGGTGGGTAAAAGTAAATGTAACAAAGTGTTCAAAACTGATGTATCCAAGTAAAAAGTAAATGGGACTTGTCTGCACTGTTCTTGAGACTTCCTTGTAAATTTGAAATTCTTTCAAAATAAAAGCTAAAAGGGGGCAAAAAGAAACTGAAAACCAGAACCATCACCACACCTTTCCTCTGCAAGGAGGGCTGCAGCCCCTCAGAACTGAGAGCCCCTAATGACCGCATGGTGTCAATAGGGCCAATGGGGTCACTGGCAGGCTTAAAACCTAAGGGGGTGGGGCGACGCCATAAGGAGGAAAGTAGCGGAAAGGAACATGCAGAACCAGAAGAGTCAGAACACCAGGAGAGCACACACAGAAAAAAGAAGGGTACGTGGTAAGGTATTACTGGGGAGGAGGATGGGGCTGCAGTACTTTTCCTAAATGTACTAAAGGGGGCAAAACACATGCTGAATATATGTAATATTTTAAATAGGTTTTTAAAAATAATCCTCGGAAGGAGCTCCTGGCTGGCTGAGTCAGAAAACTGATTGACTCTTGACCTCACAGTTGCGAGTTCAAGCTCCACATGGGGTGCAGAGATTACTAAAAAAAAACCAGTTTAAAAAAAAAGGAAGTCCTTTACAAAAAAAAAAAAAAATCCTAGGAAAACTCCCCCCCACAAAAAAAATTTTTTTTAATTAAAAAGAAAAAAAAACCTTCCAGGTTAAAAACCTGCTCTGGTAGAAACCCTTTCCCACAAATCACATTTTCATGTTATCACTCTCAACTTTCAAGATGTAATAAGGTTTCTGCCCCCTCAGGTTTCTTACTATGCTTTTTAAAAGATCTCAAACCAGCCATTAAAGATGTGAAATGTGCCATCTTTAACCCAGAAACCTCCTTATTTGTTTTTGTAAGTTTCAAAAAGTGCTTTTATAACCCTCACTTTTCACATGTGATCCTGCTCCCTCCTCTTCCCTAAAAAGGATGTAAACAGACCTGGTCCCCTAGCAGTGCCTCCCAGGTCAGGGGGCCCTCTGTCAAATTCTCTGGTTTAAAATAAGGAGAGGAACCATCCAAATGAAAACATAACCAGTATTTTTAAATCCCAGTACAAATAAAAAAAGCGAATTATCCCAAAACTGTGGTTGACAAAGCTTCCATTAGAGGAAGGAGAGGGTTCAGAGACAGCCAACTAAGTAACAGTTTAACTGCATGCTATGGGAGGTGGAGCCTAACTCTCCCAACTATCCAGCCATCGGGCCCTCTTTGGTAAGCAGCGTGGGGTCAAGTGCACAGACTCTGGAATTAAGGCAGCCTGGCCTGCACGGTGGGTGCACTTACTGTGTGATCTCAGGCAGATCCTGCAAATTCTCTGCACTTAAGCTTCCTCCTCTGAAAAGTTGGGATTATAATAGTAACCACCTCATAGCGTTGTCATAAGTATGAAATAACATAGTAGATACAAAACACAGTGCTTGGCACATAGTAACTGCTCAAGTGTGAGAGCTTGTTGCTCGTGGGCAATCTCACACCTGTGAGCCTCACAACGGCTCACATGGGAAGCGAGAGATTGCATGACGAGCCCTTACAGCCCCTTCCTGTTCAAGCATTCCCTAATTCTAGAATCAGCCTTCCTCCCTGCTACAACTTCCAACTGTCATGGTTAAGTACCAAAGGAATGAGGACAGTTAGAGATATTTCTCCTTTCTGCCCCATTCTTTGACCAGAAATCTTACCAATAAACTGCCCGAAAAGTCAAAAGGCAGGGAAACGGCTACAAAGAGGTCTAAAGAATTCAAAACCCAGAAGTTCAACACCCAAATAATCAAGGCTCGCCTTCAGATGCCACACCTGCCATCTGCCACGTCTTCAATAATGAGCCTAGACAGCCCTTCTGCACACCTCTGTGCCAATGCGCTAAGGCACACCCCCTTCTACAACGCCCTGCACCCCACACACCTTTGGCACCTGTAAACTGAAGAAACTCTTCCTAGTTCCAGAAAGCACGAGATAAAGTATTCTGCCTTCTCTGGGCTCCCACCATGCGCTGCCACTATCTCATTTAATAGATAATAAACATCTATCACAACCATTTGCAACCCTGCTTACACGGCCTCTCTCATCAGTGAGCCCCTGAAGGGCAGAAATGGTGTCTTCCTCATCCTAATTCTCCTTATAGCCCCAACTTCTCATACACAGTGAACAATTATTGTTCCTATTACTTCATTAATAAAAAAAAATTTTTTAAAAACCTCAAGTGCAGCTTAACCCTTGCCTCTCCAAGCCACCTTCTCCTAAATAATACTGTACTGTGTTCTAGATAATGTCAACTATATGTAATGAAAACTACAAAACCAGATCCCAAGTCTGGCTTGTAACAGGCACTTAACAAATGTTTAGTATATGAATCTGAGAAAGACATCCAGCTGTGTCTCCTATTCCCAGTGTGACTTCTCCTGGATTCAAATTATAATGCTCCAAACATAGGCATTTTTTATTTCCAGCCTATAATGTTACTATTTCTAATATTCTTACAACATCATTTCCTAAACCATGTTTATAGCTGTTACTGTAATTAAGAATGGAAAACGTCTAGGCTGCTGGGGAATCAGAGATGGATCTGACCCAGGATCCCCCACCTCTAGGGACACTGTAGCCCAGTGGGGGCAAAGTAATCTCTACACCCAGCATGGGGTTTGAACTCACAACCCTGAGATCAAGAGTCACACGCTCTACAGACTGAGCCAGCCAGGCACCCCTAGTCTGTTCATTTCTGACAGAGGTGTATAAAATCTACTTTGATTGTGGGTTTGCCATTTTTCCTTTTTTTTTTTTCAATCAGTTTTGCCTTATATACTTTGAAGCTATGTTGCTAGGAGCATAAAGTTTCATGACTATTATAAAAAAAAAAGAAGGGAAAATGTCTATAAAGCAGATGCCACTCTTTAAGATTCAGAATATAAGTTAGCATAATAAAAGTCTAAAACATCCTACATAGAAAAAAAAAAAACCTGTTCAACTTGGTTGCACCCAAACCTGTCTGGGCAAGTTTTTGTTTTTCAAGTAGAACACAGGAAAACACAAACCAGAATGACAATAATGCATTCCATTTTCATTGTTAGCTAGGTCTATGTAGCTAGACAAACAAGCAAAGAGTAAATATGTGTGTGTGCATGCATAAGGCTTCTATGCCCACTAGTGTGACAGGATGACACAGTGCTTAGCTTACCTGTGGAATTTTATATAGAGCTGGGCAGTAAGAGCAACAACAAGGTATTTTTATACATAGCTGGATAGTAGGAGTAACAACAAGGTATGCTGGTCATATATCCTCAGCATTTATGGCAAATTATTAATCAAGTCCCACCTGAAACAATTTGTTAAATTGATTTTAATCACTGGGCCTCTCATGTGAAGCTTTGTATAATCAGCATTTCATTTACAAAATTAATTGCCTGATTGATTCTCTGGAGGCAGTTGCTGTCATTACCCTGCTGTCATAACTTCTGAGTAGGGTGTCACAACATGAAATTCTGACAGTATGAAAAGCACTGCTATTTTAAAAATGGGTGAGGGGAGAAAGGGATAAAGTAGGAAAACCAAAGAAGTGACATTACCCCCTTCAGCCTGAGAGAAACTTGAAAGTGTTTCACGGTAAGTACACTCTACACCAATACCTATCTGCTAACTTAACTAATATACAAATCTAGGGTTGGGGCATGAAAGATTTTTATATCTGAAAACAGTAACTAGAATGTAAAGGCACCAGAGTTCAATTTTAACCTGTGTTACAAAATTAGTACCTTGATATAGAAATAGTCTCGACCAGAAATTTTAGTTTACAACTAATACCAAAATATATCCAATGTAAGCATGTCCAAAACACACATAAGCACACATTCATTCAGTCTTTCAAAAGCATTTGTGTCTATTATTGTTAGATACACACACTTTTTATATTTAGTTTATTGCTCACTATTTAACAGTCTATTATTGGTAATTGATGGTCTTCACCTAAAAATCTGTTATCACAATCAACTGACAAAAATTAGGCTAAAGAGTACTTTTCATGTAAAAGAAAAGGATAAGACGAGTATAGAACAGGGAGGAAAGAGGAACTTTTTAAAAGTTATTGAATATCATTAAAGGTGAAACTGCATCGGCGCCTGGGTGACTCAGTCCATTCAGCATCCCGGCTCTTGATTTTGGCTCAGCTCAGGATCTCAGGGTCCTGGGATCAAGCCTCCCCCCACCCCCCACAGGGTTCCACACTCAGCGGGGAGTCTGCTTGGTAAGACTCTCTGTCCCTTTCCCTCTGCCCCTCCCCCCCACTCATGATTCCCCCCCCTCAAATAAATAAATAAATCTTTAAAAAATAAATAAATCCTTTAAAAAAAAGTGACACTGTATTACTTGTATGTTTTCAAACAAAAATGCAAAAGCATCAAGCCAGCCTAAGATCCAATTTTTCTTTTCCCTTAATTTGCCTTTTCAGAAAGGATGCCCAATTCTGCAAAAGCCGCTAAGTCTTGCCTTCTCCCAGCTCAGAGTAGCATTTCCCACAATCTCAAGATACCAAGAAGGCAAGGTAGACCACACAAAGCCAAGCTGTCTTCGAATGCATAAAATAACTTTCACAGTATGGGGGGGGAGGGGGCTCATTTAAAACAATCCCCATTCAGTGCAATCCAATTCCAAATAAGGTCTCTTTTAAATGAATTTAAAAGAGGCCTCCTCGGGAAACTGGATGTAATTTACCTTCCTTTCAGTACACTGAATTTTGATTCCTATGTACAGCCACAGATTTCATTTAAAAAGAAGGATCACTTCATAAATTTGCTGTTATCTTGTGACCAAAGGTGTTTTGTTTGCTGGCTTGGTAAAGAGAGCTAATTGCGACATTATACCCACTCCCATAATGCAGGTTAACATGACAAATTTATGGTTAGAAAACATAAAGGCAAAGTCTCCCCAGCACAAACACCTTGGAAGGGCATAGAAGGGCAGGCCCCTCCTGGACCTCTCAGCCACATTTTACTCCCCTGCAGAATAAGAGCAATGGTGGGTCTCTAATTTTCACTTGGCTCACAGGGATGTGCTAAGTGTTGATAAGGTTAATGTCTACAAAGTGCTTTAAGTTCTGGGGAAAAAGGCTTTATAAAAGCATAATAGATGCCTAGGATCACTCCTTAAGCTACACACACGTTGTTCCGGAAAAATAGGGTTCACAAATTCAAACGTGTATCAATTTAACACCTTTCATTACAAAAGAACCAAATAGAAGGAAGGCAGAGAAATCTTATACATATGCAAAGGGGGTGAAGGCTTCACCTAAACATTTAATGCCTGCATCACCACCAATTAGGACAGGACTCCATAGTACGTCAGAAATAGTTCAGAGCAGGAATTCTCAAGTGAAAATGGGTGGATGCTAGCTATAGATACAGGAATGGGGGCTGGCGTGAGGATGCAATTGAAAATGTATATTCAGGGTGATAAAATTTTCTATTTGGGGAAAAAGGGGAAAGTACTGTTTTTATAACATACCATGTAAAAGTAGCTTGATAAAATAACCTCACTTGTTGAGGATTTGAAGGAAAAGTCTAGCTTCTGTCTTCTCAAGGGAAGTGGGGAATAGGGACCTAGTCTTTTGGGATGATACATCTTGAATGCTGGAAGAGGTGCAAGGAAAATTATGTTTATCAAAAGGAGGCAGGAGTTAGAAAAGGTTAAGAAACAAAGATTCAGATAAAAGAGGAAACAAGAGGCCAGATCCACTCATTCATTCAACATTGTTTAAACTGAACAACTATTAATGTGCAAGTCACAATGAAAGATATCAGATGTATAAGACAGTTCTTGACTTTGAGAAACATACACTGTAACAGAGGAAATAAAAGATGTATATAAATAATACAAAATATAAATAAGCTTGTAAATGCCACAGGACAGAGAAAATAAAGTCCCATGAGTGCTCAGCCACAGGTAATAACTTCTAGTTGAAAGAAATGCAAGGATTCATGGGGAATTTATATCATTTAAGGTGGAAAATAAAAGGTGAAGAAGATATATAGAAATATCAAGACACAAATATAATAACAGCCACCATTTGATGATTGTCTGCTGTGAGCTAAGCACAGTGCTAGGTGCTTTACAAATGACATAACCAAGTCTAACAAAAATCCTGCAAAGTACTTAACATTACAAGCCACTATTTTTAGTTGAAGGATTTTATCCCCTAGATTAGGTAACCTGCCCAAGGTCGCACTACAACAAAAAAAGAGATGGAATCAGGATTTTCCTAAGTCTGGCTGGTGCTCTTTGGGGAAGAGGTCTCTAACGGTCATTAGGCTCCCCTCCAAGCCACTCCAATTAATAACCCATGATATGAACAAACTGTGAACCTGAACTGTGTCCCCCCAAAATTCATACGTTGAAGCCCTAACCGCCAATGTGACTGTATTTGGAAATAGGGCCCATAAGCAGGTAATAAAGGTTAAATGAGGTCATAAGGGCAGGCCCTCATCTGACAGGACTGGTGTCCTTATAATAAGATGAGAGAGAGACCAGGGCATCCTCTACCCCTCCCTCCCCATGCATACACAAAGAAGTCACGTGAGCACACAGCAAGGTGTGCAAGACAAGGGAAGAGACCTCAGAATGAAACCTACCTTGCTGGAACCTTGATCTCAGAAATCAGAACTCCAGACCTGTGAGACACACATTTCTGCTGTTTAAGCCACCCAGTTTACAGTATTTTATTATGACATCCGGAGCAGACTAAGACACACCACTTCTATTTTTACTGATTTGTAACATACAACCTGAATTCTAAGACGGTTCCCTGGATTCCTGCCTCCTGATACCCACACCTTTGTGCAACCCCCTCCTGAGTATGGGCAAGACCTGTGACTTGCGCCTAACCCAGAGAATATAGCAAAGGTGAGGGGATTTTGCAAATGCAACTGAAGTCCCTAATCAGTTGACTTTGAGTTAATGAAAACCCGAGAATATCCCAGATGGGCCTGACATAATCATATGGGCCCTTTAAAAGAAAGTCTAGTCTTCCCAGAAGTTAGAGACACTCTCTCTCTGTTGGTGGCACTGAAGAAGCATGTGCCTATGAAGCTATAGCCACAAGGAAATTAATTCTGCCAACAGTCTGAGGGCGCCTTCCCTAGTCTAGCCTCCAGCTGAGAATGCAGCCTGCTGACTTTAATCACAGCCTACTGACACCCTGAACAGAATGTGTCCAGCAGGTCACATGTGGACTCCTGACCCACGGAAACTCTTGAGATAATGAATGTGTGTTGTTTTACGCCACTCAAGTTGTTATGCAGCAAATACAACCAAAAACTAATCCACAACTTAGTAAAAATTAATACTTTCCACATAGCTCCTCTTCACTCCCACATGCAAGCAGACTGCTGCTCAGAACCTCCTCCCATGCAGGACCTGCTACTGCTCAAAATATTGGCTCTGATATTTTCCCTGAGAGGACCGTCCCAGAAATTATTGGGAGCTCTTTACTTTTCCTATCTCTGGACAAACTCCTACTTACCCTTCTAGGATCACCTTCCCTATCAAGTTTGTCTTGAAATCCCCAGGCAGGCAGAATAAAACCCGTTTTCTCTGTGGTCTCAGAGACCTTTGAGGAAACCTCCATTATAATATTTAGAAGGCCTGGTTGCAATTTTATTTACCTGTCTCCTCAATGGCAGAGGCCAAGTTAAACAGAAAGACAGTTTACAAAGATAAAGGAAAACACCCTTCGCATCATAAGAGACACTGAGAACAGGAAGAGGAGTCCAATTCTTAGTTCACCAGCCAGAGGACCAGAGATGAGAGAAGTTAACTTCTCCAGGCCTTGAGTTCCTCATCTATAAAACAGAATAGTTTGGGAGCGGGCACTCATTTTCTATACCCAGAACCTAGCACGATATATGCATGTGCACTGAATAAATATGACAATTAAAATATGCTTGAAAGGCCAACTTGTCTAACTCAAAAAAAAAAAAAAGAGAGAGAGAGAGAGAGAGAGAGAAAGTACTAGCAACGATACCAATATAAGAAAATGTGTACAAAACGGTGAACTGAAAATTAGTGATTAAAACTAATGGCAACTATTTAACAGTACATGCATATATGCTGACGAGGGATAAAAATGATTTAAAATAAAAATTGTTTACTTCTCATTGCCTACACCTCATATGTAAAAGGTAGGCAGAGGTCTGTGAGACAGGGTCTGGGTGACCTACCGGTCTTCCCCTCACTCCTGAACCCCATTCCTCGGCTCTCAGCCATGCACGGCTCCCAGGTGCTTGCTGAAATCCTCAAGTTCAAGGCCGCATCTCTTTGCCCGTTTCATGCTACCTGACCACACGCCCATCTCCAAACAGTTGGCCTGCCCAGCGAGCGGAACTCCATTTGAGAGACCCTGCCACAGCTGCAGCCAGCGCCGCTGTCTGGTTGGCTTCAGGCCAACTGGTGTGAGAAGGCTCTTTTTTAATCATTTGTGAATGAACCAATAAAACTTAAGGGACAAAGGAGTTTCCCTCCCCGTTTTGTTTTTGTTTTTTTTTTTAGCAAGAAAGGCAAATTTGTTAATGCTCTTGACAATGGTGGTACAGAAGCCTCCAATTTGTTCACACTTATCTAAAAGCTACATCTAACCTAGTAATTCTGTATAATGCAATTGATTCGCTAGTATCATTTTACAATTCTGATTAGGTTTCTCTAAAATCCTGTTTATTAAATTGCTTCCTTTAAGCATGCATAGCTACTAGTTTGTTTCCAACTAAATCAGGTATCGTATGAAAAGATTATACTGCAACAGTGCAAGAGTACTCCAGGGATTATGTTTCATCTAGATTTCAAAATTAAAACTGTAAAGTTTCTTTTTAAAAAGAAAGGCAGCTGAATTTATACACAGTTTTCTGGATCAGTAAAATGTCAATACCCCACTATAACATCCTGAGTACAAACAACTGCATCCTTCACAATGCATATAAAGCAAAGAGCAAAAGACTCACTGTGGGTCTCGTGCTGATTTCTTTACATCAGGAGGTCATAGCATGACACTGTTCAGCAGTCCAGAGCCAAAACACACTGAGCCTTTATGGGCCAGCTTGATGCACAGAATAAGCAATGTAAAAGGAGGCCAAAAATAAGACGGCTAATGCTTTATTAGATTAGGTTTTTGGTGTTTTACAGCAAATCAATTGAATAAATCAGACACAATTAATAAAAATCTCTAAAAAGCAGTATTTCAGAGATTTGTTCAGCCATGTGATTTTGATTAACTTTAGTCACAGAGATAAAAACAAACTCCTATGTACAACTTCAAGATATTTCTCCCCAAAGTCCAATGAAACAAAAATCCTTAACACTGTTTTTAATCAAAGATTTTAGTGTCTCTAAATGTTGTTTTTGTTTTTTAAATTTCTTTCCTTTCATCAAGCAAAAACAAGAGCAGAAGAGAGCAGGATAATCATTTATATTTTAAAACCAGATCGGCAAATTCTTTATTCGAATAATGAATAAATCCTTCTTAAGAAACAATATAGATGTTTTTATTTTCAATTTTCATATCTGCATAGAGATTAGAAAAAGTTCTTTAACTGTGAAGACTCCGTGTGCTTAAAACATTTTTAAAAAATTTTCAGCTGAACTGAGGAGCGCCTGGGTGGCTCAGTCAGTTAAGCATCCGACTCTTGATCTCAGCTCATGTCTTGATCTCAGGGTTGTGAGTTCAAGCCCCGTGTTGGGCTCCACACTCAGTGTGGACCCTAATTAAAAAAATTTTGTTTTCAGCTGCACTGAAAAGAACACAGGCATGAAAGAGAATGAAAAGGAAAAAGGTATGACTCCACGAAAATCTGTGGCATGGGGCCTATAAGAGAACTACAGGGACTGACAAGCACCAGGGCCCTTCTGGTTCACGGTCAGTTTTGGCGAGAGCCCATATTCACAAGGCTACCACACAAGAGATTGTCAAAAGCATGATGAAGGTCCCTTTTTTTTTTCCAAGAGATTTTAATTACAAAGTTATAGCCCCATCTAACTAGGGTATCTATTTAGTACTATACCTAAAAAAGGAGAACTTTGAAATATTTCCAGATCTACATTATACCACTGTAGGTTCTCCTTTCTGTTCTCATTTCTTACTTCTGAAGCTAACTAGACACAATGAAAATAACTTAAGGAAAAAAATCCAGCTAATGCCTTCCAAATAGGAAATGCCCTCATCTTCCTCTCAATTACTTTTTGAAATTTCAATTACTGAATTCAATTACTTTGAAATGTCTCCCCCTGCTTCAGCTTTGGGATACATTAGGGTTAAAGCATCAAAGGTAACACATCTTGTAGCCTTTTTATAACACACTCCTTGTAAGAAACTCTGTTATGAACAGCACACAAGTAAACAGTGACACAGCCTGGGATTGCATCTGAGGATGTCACAAAAAAAGGCGATGCAGGGCTCATGCCTAAAGACCCTGTCATGATCCCTCCAGGCAAATCCTCTTGGCCAACAGCCTCACAAGACAATGACATTCCAAAATGATTCAGCAGTCCACAGTAAAAATGACAATGTGAGGGTTTTTCACAATTGTTCACTGACTGCTTAGACAATAATAAGAGAACCTCTCTGCCACCACACACACAAAATTACCCCAAGTTAAAAAGCAGAACCAATGGGATGTGTCCAAAGGAGGCTTCGGGGGGGAGGAAAAAAAACAGTTGAATGTATATAATGTGATCTTACACATGGATTATTTATGTTTATATAATTGTATGCGTTCATATGCAGTATTTTTAAAGAAAAAGTAGGCTAGAAAAAATACATTTCTGATAAGTGGAAGTGGTGAAAGGAATTTAAATATTCAACATAAATGTTTTTGCCAGCGTTTGAATTTTTTTATATAAGAACATATTCGCGCATTGCACTTCTGTAAAAAAAAAAATTTTTTTTTCAGAATAAAACTCAAAACCTTTGGGGGGGAAATTAAGGAAATGAGAGAATACCTAGAACATGAAAAAAATACAATTAAATCATAGCCAGTAAAAATCCCAACAAAAAAAACTACTATACAGAGAATCAAGAAGCCTCCTTTAATATGTGCAAGCTCTTGCTAATGGGACTGCCAACCTTGGGCGATCCATTTACTCCCTGGGGACCCCAGTCTCATGTGAAAGGCCAAAATCCTCCAGCTCTGTGCAGAGCCAAGATCCCAGAGAATACAGAGTTGTGTAAATAAAGATGGCTAACTGGGAAGCGGGGGGAGAGTGAAAGATATGGATGGAACCTGAAATGGAGAAGTATGTCCTGCCCCAATAAAGATCTAAACCGGAGGGAGGCAAACTATGGCCTGCAGGCCAAATCTGGTCCACTACCTGTTTCTGGAGGACCAGTCTGCTAAGAAAGCTTTTTACATTTTTAAATAGTTGGGGGGGGGGGGGGGAATCAAAAGAAGAAGAGTATTTCACAACATATAAAATTACATGAAATTCAAACATCGGCATCCACAGTGTTCCAGGCACACACAGCCTGCCCATCTTTCACATACTGCTCATGGCTTCTTGTGCCACACCAGCAGAGTTCAGAGGTTGAAACTAAGACAATGCCCATAAAGCCTACAATACTGACTCTGTGGCCCTTTAGAGGAAAAGTTTGCCAACCCCTGACCTAAATGCTTAAATTAACATGTCTATAGGTTGATGAATCTCTGTAACATACCAGAAAGAGCTCAGATTTGGGGCGCCTGGGTGGCTCAGTCAGTTAAGTGTCTGCCTTCGGCTCAGGTCATGATCCCAGGGTCCTGGGGTGAGTCGGGCTCCTTGCTCAGCGGGGAGCCTGCTTCTCCCTCTGTCTGCTGCTCCCCCTGCTTGTGCGCGCACGCCCTCTCGCTCTCTGACAAATAAATAAATAAAATCTTTAAAAAAAAAAAAAAAAAGCTCAGATTTGGGGTACCCAACCTGGCTTGACTCCAAGCTGTGCCCGTAACAAGTAACTGTGCTTCAGCTTCTGCATATACAAAACAGGGATATTAACCAAATCTCACAAGATTGAGAGAACTAGGTAAGAAAAGCACTTAAATGATCTGCAAAGTTATTTTTACTAAGTAATATCAAACAACCCACATTTGAACTTTGGTTGAAATTGTGATGCAAAAAAGCCTGTGAAATGTATTTTGATGTAAAATGTGTCTTTAGAAGAACGAATAGAGAACAAGGACACCTCCAAGCCAGCTCTGATGAAATTATGAAAGCCATAGACAGAACCTGTTTTTCAACTGAGTGACATATTAAGGCACAGTGTCCCAACTTCAGAAACTAAAAGCAGTTTTTGAAAACCATATGCCATTTTTTTTTAAGGCTTTAAAGGTTTGTTAGCTGCACTGTACATGAGTTTAACGTTTACTGAGGACCCAGGCCGTATATTCTCCTGACAGTTCATTTAATCCCCATTTTACTGGTAGGAACAGAAACAACAAGGTTTATGGTTAAGATATTGGGCCCCAGCATTGAACCTAATTCAGTGAACGTGATAGAAGCAAAGTGACCATAATATAAATTAGAAATGAGCTTTCTAACTGGAAAACAATCACATCACAAGGTTTCAAAGTTTGTACGCAACTCTTCCTATTTTTTTTCTTCCGTCCACATGTGGAAAAGAAAGAAAATAAAAGGAAAGGTGGCCTTTGAATGAAAAATTTTTCCCAGTAGCAGCTCTAACAGCAGAGAGTATTCCTATAGGCAAAATGATACCTGCCCCTGAATGAAGTGTAAACCTGCTTCCTCGGTAATGGCAATGGTAAGAACAGCAGTCAATACTCAGAAAACACTCTCCATGTGCTTACATAGACTGTCTCTTTTACTCCGCGAAACAACCCGGCACTTGGGTACTTTCTCGCCATTTCAGAAACAATAAGTGGCAGAGCTGGGTATTCAAACTGAATACCTTACTCACTGGATTATTCTGTCTAGTCCTTCTCTCACTTAGCAGGCTGCCCAGCAAGAGGCAGGTAAATTAAGTGTGTATGCTAAATCTGCCTTAAAATTCAAATCCAAGGAGCCACGACCATGTTGCAGAATAAGCATCTACCTAAGAGGAACCAGACTCCAGGGTAAGCTGCAGGAGGTTTGTTCCAGCCTGAGTAATATAAGCAAACAAATACATACTTATAATAAGCAATTATTAGTTAAACAGTCAAAGGTCAGTGAGTAAAGTACAGAACTTTAGCAAGATGTTTGCATTCATTAAACTCCTGCTCTAATTACACGTCTCTTTACAAATACTGGCAATTAGTAAGTAATACTACCTAATCTTTAAAACTTAGTTTTAGGAAGAGAAAAAAACGGGGACATGAAGAGATCAAAAGGGTCAGATTTTTAAAACACACTGGCAAAAGGTAACCACAGACACATAAGAAAAATTCTGTATGAATGCCCACTCAGGCAGGATATGGAATTTGAAGCTTATAAACTGATCCACTCAATGTGAGCAGCTGAGGAGGGACAGAAAGAACTGGATCAAGAAAAGGAAGAGGAATAAAAAGAAAAAGACAAAATGAAAGCAAGAAAAAGCACACCATGAAAACAAAAGGAGAATTCACTTGAAGGGGATGGGGCGGGGTGGGGGGGGAATCATAAATAACCGCAAAACAAAAGCAAAGGTAAGTCTAGGTAAGTATGAGACAGATATGCACACAGAGGGATGAAGATAACAGAAGATAGATAGATAGAAGGTAGCTCAAAGATAAGAGTAAATCGAAAGGAGGGGGAAGGAAAATATTTTGGTTCCCTCTTAAAAAGGCAAGTAGCATCTACGACAATCTTTGCAAGACCCATTTACGCCTCTGTATGTGAAAACTCACAGGAAATATACATGCATTTCTATTACATAAATTTATAAATGTAGACTGCATTCCATAAATAAAATGCTGGCTCTTCAATCTTCATTGAAAGGCTTAAATAAATGCATAAAAATCACTCTCACACACACATACACACACACACACACAACCTCAATCATCTCTACATCCTGGAGTCAGTCCAATAAAAAACATGGTTGCTTGGAAACTGTATAATCAATTTATTCTACTCCCTATATATACCTATTACTTTAGTGGTTAAGTAAAAAAAGGGATGAAAAAACGGTCATAGTCACACATACACCCATTAAAAGTAACAAGGAGATGGAAAGATGCAGAAGTAAGACCAGCTGTAATAGTGTGACAGGATGCTGCTGTCTGTCTTCTGCCTGTAGGTACAGCAAGTACGTATACACACACATAAATACAACACGAAACATACACTCGTAAACGTATATACACATATTCATCCACCCCTTTGCTTGTAAGATGCTAAAAATAGTTACAAATATAAAAAATAACTTATACTTAGCCCCAGAAAAACAAGGCCAATGCATAATCTTTCTCTTTATTTATTTACTACTTCTCCCCTCACACTCTCTATGGAACATCTATTTTGGCCATCCTATGATCTATGTTTGAAATTAAAAGCCCCAGTGGGCTGGGAGAGCTGTAACCTTCTATTTGCTGTATCTTAATAAATTCTAAAACCCTATAAAAGAAACCTCAAAATCAAAGTGAAGGAAGGAGTAGCCAAAAAATATAAAGTGCCACCTATTAAAACTCTAGTCGGTCCCTGAATTAACATTTGCTATTTTAAGAAGTAAAAAGTCCATGATTTAAACACTTCATTATCTTTCAGTTCAAGCATTATTATTCCAACAACTAAATCCTAAAATCGTAAATCCTAAAAAGGGTATTATTCGGAGTAGAACGATGCACAGCAAATGAATAGAGGAGTATATGGGCATAAAGAAGCAGTGACATACTTTACACATAATCAAGCTTCCAGAAACACTAAAAATTTATTTTTGCTTCATCTAATGATGATGTGCAGGAAAATGTTTGCAAACAGGAAGTTTATTTCTCCTAATCCATTGCCTATAGTACTTCTTAATTATTCCTCATAGCAACACTATAATCTAACACTTTCAGAAGGGCTGCGATTTTTCTGACATAGATTTAGGTCCTCTCGCGAAGACAAGCTGTGAAAAATCGGGCAGGGGAAAAGGAGAAAGGTGCCGTTTACACATTTATCTGCTCGGCTCACACCTCCAGTAGAACATCACCAGCCCGTTAAACATTCCGTGCTGCAATAACTTTGTCTCCATCCTTTTGACAATTTGTTTCACGCCTCATTTGCTATGAAGAGTTAAAACATTTTAGTCAACCTTGAGAAAGCAATTCGATTTTTTTCCACAGCAAAATGCATAACCTATTCCAACTACCAAACCACTGGTTAAAGTTCAAACTGTGACACAGACAGAAATCAAGTACTTTCCTTCAAACATTTCAGAAGGAAAACAAAAAACAAAAAACAAAAACACTAACCAGTCTTACATTTATTTTCAGTGGATATAAAACAAAATCAAGTAAAACAGCCTTCCCCACGCTCGGTTCCAAAGAGTAGCAGCCTCTTCTCTCCTCCTAAAAATAGTGGACAACATAGATGCCCTCTCCGTTCCTACAATCCTCAGATGACATGGTAGAAAAGCCTGGACAAAACAGTCCAAAACAGAGAAAGAAATTCTTTCTTGTAATATTGTTTTATTGGGGTTTTTTTCCATCAATTTTTAATTTTGGATCATCACAACATATTTGGACTGTTGATAACAAAGAATATTTTCAAAATTGAGATTCAATCCTATTTATGGCCATCCAAAATTCAAGGAGCTCACGTTTTGCACTAAGAGTGGTGCACAGTAATCGTATGTTTAAAGCATTTTCAAAATTACAAGATGCAACCGGAGTCTCCAGAGAGCACCGTCCAGTAATACTTTCTGCAGCAATGGGAACGTTCTATTCTGTGCTGCACATGTGCCCTCAAGCACTTAAAATGTGGCTAGTACACTGCACAACTGCGTTTTTAATTTTACGTAATTGTAATTAATTTTAACTTAAATAGCCACATGTGGCTGCTGGCTACCATACTGGACAGAGCAGCTCTACTCGGTAACTTACTACTACGAAAGCCTTCTGCTGGAAAAACATCCTTCGGTCACATTATGTATCAGGACGCGGAGTTTTCTCTTCAGGAAGGTGGAATAGTATTAAAAAGTAAACCAAGTATAAAGATCCCCTTCACACTCTCATCAAAAAAGAAATGCACCTTAGTTCAAAACTGCTTCCGAACTGGCAGAGCAGAAGGGGCCGAAGGGACATGTATAATAAAGGCGTGGGTCCTGAAGAAAGGGAGTCCAGGGGCACACCGTAGGGCCCCCTCTCCTAGGACAGACAGAAGAAGGAAAGGACTCTCCTCTAGCTCACCTGCTGCCCGCACGGGGGCGGGGGGAGGCGGGACCATCTACTGTGTGGCTTCTTGGAAGATTCTATCTTCCATGTGTAAGCAAATAATATCCCATCAATGGGAAAGGGATATTTTTCTTCACCGACATGTCCAATATCCTCATAGAATATCAAATGATGTGAATGTAAGTAAGAAAGCAAGAAAAAAAACTGCTATTATAGTGACAGCTTCCACAACAGAAATGCAGCCCACTCACCTAACTCTGCTCGCACCGGGCACTGCTGAGAACAAACGCATCGGGAGTCAGAATGCCTGGGCGCACGCCGGGCGCACGCTGGGCCCACGCCGCGTCCTAGACATGCTCCTGAGGCTTATCCGGACTAGGCCTCGTTGACTCGTCTGTAAAATGGGTACAATAACAATACCTCTTTCATAGGTTATGCCAAGTGGTTCTTAGCACTGCTTGACACCAAGTAACTGTTCAGGAAAGTGTTTTATATTACTAATTACTCAAAACTTAACATCTCAGTACAATGGAAAAACAAGCGATTTCCTTTCGAGGTTCCAGATACTGTGAGGGAAAGGGGATGGGTAGCAAGTTGTAATTTAAAGAATGGCTTCACTACAAACACACAGTGGAAATTCCATACATGCCTAGCAAGTTTAACACCTAAGAATAACTTATACACACAGAGCAAATGGTTTCAGAACTTTTAGTGGCTAATCCTCAATGCCAGCTCCCAAGCACAAGTTTTCAGAGACGGTAACGGGCAGACGTCTAACAACAGCTTTTACTCCTGCTGACCACTGCCCTACCCTAAGATTACTGGCACAGATGCGGAAATGTTTGTAAGTAATCTCTATAAAAATGTGCCTTCTTCCCCTCAGCCTACAAATTCAGTGTATATCCTCCACCCTTAACAAAGACCAACGGCAGCAGGCTGCGGAGTTAATGTGACTCAGATTTACTCATGGGGCCATCACTTGTTGGCCTTGCTCAAAACACATGTGCCCCCTCCGGTCACATACAAATGCTGCAAGGACTAAATCAGGGACCTCATATAACACGGGTGGCCCCTCAACAGTCATACACTGAGTCCCACCATGTGCCAGACACTGCATCAGACACTGGGGACACAAGAGAAAGGACCCCTCGGGTCCCTACCCAGGCAGAGCCCAGTCCAACAGGAGAGGGAGAGGGCAACTGGCCTTCAGGGAGCACGCAGCCCAGTGCCTGGGCACAAAGAAGACAACACAGCAAACCAAATTCTCTAGCCCTCTCTCAGTTAAATAAAATTTAAAAACAAAGAAAAAGAAACCCCACTCCTCTTCCTACCATCTGAAAGCCTCCTTCTCACTTCCTAGTCACCCTACAGCCTGCTGCAGCAGCTTGCCTCCCTCCTGACTGTTCCTCCGAAGGTCATCGATGAGCACAGAGGACAAGACCTCAGCGCCCACTCTTATCTGAACATTCCCCAGAGCCTACCACAGCTGTGCATGTCTCCCCTCCAGAATCCTCTGTCCCCCGTGGCTTCTGTGGAACTCCCCGCATGCTTTCCATCTCCTTTTCTGGCTCTTTGGCTGGCTCCCTTTCCACTCTTTCAATGTTAGTGCTCCCTAAAACCCCTCAGCACCCCTCTCTTCCCCATACACATGCTCCCATGGGCAATCTCATGAACTCCATTCTCAACCAGCAGCTCATGCGTAGAACCCATATTCATATACTGGGCCCAAATCACCCTCCAGTACTTTCTATCTGCCTATGAGCATCTCCAGTTAGCTCTTTGGAACACATCTCAAACCCAACATGTCCAGAACCAGTCTGTCACTAAATACACATGATAATTCAAAAGTAAGTGAGCACCTTCAAAGAGTTACAATACCATCTGATTTCTCCGTGTGGAGTCAGACCGAGAGCTTTGTGTTTGCACCACTTCCTCCTCTCAGCTTGGAGGAAATGAAGGCAGCGTTGGGGCTGCCATTTGCCATTTCAACCACTGACAGTAAAAATGCTATGTTTCATCACTGTCCTCTGACACCAGAGGTGCATGCTGAGCATTTCTGAGACTACAGAAATAACCATGATAGTTCCTTTATAAAGCGATTTTTATTACATTTTCACATATGACCTCATTAGTAAATAACCAGTTTTGGAAAGTGTTCAATTCTTTTGAATTCCCCTGTGCCGCTATCCATCCCGACTATAAAGTGTGTCACCCCCACGTGGACAGGTGGGTCTGCCATCTCTGGGATTAAATTTCACTGGAAGGTAACCCTTATGAAAGCAGGGCCTGCGTTTTATTCATGGCTGTGTCCCCAGCACCTAGAACACTAACTTTTACCCAGCAGGTAACCAGATCAGTGTCTGACTAGATATGAATACCTATTTGTTGAATGAGTCAAGGATGAAGTAGCACAGTATATGCCCATTGACTTCAAAGCCTCCCACCGACCCTCAACCCTGGTTTTCCATTCTTCTTTCCCAAGGTTTCTTGGGGTATGCGATGTATCCCTCAAATGTCCCCATATTACTATCCTCGGTGTTTCTCCTACCAGATTGGGATCCGAGGCTCTCAAAGACAGCGAGGCCTGGAAGGCTTGGCCTGCTTCTCACCTGACTCCCTCAGAAGGTCACCAGGGACAAAGCCAGCACAGCTGGTTCCCTCCCCGTGGTTGGCAGAACTTGCCGCATCTCATCTGTCTGCTTCTCCGTGGCCCCACTTCTCACCTGCTGCCCACAGCTGCTCAACTAACTCTTCCACTTTGTACTGATACTATGGCAAAAAAGGAAGTTACCATGGAGAACCACATAACTCTCCCCTATGCCTGGGAAGGGAGGGAATGGCTTTCTTCTTCTCTGACAGGCTTGAGTTCCTGAGCGCCCTGACAGTTACCTTCTGAAGGCTTTCTCAGCTGTTTCAGGATGTTACACTGGTGCTCCTGGAAACCGTGCACTGGAGGAATGATACATTACTACAGAAACTTTCTGGAAGTACTAACACAGGTGTTAGCTTTCTAGGCAAAAAACAGATACCTTATACCATAGGGCACGAGATTAAAATGTGACTGATAAGACACCGGAGATGCTCATTCCCTTCATAAGCTTGAAGAACCAAACAAACTTAAAGATCCAGTCTTAGAGAAAAGGACATGCTGGCGACAAACAGCTACAGCCTAAAACACAGGTTACCGCTTTGTTTGGGTTTTTTTCTTCCAATGGGTTCCTAAAAACAGACTGTTAACTCGTTTGCTTGAGATGGCTCAGATGTAGTCGGCATTAACTTCAGAAACTATAAATCCCCGATTACTCCAGGAGTGATACATTACTCTAAATAATGAAAGAAAATCAAGTATTATTAGAAAATAGGAAACACAAGACAGGAAAGCCTTCATTTCATTCTAAGCTAAAAATAGCATTCTGGAGGTAGGTCATTCAGAAATATTCTCAACCTCAAACTTGGGAGCAGTCAGGAGGTGAGAAAAACACAAGCTGCAAACCCAGGAAACAGACGTGAACAGAGCCAGGACTGTGACCTCTCCCACTGCTCACACACTTCTGCAGGAAGGGCTAAGTAGAATGGAACTTACACCGTGTGTCTATGACAAGCTTATGGGCCAAACTAGTTTTCTCTAAAGCCGTGAGATGTGTGGTTTTATGGACAAGTTTCAGAAGAGAGGAATAGCTGGGAACACACAAGGGAAATCTCCCAGTATCATACCTTCCTATTAGCCAGAATTAGGAAGAGAAAGACTAAAAGGGTCTCAGGACACATCCCAACATTCTGTGGCCTGGCCAGCCCAGAAGTTCGCCACTAAGTAAGTCACAAAGGAAACAAGGATTGGACAGGGTCCATTGATCAAGTGCTTTTTCAATACCCTCCCAATATCACTGACTCTGGTTCCAGAATGGCCATGTGGCAACAGCAAAGACAGAAATACTCCTGACTGCATGTCATGAGATGACCTCACCAAAGAACTGGGAGGATTTTCCTGCCTTATATTTGTTCTTGTCACTATGCGTTAGTGTCTCAATTATTTTAAGATCTGCCAATTTGGGGGGGGGGGGGCGGTCCGTCTTACCACTTTCACCACGACAGCAGTTCACTCTGGGCACATGACAAACATTAAATCTGCTGGTTTTTCACTCTAGAATTCTCACTGCCGGCTGCCTGTGTCCTCCCTTCTCTCCAATATTCTGGTCCCCAATTGTCACCTGTCCTCCCTTCCATATCCATTCTCTCTTCATACATTCTTGGATTTAAGATTTCTGGGCTCATAACATGCGTAAGTCAGGACCCTGAGACGCTGCCCAGTCCATTCATCCATTCTCCCATCAAAACTATTTATTAAGCAGGTATTATGTAGTAGACACTGTTCTAGATGCTGGTCCATCACCTCCTCATCCCAGAAACTTTAGTCACGGCCACGTGTAAATAAACTCAGAACAGAACCTATGCTCCTCTTCAAACAGCAACAGACTATTTCATAGCCTCCCTTGATAACTCCAAGCAATGACCCAGATCTTGGGACAGTTTCCTCTGACAGGCGGATGTAAATTAATGTTCAGTGACGCCACCAGTAAAATCATCAATAGCCACCTTCGTGCCCTTGAAGCACAGATTCTTTCCTCTTTGTCTGTTATGACTACGGAGCCAAAATATAGTAAAAGCTCGATTAGAAATATGTAATTCTACATGTCTTAACAACAACAAAAAAGTCTATTTAAATTGTACCACTAAATAAATCAATAATCTCTGTGGGAAGAGAAAGGTGGGCATCCGGGCATCCCACAGCCTAAGGATACCAGAATCACTGGGGGGGGGGAGGGGGGCAGGGAGGGCTTGAAGGCCCTGTCTGCCTCCCTGGGTGATTCGGATGCACAACCAATTTGAGAACTACTCCTTTAGTGGAGACAATACAGGCTTTCGCACCAGACATACCTGGATAGTGAACAAACTTAATTTTACCAGTTTACTTGTCCATAAAATTGGGAGACTGCCTTGCAAGACTGTTGAAAGACTGCAATTAATACGTGCAGTGTGCTTAGCACATAGGTAAGTATTCAATAATAGGAGCTATTATTACTATTATTGTTTTTATTAGATCAGTATTACTCAGGGCTCTAAAACTCTGTTCTTTATTTGGGAGGCCAAGAATGGAAAGCAGTGTGTTTGTAATATTTTTACCAATCACACCTGACTAGAAGGAGAGACTGATTTCCTGTGTACCCAGATAACACTCTTAATACAGGCCACCGTTTAGGGGCACCTGGGTGGCTCAGTCGATTAAGCATCTGCCCTCGGCTCAGGTCATGATCCCAGGGTCCTGGGATTGAGCCCCGCATCAGGCTCCTTGCTCAGTGGGGAGCCCACTTCTCCCTCTCCCTCTGCTGCTCCCCCTGCTTGTGTTTGTGCTCTCTCTCTGTCAAATAAATAAATAAAATTAAAAAAAAAAAAAATACCGGCCACCGTTTAAAAAGAAACAAGAAAAATCCCTCAAGGCTTGGCTGCTGACTCACTACCCTTTTTTCTGCCTCATCTGTACCCAGCTGCGTGCTGTCCCGGGAGGGCCACTCCACACCTCTCCACTGGGACGTGAATCACATGCCTGCCTTGCTCCTTTTCCTACTCTGTCTTCTCAGCCGCAGGCCCCTCCTCACCTGAGCCCTGCACTCATCTCACTGGAAGGACAGACTTGCTGCTCCATCTTCCCAACTGCACGTAAACAAGCCGGTAAGACCTGAGTCCTACCATCTATGGACCATCACTCCTCGTGTCTGCCATGTTAACAGAAATCCATGAAAGGCCCCACATTCTGCATGATCATAACCAGATACTTTTCCCAATTTTTTTATTAGTCCTCATATGGAAAGAAACAAGTCTTCCTCGAGTCAAGGGATAACTCTGTATTCCTCTTAGTCTACTGTATTCATTAAGCACATTCCCCACACAGACATCCTCTTTTGCATCCCACAGAAGAGGCTGGGTATCAACAATGCCTCCCACAGAGCCTGTAACGGATGCTCTGACCCATAATATTTCACAAGCCCTAATGTACACAGGAAAGGCTCGGCTCTGAAAGCCACACAAAAGCACTCATAAATTTCAGGCGGCCCTAATCATGCCCTCCTTTTGCGAAGAAACCAGTTGGAGTACCACTTCAGACCCATTATTCTTATAATGAGAACTTTCCTTCTCAACACTGTCATATCAACCTAATCAAGTGTCATGACTATTATTTACACTGAATTTTACTTTAATTTCAAGTATGTTTACCAACAAAGCAAAGGTGAACATTCTTTAAAACTAGTCGTCTAATAAAAACAGAAAAATTCATTTTTTTGTTCATTAATTATTTTTATTAATCATTACAAAACTCAGAACTCTCACATGAGTAAAACTCTGTGTATCAATTCACTTCAAAATTTTAGAGTGTAAAGACAAAGAAACTTGCTGATTCTTCTAGATACACGTGATACATTCATCTCTCCAACTTTCTAATGACTTCCACTTTTGAGAGACTCATCTAGATTAAATGTATGTAAGTCCACGCTTGCCCACAATATTAGCATTATTTAATTCTCAAGTCGTGTTAAGAAATTTTTTTAAAATACAAAAAAAAGATTTCAAAAACTTAGGTTAGAAAGGAAGAGAAAGAGTAGAGTCAAAGCTAATTAGAAATGCCCATAATGACAATTTCCTTTTTTAAAAGGACATTGTTCCAAAATGCCTACATTTACCTCTCTCTCTTAGTATCTGTTACTTTTCAGATCCTTCGCATCAGCACATTCTCTATACCATGGGATATTTTCATCCTCCGCAAGGTAGAAAGCTTGCCTGCCTCCCTGTGTTATCTGTCCGTGTTCCATTTGAATCCAATTTCCTTGCATTACCTCTGCCCAGGTCAGGGATGAATGGCTGTCAAATTCCCAGTGGAATAAAAAGAAAAACCCTTTCTTCCTGAGGCAGCAAGTTTCAATTCACAGAGCACATGGCTAATCTACATATGTGAAGGTCACGGCACTTCAGTCAAAGAGGTTAAGAATGGAACAGCTCACGTAAGGGGTTGTCTTAAACATCTTGGCATGATGCCCAACAAGTAAGATTGTTGAAAAGCAATAGATAGCTTCTGGCAGCAGTAAGGGGAAAAATATTTTGATCATGTGATGCCATACACACTACCTAGTTTATTTCATGTGTGAAACTTTGCGAGTCCCTAAAAAATACCACATATGCAAATCAAATCCAGATTTCAGCTTTAACAGTTCAGCCAGGCTAGTACACCTCCTTCTTCATAAAATGCATTTATATGAAGTTTCTAGACACACCAAGAATAAAACTTCAACATATTGACAACCAGTTGGCTCAAATATCTTAACAGCTGATTACAACTTCTTTGCATTAGTTTTTCAGAGAACCATGAAACCCCAGGAAAGGGTAGTTAGACTAAAAAAAGCACATTCCTTTAAGTTACCCGAACATAACTGTCTTAAATAAAATTCAACTTCTCCCTCAATTCTTCTCTCCCTCCTCATTAATAATATAGCAATAGGGAAAACTACAGGAACTTAATGCACAATAAAAGACAAAACACAAAATTGCTTTTCACGTCCTATCTTCCCTAATTGCTGAACAAAAGTAAAATGCTACTGCTTTAAAGTGCTCATACTTCTGACAAACGTCTCAATGGAGGAGGGAAACTAAGTCTTGCCACACATGATGGATACCAGAGGAGAAACCAAGACTTTCACAAAGCACGCCTCTGCGTGCTGTAGCATGCACCTTCCTGAGCGTTCTCTCTGCTCAGCAAATGAAAATGAAAGGAGCTAACACTAAGAGTCGGGAAAGGGAAGACTTTCAAACCCAGCAAAATCATAACAAATGTGACTACAATTTTTAAAACTTTTCAACAGTTAATAAACTACTTCTTTAACACATGGAGAAAATTAATTAAAAGCAAAAGCTCCATTTCACCAATTTGCAAGTTGTCTGCCTACCACCAATTTCCTTCGATTCAAAATTTAAATTGCGTATGAGGCCGGAGTTATTCAATCCATGTTTCTAGTTAAATGGAATAGTAGGTAAAATAAAAATATTCCACAAATTGTATTATTTATTGTAATCACCAATATTCACGTAATCTAAGGATATTCCTCTACGCTTACCAATGAACGACACGATATTTAACAATTTTCCAAAGATTCCCTGGGTATCTTTTTATCTGGTACAGTGCCCCTACACCAAGGTCACTAAATGTTTGTTGATGATGGTGAAATTAAATGCTCCAATTATCGATCTTCTGAATTTATTTTTCCTGACCAGTTAAAAAAATACGACTGGCAAACAACAGCAGACATTTTAGAAATGTCATCAACTGCCCCATCACTCACTTTCCCTAAACACTTGGCAAGGTACAGACACATCAGGCAATAAAGAACTGAAACTGTCTGGACTAAAAATAAGCTTCAAATGTTAACCATTTGTTCCGAGAGGAAAGACTAATAGGCTGTTAAATTAACTTGTTAAATTAATACAGAACCACATCTAACTCATTTTCATTCATTGTCCATGAGAAAATACAATCCTTTGTCACTTTTTGAAAACATCCCTTTCCTTACCAGGTAGTATGCCAGTATTTTATCAAGTGTACTTCCCAAAACAATTCCATGGGTTAAGTCTTCTTTCCCATCTCTTTGCGCAGGAGGCAACTTCGAACCTCAGGCAGGTGCAGTCACTTGCCCAAGGTCACACAGGTAGTCAACATCCAATGTTCCAGGGTCTCTAACCTGCTGGCTCTTTCCCTTGCCCCTCCCTGCTTCCATCTCCAGGCCTCATCACTTGGTTAACTTAGTTAACGTCTGCTCACTAACCAGGTCTCAGCTTATTCAACCTTAGTGCGCAGAGCCTTCTTACTTCTCCCCCACCTCGATCTAGTCTCTGTGGGATATCCCACTAACATCAGGACTTCTCCCACTGAACCATTTACACTGTACTGTGTAGCACATTTACTAGTCCTTAGTCACTGCATTGTCAATTCATCAAGGTCCACGTCCTTGTCACCAAGGAATCCATCATCCACCACAGTACCAGGCACACAGTAGGCTCTCCACAACCATCTGCCTGATGCCCTGGTTCTTGCTACACTCCCAAAGCCCTAACACATAGGAGATTCTTCAATACGGTGAAGGTAAATGAACGAAATTCTTCTTTTTTTAAAGGATTTTATTTATTTGAGAGAAAGACAGAGAGAGTGACAGAGAGCACAAGCAGGAGGGGAGGGAGAAGCAGGCTTCCCGCTGAGCAGGGAGCCTGTTGCGGGGCTAGATTCCAGGACCCTGGGATCATGACCTGAGCCGAAGGCAGACGCTTAACCGACTGAGCTACCCGGGGACCCCAAATGAACTGAATTCTAAATCCTTCATGCTAATAACACTATTAAGTCATTTCTTTAGCTGAAAAATCCCCATATGATACCCAAAACAAAATCCAAATTAAGATCACTTTCTCATCAATGTCGTAGCACCTAAGAACAACCTCCAAGCACACTGACCTTCCACATAAGATCATGAAACACTAAACGAACAGATTTCCTTGAAACTGTTGTTGGAAATGTATAATATATTCATCAGGAAATTTTCAGTTTAGATACATTATCAACTACTCTTCAAATAGTTCCTAGATAATGCACTTTGAGGGATATAGTTTTCTGCACAGAACTGCAGGAGAATAATGTAGCCATTCATTTTAATTTCCACTTTGTAAAACACCAGGAGCCTATGATAATTCACCAGGGAAAATTATGGATCATATGTTATATTGACTCTTTGTATCTTAAGCACCAAGTGGTGCTCAGAGTAAGTATTTGTTCATAATAGAATTAAATTTTGTCCCTGATACTTTTATAAATCTCAGCATTAACAAAAAAGGAAGAAAAAAAAAACTATTCCTCTCTACCTACATATTTGAGACAGGCCTTTGGCATTCTCAGATTTGACATTCCCAGCTTTGACTATTTGAGAGCAACCCTAAGCCTCCCTGATATGTAAATTATAATCTTGCTAAGGACCGAATGTGAATCACATATTCAATGAAGTTGAAACAGATGCAGAAGTTACTTAACCATGAATCAGAGACCAAAGTCCACGACTCAGAATCCCAAAACCTAGTTTTAATTTTTTGAAACTTTGTTCATTTGCAAAAAGTACTTCACCTAAAAGGCTAATCATTTTCGTAGATCATGAAAGTGGAAAGGTCTCAGAAATGTAAGAAAGGAATGATTCTCAGAATTTACTGATTAATATTAAGGATGGAATACTGTGAGGCAGCCGCTTAGACCCAATGACATCAACCCACCGTGGGCTCTACTGGTCAACCAAAACCAATTCATGCAATTGCTTGCAAGAGTCCCAATCAGTACAAAACTACATTTTGTGAGGGAAATTGCAGTGCTTTTCACAAAATCTGTATATTTGCATAGGCCTCAGTTTATATTCACTGAACATGTCCGGGATCCAGTATAGTTTAATAAGATGTTCAGCGGTGCATAGCTGATTAGGCACTGTATTTTTTAAAATTCAAAGCAGCACAGAATTTTGCAGCTGGGAGGGACTGGGGTCACCTAATTGATGGAGGCAGGGGCTTATCTGCAGCCACACCCTGAAGCGCAGCAGGGCCAGGCAGAGAGCAAGAACTCGGGGTTCACTACACCCTGGAAAGACAGGTGGGAAGAGAAGAGGTACCACATGACAATGCCACAGGATTTGCAGAGATGAGCTCCGTGACAACCGCGCCCAGCAGACAACATTCCACATCAGGAAACTGAGCCTCTGCCGAATCTCAGAGAAAATGGGCACTCAAGCTCACAAGTGAGTCAAAGTCTTACCAACTCCAAGCCCACGATCTTTCCATTACATCAGGATGCCTTGTAATACATTCGCATTCTCTCGTAAATCCTCATAATCACAGAAATAAACTAATAAACAACAAATATACCAGTTCCCTTACAAATATGTCTGCTTCTTCAGACAGATTCTTGCTCAGCAGTAGCAACGTTTTACATTTCTATTTCCAAGGTCATTTATAATTCATTGGGTAAAGTGAATTTATTATAAAAAATACAAACTGAAAGCAGAAAATTTAAAGGATATTAAAATGGGGTTAGAGCTTGATATATATATAAATATATGGTCACGGAACCCTAAAATTTGCTTCTTAAATTTTCAGAAATTAGAGGCCAAATTCTAGACAAATTTTAGAATTACCAGTCATTTCAAAATAAGGCTATGAAGTACAGTGAGTGGTTTAACTTCTAAGATGCTCAGCACAAAAAGAAACAGGAGATACTAAGAATTCTGGAACAGCCTCCACTAATCATCAATGCCTCGCTTTCTGAAAGGTTTATTTCAGGACCCAGAAGCAGTAGCTGAATTTACTCCTCAGCCAGCATACATTATCTAAACAGTTACCAAAAATACTCCAGCAATCCAAGTATCTTCCTAAATCTGAGCAGACTGTTTTAACTTTTCTCCAAAAGCCCATGTAATGTAGAAAACTGAGAAAAAGAAAAAGGACCATTCTATATAAATTTCAAAGTGATTATATTTTCCTTCTTTTAGCTATTATTCTTTGTAGTGGGATCTTTATTTTGCTGTGGCACAAAGCCAGTAATTGATTGGTAGAAATGGAAAAGAGTCACTAGCTCACATCAACCATATCACAACAATCTACAATTATTTGTTTTGCCAAAATCCACTCCCCCACCCAAAAAAGCAGGCCAACAGACTGCTGACCCACATGGTTGCTATTTGCACTTTGTTTAAATGAGCCAGTGCTAAGTCAACGATGCCAAAAATGCCATGCCCAGGTTCAGGGGGAGCCGGCTTTGGCAACAGTTTGTCTCCCTGAACCGCGCACAAAAGTAGCAGTGATCCCCACACCCCAGCTACCGGCGGTGTCCGGCACAGGGCTGATGAAGAAAATGGGTGCTTAATAAATATTTGCCAGTTGATCATCCGGAGCAGATACATACCTAGCCTACACCTCAGAGCATACACAAATGCTAAATGCTTACACCTTAAGAAATCATTGTTGCTTCCAAGTACACACTCTTAAATCACAGTACAGTTTCTGTGTCCTCTGTGGACTTCAGTGTTAACGTACACGACTCATCGTCTAAAGATGGAACTACATATCAGCATCAATAGCAGTTAAAATACAATTCCAAATTTTACACACAAAAAAAGTCTGTTTCTAAGACTAACCGGGATCTAAGAAGCATCCCTTTGCAGCTGCCTCTAAATTTAATTAAAAGACCAATCATCTTAATTTAGTAATTTTTCCACATACAAAGAATTTCTGCAGTTTTGCAGAGAACTACAAATTAAAAACATAAGGGGGGGAAGCACAAATTTGGGGCACAGAACACTATGGAAAAAGACACAGCATCACATGGATTTGCTCAGGCTTGGGGGCTGGGATGGCCCAAAACTTAAAACACAACTGGAAAAAAATTATCATTGTAAATTATTTCCACTAATAGTAGAAAGATAAAACCAGTTTTGAAAAGAGGCTAACATGCAAAAGATGAGAGAAGTAAAGGGGGGAAAGGATCACGCTAACAGTTTGTTTTCACGTCCTATTATCTAACCAAGTACCAGGTTTCTCTCAACAAAGTATTCCAAACCTTTAAACAGAAAGTCCTCAAAAAGCTGCTTTTAAACTTTTAATGATCTGACAATGAAACAACTAACTTACACAAAACACATTTCCAAACAGACCAAACCTGGGAAGATGACCCCCGAGCTAGAACTGGGAGGAAGGAGTGGGGTAAACGCATGAGCGCGCGCACACACACAGACACGCACACGCACACGCATGCGCGCACACACACAGAGACACGCACACGCATGCGCACACACGCATGCGCACTGTTAGGGAATATCTGAGGAAGGACTTACTAACAAACTATGAAGCAGCAAGATTGATGGCTCTAAAAAGATTATTTTGCTTACAATACACATTAATAAATAATACGAAGGTTTGACATGAAACTTTTTATTTCAGTTGGGAAGATGAAAAGTTCTGGAAATGGATGGGGTGATGGCTGCACAACGTGAGTGGACTTCATGGCACTGAACAGTACCCCTAAAAATGGTTAAAACAGTAAATTTTATGTTATGTATATTTTATCACAATAAAAAAATACATACGTATAATTTTTTTAGGCCTCCCATATTCTTGAAAATGTGGTCTAGGATTTTCTTCTGGATTTCATCAAATATGGCTTCCCTTCCAGAGTCACCTAATAAGTAATGACTTGTCTGATTCTCAAGTTTCATCTTTCATCAAGGCCCAAACGAGATGCTGAGAAGAGCATCCTCCAGAAGATGGTGAGCAGAAGCTGAATCTCGTTCAGTTCAAAAGGACTGCCTTGCTATGACAGATCTAGTCCAGATTCTGCTGCCACCTACCTAAAATAAGAGTGTCTATTGGTAAACCGGATATGCTTAACATTTTAGAGCTTTGGTCTCTTTCCGAGCAATAAATATCATTCAAGGAACAAATTAATTTCATCATTAGTTCATCTGTCAAACTCTGTAGCCTTCTAATATTCTTGGCACTGATCCATTCAGAAGTGGGTTTGAAAACTGCCTACTGGATCCTATTCAAATAAGTAAATCTAAGGAAATAGTTTGCTTAGAATTACTCCAAGTTAAAGTCTTTGAAAACAACATGTTTGCTGAAAACTTACTGTGGAAGCACTTATTCTACTTAGATAAAGTCACTCAGTCACTCAATTAGGGTGAATTAAGTTAAAACTACAGTATGCGTATACCAACAATTCCATTCATTCCTATCTTAGCATAAGGCAAAATAAGTGGATACTTAATGATACCTCAGTACCAATACCTGTATCATTTTCTTTCCATCAAAATTCTAAGAGAAAAAGTCACTAAAGTATACGAAGTTTTTAGATCAAAATTAATTCACTCAATCACCCAATTAAACCAAAAAGAGCCACTTAGTCTTGTATAAATAGCCTCCAAACTGTAAAAAGCTATACTGTGTGACAGTTCTCCATCTATGATATATATACACACCCCTGGGGGATAAGCAGTTGTGCCTCGTACTTACTTCTCCCCGCAGACACATGGAGAAGTCAAATAGGGATCCCTCAGCCTCAAGCACATGCACACGCAGGCGCGCACACACAGCAAGTACGTGGCCCTACTCTGCATATCCACAGAGAATCTGCACACATCTCCTGACGAAGAAAGACACCTCAGAAAAGGCCAGAGAGACCAACAACTATCCAGTTCCAAAGAGGCCTAGGACGTGGAAGTGGACGGTAAGTACAAAATTTTGTAACATCCACTTTGAAAATCTAATTACTGCAAAAAAAAAAAAAAGGAATTTGAGTTTTATTAACATTCCTTGTGAGCCTCCATAAATCTGTTCTTAAGTGATACACAACAGTTCTTTCAAATATAAATATAAGCCTCAAATTTACAAATCTACACACGGGCCAAAATGAAAGTGACACAAGTAAATTATTAGCTCCTTTTCCTCAATGATGGATCAAAGTACACAGATCTTTTAACTGAGCAGTTTCATTCTTGTAGTGAGAAAAACCTCTAAATTTAGGGCACTGGGCAAAAGCTAGTATAGTTCCCAGTGCATTATATCCAAAATTTACATGTCCAAATCAGTCTTCAAAATAAATAAAATTTCAGAGACTCCTAACAAATTTTAAATCAAACCACTCTCTTCCTATGAGAGAACAGGGTATAAGTAAGCGAAATGATCATCTTTTCAGTTTGCCTGTCATATTGGTATTTATCCTACAGAAATAAGTAAGTTCCTATTACATCAGAAGCCATTTTTTAAAGATATACTGTGCCCCAAATTATAAAGTAATAAAGTCCATTAATAAGAAATAGAACTGAAAACTCGACCCCATTCTCTTACACCTGTTTTCTTTAAAATGTGTGTCTGATAAAATTACCAAATGAACTTATGAGTCTTCCTCCACACAGTCTTACATTTTCAGAATTGGTCCTCAAACCAGAATTAATACTATTTTTATACCAGAGTGAAGATGTTATTCTCTCAATCCTAATGAAAGAACATGATAGTTAGAGGGAAAGTACATTAGTGTAAGTGTCTAAGGGTGACTTGGATTATTTCCATCTCCACAACACACTTGTGATATTTCTGATACAATATGATGCCGGGAAAAATGGAACAAGTAGAAAAAGCCCTGCCAAAAATTCATTCCTAAACACAGATAAAAAGCAAAACCAAAGAAAAAAGGGGGTTAAGGTTTCTCACTATAGGCCCAAAGTAAGAATACGATGTTCCCTGGAACATACTTATCAATTTTGTGTTTAAATATAAACATAAATTGAAGTGATAGCTGTCTTAAAGAGTAGTGATCTTAAAAAAAAAAAGTCAAAAGTAAGTACACAGAAATGAGGATATCCAAAGAAAACAATCTTAAGCCATGTATTTCATTCCAGGTAACCTAGGAAAGCAGAAGACTCTAAACATTTTTGTTATATTTTGTTTTGTTTTGTTTTGTTTTTTAATGATAGGCCTTTTCTATAACCACAGTTGCCAATTCCACCTTCTCTGACGACAGAGCAGCCAGCCAGCCAGCCATATCTCAGCAAATATATCAATTTAGGGCACAATAATTTCTTTACAAGATTTAAAACATTAGACAGGGTAAAATTTCATTGGGAGGGGAAGTGGGGAATGATGTTATGCTATAATGTATCTTATACAAATTTTAAGGTAATCAGGAACCAGTCTGTAACTTCCTGCTTTATAAGCCAGCTAGTCACTTCTTTTAATGGTAAATAAGGCTCTTTTTATTACATTGTATTATATTCTATAAAACTAAGGTTAAAATAGCATTAATGGAATTCAGCACAAATGTGGACATTATAAAATCTTGGTTACGTGAGTAGACCTCAGTACTCCTTTTGAGACTACTCTATCTACTTTATCTTAGAAAAAGCCAGTAACAAACTGTATCATAAAATGGCTTATTTCACTTTTTAAAAAGACCCCCCCAATACAATATACACATGTATTTTGTTTCCAATTATAAAAACATTTGCCACCCAATATAAACCATTCCTAAAATCAAAAATGAAACTAAATGTGCTAAAGCCACAAGAAAATTTCATCATTTAACAACGTGATTTAATAGTACTTTATGGCCTATAATTACATAGTAAATTAGAATTTTGGACAAATAACTATTTCTTATCATAATCATCATAACAAATACTAAATAAAAACTAGCCTTCCAAAAAGGAAAAAATATAAAAAAGATACATTCCACACGTTAAACGGCAAAGTACCTAAAAGAAATCTGTGAATCTAGGTCATATGCCCAGCATTTTTCTTCCCCCTCAAAAATAAAAAAGCTATTCCCAAGGGTCACAATGAGGACATAATGGATTCACTCTCATTCCAAGAAAACAAAATACTTAAAATTATTGGTACCATTAAGAAATAATACTGTAAAGTAACAAGGACCTCCATCTGCCTCTATCATCCTTCCGTTCTAGTTTAACAAAGATGTGAATTTTAAACTATCCCTTTAAAAGCAAGCTGACAAAGTAAATCTTTTTAACATTAATTACATGGGTTTATTTACACAAGACTTCTCTGTGTTTTTACTTGTGTGAATCAAAGATAAAAACTGATATCACAAATTTTCTATCTAGAGTAGGAAAACATATTTTCATTAAAAGTAAAACTCCAGTAACTAAAGATTTGAAAGCAGTGGACACTAATGTCCTCAGCTAGGGATTCACAGGATTATCTGTTAAATTCAGTCCTGTATTCATTCTGACACGTCTCTCCTCTAAGATATGGTAATTATTAAAATACATCTTCCTGAAATAAATAAGCAGAGTAAAAACATATATTACAACCACTGTTAATTCCTTCCTAACAAATGAGAATTTTAAAAACTTTCACAGCATTTAAGATGTCTACGAGATAAAGATTATTTGGAAGAAACACACCCAGCACAGCTTGCATGTGATAGTTTCCCTAATACATGTGTAAGCACTTCAAAGAAGGCTCACATCACCGAACCTAACAAAATAATCAAACAGAAAAAAAAATTCCTAGAGCATTTCTATATTTCCAAATCAGAAGCAAAAATAAAATAATTTTTAGTGTTTCACAAGATTATCCATTTTTTCCCTTTGATTGTTGTCTACAAAATTAGTTTCCTCACTTCGTGATTTTTTAAATATTACGTCAATTTAACTACAATTCCTCATCCACAAACATCTTTAAACGACCAGAATTGTTAAAACACACGTTACTAAAAAAATATAGCTTTAATCTTGTTATATAGCTAATTAAGTATCACTGAAAGATACTGCTGCACCTCAGAACCTGGAAATTTTTAACGTTATAATTTTTAAATTTAAACTACGTGTGCTGACAATTCATTTTTTGCACAGTTTAATCTGTAAAGGGCACTTTCAGGAAGGCTTTACAAATCCAAAAATTGGTAAAATTCTTGGTTTAATTATTTTTCAATTGCCATATCCTCATCCTACAATCAAAGTCCGTGATATATGCAGTGTCCACGTTAAGACTGTCAAAGATCTGAATTTTGTAAATGCCCAACGTACTGGACACCAGCGTAACGATTTTAGTATTTAATCCTCTTATTAATAACTCTGATTCATAATAACTTAAGCTTTAAATAATATTCAACCTTACATCTGCTTGTAATAGAGCTCAGTTATTATTTGTGGCAAGAATTTTTGTGACTACTGCTCAGCACTTCTATTTACATCAGCAGTGCTAAATGCCCAATGGTGAGAGAGGAGCCAATCAGATGGCAGATTAGATGTCAACTCAGAGGCAGCTGTCTGGAGACTATTACAGCCAGTTTACCTCCACAATTCAAATTCCAAACCTTGCAAAGGAGATCAAGTCAGTCTTTAGGCTCAGCCTACGAGCAAGAAACAGCAAGAGTGCAGGACACTTCCTAATAACGCTGTAGGACCTGGGTGACAGCAAATTAAAGAAAATCCAAATAAATCCGATCCAAAAAGATCAATTTTCACTGGCCTGCTATTTTCCTGGACTTGCTGAATAAAATGTATGCCTGATCCATGATCAAAATAAGTTCAATTTAACCGGAACGCGTTCCTTTAACACAGCCTATCTGTTGAAGGTGACTCCCTTCAAGCAGCCTGTAAGCCAAATAATGGATTTCCTGGCTATTCTCAGGAATGAATCGATTTATTTTAGAATATTTTACCTCCACGTCGTTGTAAACTGGGGTATTATTTTTGCTACGAAGCATTCCAACTCACAGCTCGCATCGAGTATGTCTGAATAGCCGGGCAGAATTACGAAAAACACACTCGGTTGCCACAAAGCTAACCTATTTTTCCTGCCTTCACCTTGCAGGCTAAGAGGGAACGCGGTGTGGCTGGAGGTAGGACAAAGTTCCTCATTCTTTTCCCAGTTAAAGCTTATTGTTGGCGCTAACCGAGAAGACGGAGTCAATATTCCTCCCCAGACCGTACCGGCCCGGAGCGCCGATTTTGTTACAAAAGCCGCCCGAGCCGTTCCCAGCGCCCACACCGCTTCCTCGCGGCGCAGTCCCCGGCCCCGGACGCGCGGCTCCGCGCCCGGGGTGGGGTGGCGAGGCGGGGGTGCTCGGCGGCCGGCCATCCCAGCGCGCGTCCCGGTCCTCGGCGCGACCCTCTCCCCAGGCCCCCGGGCCCCGGGCCGCGCAGTCGGACGCCGCGCGCTCCCCAGCCTCCGAGGGAGGCAGCCGCGAGTTAAAATGGCTTTGGGCGCCTCGCCCCCGCCTCCCCCCCGGCAGAAGACGCAGAAAAAGTACGCGGAAAGAAAGAAACTAGGGCTCGAGGCGCGCGGCGAGGCCGCCGCGGCGGAAGCAGGCCCGGCCGGCGCGGGGGTTACCTGGGATCTGCCCATGGTCGGGCCGGGGGTGCCGGGGCTCATCGCCGGGTGGCTCCTTTGTTGCGCGGCCGCCCAGGCCGGGCTGGCAGCGGCGTACTGGGCGCCCATGTCCTTGCCCAAGCCCATGCCCGCGGCCGCCTGCTGGCCGCCCGCCGCCGCCCCCGCCGCCGCCGCCGCCGCCTGGGACTGGGGCTGCGACGGCGGCGGCGGCGCGCTGGGGCTGCTGTAGTCGGGGTAGCTGCCGCCGTAGCTCCTCATCATGGGGCTGGGCGAGGTGAGCAGCTGGTTGAGGGTCGGGGTGGCCCCCGACGGGTGCTGGTTCTGCCCGGCGAAGCGCTGGAAGCCCCCAGCCGCCGCGCCGGCGGCCGCCTTGCTGAGGCTCGCGGCCCCGCCGCCCCCGGGGCCCATCATCATGCCGCCGCCCTGCTGCCGGGGGGAGCTCAGCACCCCGTACCCCGAGGACGAGCCCCCATAGCCGCCGCCGCCGCCGCCGCCGCCTCCTGCTGCTGCTGCCGCCGCCGCGGCCGCCGCCGCCACAGCTCCCGCTCCTGCTCCTGCTCCTCCTCCTCCTCCTCCTCCTCCGCTGCCTCCTCCTCCTCCTCCGCCGCCGCCGCCGCCGCCGCCGCCGCCCGCGCTGGGCCGGCTGTAGCCCGGATAATGGTTGTACTGGCTGTTGGGGTACCCTTCGTGGGAGTTCTGCAGGGGGTCCATGCTGTTGGGGGCTCCGGCGGCGGCTGAGGCGGAGTGCATCATCCCCATCCCGGGGCTTTGTTGTCCGCCATGTTGATCAAAGCAAGGCCCAGTGCGGCCGCCGGGGCCGCCGCTAGCAGGGGCAGCGCTGCCATAGTAATTATTAAACTCCGAGACGGCCGCCGGGCCGCCGCCGCCGCCGCCGCCACCGCCGCCGCCGCCCCCGGGCACGGCGACCGGCGGCTGCTGCGCGCCCAGGGCGCCCAGGCCCGGGTGCTCGAACCGGCCGCCCGCCGGCTCCCCCATCTTGGGCGGCGCGTCGTCCTCGTCGCCCGGCTTGCTCAGCAGAGGCTGGCCCGGGGGGTCGGCCTGGCTGCCCGCGGCACTGTCCTTGGCGCCTCCATGTTGCGGCTGCTCCATGTCGGGACCGGGCTGAGCCGCGCCGCCGCCCGCGCCGCCGAGGCTGTTGTTGTTGGAAATGGGATGTTGCTGCTGCTGCTGCTGCTGCTGCTGCTGCTGCTGCTGCTGCTGCTGCTGCTGGAACTGGTTTAGCTGCTGCTGTAGTGCGTGGTGGTGGTGGTGGAGGTGGTGGGCATGGTGGTGGTGGTGGTGGGCATGGTGGTGGTGGTGGTGCTGCTGGTGGGGCGGTGCGGCGGGGGCTTCGCCAACGGTTTTCAGTTTGTGGTTGGGGAGCAGCCCCGTCTCCATGGCCGAGCCCGGGCCCGACGAGGAGGAAGAGGAGGACGCCGCCGCCGCGGAGGAGGAGGAGGACAGCGCGGCGGCGCTTCCACCCTCCTTGAGAGTCGCCTCGGAGCCGCCGCTCTTGGCGCTGTTAGTGCTGGCGGCGGCGGCGGCGGCCGCCGTGCTCGCGTTATGGGCCATGTTCAGTTCGTGACGGGGGTGCAGGGGGTGGTGGTGCACATTATTCAGGCCGCCGCCGTCGCCGCCGCCCCCCAGCATGGGTCCCGGTGCCGCCGCCGCGCCGCGCGCCCCCGCCTCCAGGTCCCGGGCCCCGGGCGCCGGCCGCGGCCCGGGGGGCGCCCGCCGC
>NW_022589712.1:10855649-10864695 GCF_004348235.1 Phoca vitulina
GCCCGCGCCCGCGCCGCCGCCGCCGCCGCTGCTGCCCGCGCGGCCATGATCGCCGCGGCGTGGCGAGGCCGGGCGGGGGGCGGGGGGAGACAATAAAACCCACTTTTTAGTCAGCGGCCCCTCCTGTGCGCATCCACACGCCCCGACGGGAATCGAGCGAGCCCCCTCCCCCTCCACAGGCCCCGCCGGAGCCGAACCGGGAGTCACGCCTTACGGTCTGGGCCTGTTCCCGCTGTGTGATTTCATGGTGAAAGTTTTTAGTTCAGGTTTAAATGAAACTTTTCTCTTTTCCTCTCTAACCCGGATATGGGTAAATACACGACTGACTGAGCCTGTCGGGCCCAGCATGGCATGAGAGGGAGCCGAGCGAGCCCGAGCAACTATTATCCACTTCTCTCTGATTACTCGTGTGCACTCGCAAAACGCGGACTGGACTCGGCGCGGGCCGCCGCCGCTGCCCGCCCGGCCGGGCGCAGCCTCGCGAGCACCCGGCGGCCCCGGGCCGGGGGCTCGAGCCGGCTCCGCAGGCGCCCGGAGCGCGGCGGCGTGGGGCGACGCGAGGCCGCACTTTCCCCTCGTGCCTCGTCTCCTTGCCAACCGGCCGTTCGCGTGTTTGTTTTCACGTCTAAAAGGAACGATACAAAGGTGGAAAACGAGTCTGACGAGCAGACAAAAGAGGGAGAAGGGCAGGGGAACAAAGTTGTCTGTTGGCCTCAAAGGTTTGGAGGAGCCGACGGAGAAAGAAAATATTTGGGCAATCTGTGCGCAAAAGCACTGCCTTTCCCAGGAGTTATGTAATTTTTCAGAATGTTGGCCTCTCTGCCTTGATTTGGGGCCATCAGCGTAATTCCCACAACTTCTTCAAACTGCGAAATTAGGAAAGAGTTTAAGGGAAGGTTAGCCGCCTTCAGGCAGCGTGGTGCCCTGTACACAGCAAGTACTCAATAAGTGCTGAGGCTGACTGCACCTGCCCCAAAGATGATGTTTATATAACTATTTTTTAAGGCACCTCATATATGCGTGTAGGCTTATCAATGAAAACGCAAAAGCATTCCCAAAGGAGCATTTTTCTTCCAATGCTCTTGTCCTCTCTCTAAAGGGAAAGTCTTCAAATAAGTAGCCTGGTGTGTTATGCTCCAACTTGCACATGGAAATGTAACTATTGGTGCCATAATAGTGACAGCTGAAGTTTATCTCATGTCTTCATAAATCTATACGACGCCTTTCATCATATTTCAGAGGTTAATGTGCACAATTAACCCTCTTGATATGAGTTCGTTTCTGAGCAATGTGAAACAAAACTAAAAAGAAATGCGTATTTAATAAATATAAAACCAATAGTAATGCAAGTTGGTCGAATCTAATCTTAGAGCAGAAATGTTGCAGACTTTGTTCTTTTAAAAATACTCTATTTTGTCACTTTATGGTGTTTTAAATTTTTTATTATTGTTAATTTGTCACCTGGTAACCTTCTGAATATCTTCAAGCAGGTTTTCTTAACCTAAGCAATGCCTCCACTTGCACTAGTATGGAACTCGTTTACATGGAGAGAAAGCATTTGAAACTGGAACTTTCAAGAGGTCACACTAGCTGAAATAATATATATGATTTTAGTGGAATATAGTTTTCTAAAATCATTTCATTCTTCAGCTTTTTTAAATAAAGATTAGTTTATTTTCACTGCAGTGGTTATTTTTATTTGCTTGAGCAAGTGCAAATATGTTAAGGACTAAATAGAAAAAGATAGGTGGGAAAAACTGGTGACTAATTGGTGGGGGAGGGGAATCAGGTGCACACCCAAGGGTCATTATAGAGTGTACAGACAACAAATTGCAATTCTATGCAAACAACTGGAAAACGGGTTGTATCATTGTGTGTAAGAGAGAATTACAGAACTGTAAGATGAATTCATGCCAAATCATTCATCAGTTTTTGCCAAGAGAATACTACATCTTTGTTAGTGTGCCTTTTTGACATTTTCTCCTGGATTTTCTCCCTTTATGCATTCAAATACATACTAATTATACGCAGTACACCACAAAAGTTGAATTTTTGAAGTTTTTCATATGCAAATATAAATATATGTCCGTTTTGTGTGTTTACACATATATTCTAAAATCAATTACATATTTATGCTTTTAGATATTTAGACCCAAACTAAATATGTACATATAATCATAAGAAAGCATTTTTCCAAACTGATGAAATATGTCAAAGTCAATTTAAGCAGGTGTAGCTATATCTTGTGGCTTATTTTCACAACTAATCCTGAAAGGGAAAATGAGTCACCAAGTTCAGCTCTGGCCCTTTTCTTAAAAATATTTTTCATATACAAAAATCATGGAACTAAAGATAAAAAATTAGGTACAGAAAGTCAAAATCTCTTTTAATCCCATTTGTTTGAGCAAGTCAACTAGAAGATTGGAACCAAGAGGCTCTGAAATAGAGGCCCCAGCACAATGAAATCAGCCTGCTATAAAAGCCGACACATGCCAGTTTCTCCTCCCCGATGGCAGATGCCACACCCTAAAGCAGACAGAAGGCACTGCAGTCTGAAGGAGAAGCACAACACAAAGCCGGCAGGACTTGGTTTTGTCTTTTAAACCACAGAGAATGCTAAAATACCTTCTTGAAAGCATCCTTGCCGAAGACAAGTAGCAGGCTCCTATTCATTCGGCTTACAGTTTTTAAACACACCTTCTCAAGAAAACAAAATAAAAGCCTCTCAGAGTTTCATGTAAAAACCCATGACTTAATAGACAAAAACAGCAATTGTCAGGGGTCTGTTCGAAAGTGATGAAACAGGTCCCCATTTCACAAAAGCACAATTTGAACCATAGATGATAATTCTCTTATATCCACTTGCCTCAATGATCCTATATGGCAACACTACATTATTGTTTCCTTTTGATGAAATAAGGTACTAGAAATTCACAGGTACATTTTTTCCTAATGAAGTCCTTATTTTTACACGTCTTGCCTAATTTCAAACAATAATGACAACTTTAATAAGTCACTCTAACCATAAAGTGACAGAGCTGAAGTCCCTCAAGCTGGGGAATGGCCACCAGGCCCCTGCAGCCAACCTCCCACCCACAGGTTGCCCTGTGCCCTCATGTTTAGCCAGGAGATTACCCATTATTTTCTTAAACACTCCTTGTTGGCTACAAAAAGGATTGATTTGTTTGGGGTTTTTTTTGGGGGGGGGGGGTTACTATATGAAAATACTAATATTTAAATACTGCTCCTTTTGAAGAAGTTTTAGGGGCCCGAATAAAAGACTCTTCAACTCGCCCACTTAAAGAGGATTGAGCCAGATGGTAGTTGAAGAATGCCACAGCTCTGTTCTTTTTGCCTCATCGTAGCCCATCATTCTGTTTGCTTTCAGATTAAGTCCCCTTTTACTCTTCTGGTTATTTATTCGATAACTGAAACTATCACGATTCACTAACCATCATATTTCTCAGTATTCTTCATGTAATTTGGAAGCAATTTAGAATAAAGCCCTGTCAAGGTTTTACAAATAAGAACTATTAAAGAATAAGGCTTTGGATACTTGCTTTCCTTTTAGATTTATGAGAAATGCGATGAATGGAGCTAATGGGATTTCCCTACTGATCTTGGGCAGGGACTTTAAAAAGCACTAAACAATTGTCCTTTTCACTTCTCTGATTTAGACATCAGCAGTGAATAACTGAGTAAATGCAAGATATGGGACATAGCATTTGATTTGAAACAACTATGCAAATTAACAGTGGTCCATAAGTTTAAGAGGCAAAGAATTAGGTGGGATTTGAAAAAAAATCTAGGCAAAAATAATTTAAATAAATTTGGGGACTCTGACGAATAATAGCACTATTGTACTTAGTAAGAATATTATAGCACAGATAATCAACCTGGATGGGAATAAATTACACTTACTTATCAAACAAATACATCTCGAGTCTACTTTTTGACATGCTTTGAGAATAAAAAGATAATTATTATCTTGGTCTTGTCCTCAATAGGGGAGATAAACAATTACCTTAGAACATACTCGGGGCTGCCCTGAAACGTCATAGAGGGTTTGGCCAATAAAGAAGCAAGCTCAGACTTCCCCACCCAACAACATTCCCTGCAGCTATTCCTTGTTGGCAGCCACCAACCAGGCACGGCTCCCTAATCCTCAGTCTGGCACAGCTCTGACGTGACACTGGGAACCCACCACTGTTGGGGCTACACTTCCAGAACCTTAAGTCAAATTTACCATTAGGCTACTACAATTTCTCTCAAGCGTCCCTAGAAACATAGTAACATCAGTGAAATATATGAAGAAACACCTTATTACATTTTAGAACATTGTACTTTTTATCTTCTATTTGACCATCCACCTTTTGAATGGTGTGTAATAAGTATTTTTTATTACAGCCTAGTTTAGAAATTTTCTATAACTTTTAGATAAATATGTGTGTGATGACATTTCTTTAATTTTATTCCCATCAAAATCTCTTACTCGGCACCTACAGGTGCGTTTCAATACTCTCTCCTTCTACGATTATGTCATGTCGTATAATCATCTGTATGGCTCCTATCACTGATACCCTGCTATGTGGATAAGAACAATTTATAGATAGCTCCACTCTAGTTCTTCGTAAGTAACTACTTGGGAAGTAAACCTATTTGAAGTCATGTATAATAATCAAGAATACAAAGGGAAGTCATTTGGAGAGCAAAACACCTCAATTTTCTGGAAAGATTTTAATGACTTATCTGAGGCCCTTCTGGGTCTTTCTCACGTGTGATTAATTGCTTCATAGTACACATAAACTTCTAAAATAAGACTACTCTCCAAGCACAATAAATTCCAAACAACTCATGTGCATTAATGTAGTGCGTGTGTGATTATTTTTTAATTTAATTTTATTTATTTGTTTATTTATTTATTTGGGGGGGAGACAAGCAAACTCCTCGCTGAGTCCAGGGCCCCATGCAGGCTCGATCCTGCGATCCCCAGATCATGACCTGAGCAAAAACCAAGAGTCGGACACTCAACCAACTGAGCCACCCAGGCGCCCCAGTGCATATGTGATTTTTATTTTACCCTGCTTATATTCAATTGCTTTGTCCCTAATCCATTAAGACAATCAGTGGGCACCTTTAAGGGTAAATTATTGACAGTGGCCTGATTGTTCTGGTAAGGGACAAAGGACTTGGTTATGTGCTTTCTTTCACAAGATGGAATTCACAAATTTCATTGAGAAATTTGTTTATCAGTGCGTTCCTCTAAGAACATCCAAGTTGTTAAGCATATTTTTTTTTCCTCTCCCTAACTTAAAGGAACTGTTCACACTGTGGCGTGTTGCTGCAGGCCTTAAAATTCAATCAGCTAACCTTGGCATCTTCTCTGACCCTCAGATGGCTCCTGTCTCAAGCCGCACTTCTCTCTGGTGCTGGTGACCTGCTTTCTCAAGGACTGTGTGTGTGAAGTTTTCCTTCCCAAAGCGTAACTCACAAGGAGCAGCTGGGAAGGTGGCCTCTTGGCTCAGCCCCATTCATTCAGCAAGTAACTCCCAAGTTACCACTGTGCACCAGCCCAGTGCTAAGTTCTGTGGCCATCACAGCAGGATGGGTGCAGGGAAGGAAAGGGGGGACTTACCACACTGAGTGAACCTGCTGCTAGCCAAATGGTCACACTAATAAATGTATAATTGCGCAGAGATAACATGCTCCGAAGAGACAGGGTTCTAGAAGGGCAGTAGATGAAGAAGCTTGACCCAGGCAGGGCAAGTTTGGCTTGGGCTCAAAACCGCCAAGTGAGAGAAAGAAGAGAAAGGGGATCCCAGACGACAGGAGGCCAGTGGGGCAGAGAGCCGAATGGGGCAGGTGTACCAGGGCCAGCTGCAGAGGTGGGGGCCTCCATGCTGGTTCTGGCAGCCCAATTCGGCCAGGGCTGGTATTCAAGAGCAGTGCTAAGTAACTGCTGCATGTGAGCATGGGGCTGACATGACTGCATCTGGGTTGTCACGGGACCCATGGTTCCTGGGAAGACTGGGTAGAGGTGGAGCCAGAGCAGACGGGAGGTAGAATGGGGGACTGTCTCAGGGATCCAGGCTCATCTCTCAGGCCAGGAAAGCCTGACCACCTCCATTTCTTGAGGTTCTAAGTGAATTATGATATGAAGAAACACTAAGGATCCTAAAAATTTGTTTATTTTAATGTTTACGTTTTTTCAATTTATTCAGCCTCAAAAACACAATGCAATCAAGGTGTGCTTTTTTATGCTTAGAAGAATTCTAGGACTTATTTCTAATTAATTCATAGTGCCCTACAGCTGTGTGATCTGTTAATAGATCACAAGTTTTTTTTTTTTTTTGAAGATTTTATTTATTTGACAGAGAGAGACACAGTGAGAGATGGAACACAAGCAGGGGGAGTGGGAGAGGGAGAAACAGGCTTCCCGCGGAGCAGGGAGCCCAATGCGGGGCTCGATCCCAGGACCCTGGGATCATGACCCGAGCCAAAGGCAGACGCTTAACGACTGAGCCACCCGGGCGCCCCAGATCACAAGTTTTAAAACAATATGATGAAACCCTTTTCATCTAACCACTGTATCTGTAGGAATAAATGTATAACCTTACTTGACAACACAAAAGGCTAAATTGGAGACTCTGTAAATGGCTCTCTGAGTTAGCTGTCATGATGAAGCCTAGTCCAAGTGAGAGATGAGAGATGGAGAAGTTGGATGAGGACAGGAGGGTCCATGGGGATGGCAGTAAGTGAACTGACCCCAAAGAGTCCCCCCACTTAAGAATGTGCAGATTGTTAAATGCTCAAGGGCTCTCAGCCAAGGAGATGAGTGGGAGCTGCAATCCAGCCAGAGCCTTACTTGCCACTCATTGAGTCCTGGCACAGGACTGAGTCCACTAGAGGATGGGATGTCTTTTTCCAACTTACACAAAGCATAAATGCATGCCTGCAGTGACCCTCCGTGGGGCAGATGGTAAGGAGAGGCATGGTAAGACTTGGTAACAGTTCAGATGTGTGCATGAGGTGATGGATCAGGGCCTTACCTCTCACTTCTTTTTCCTCCGCCATCCTTCCCTGGCCCAATGTATGAAGCAGCGGGAAACTCCAGCTTGTGTCCCCACCATCCAGTCCCCTCCTCCTGTCCCTCTATACTACCCTAGTTTCCTCTATACCACTCCCTGTCCCCCCCACCCCTCCACTGCTCAGATAAGCCAACTTTGCTCATCCTAGAATCTCAAGCTGAAAACAGCTCAGATCCATATAGTGCAAACATTTTGTGACCTGGGAGCCTTCTCTCCTATCTAGGAAATTTGTGAGATTGAGACGATCCAGGGTAAACTCTTCGAAACAAATGCACAAAATGGGTCAAGACACCAGCCCCCGGGGGGTGCCATGCTTGTTGCCCTCAATCTAAAGGACACCTCCCAGCTGTGACTACTTGTCCCCTGGAATTATGCAGTATGGCTCCCCTGATCCTCTCTATTTGCCAGAGGCCAGAGCCATCGTTTGTAGTCCCTGAAAGAAGGCACAGGAAGAAAGTAGAATCCTAGGTTGGGAAATGCCTGGGCCCAGGCAGTATTCTAGTTTGGCATTTATATGGCTTTCTGCCACCTTTCCACAGCTGCAAACCTTGGGGCAAACCACCTCGCATATCTGGGGGAGGAAAAGGAGAGGCAAGCCCTGGGGTTAGGGCAGTGTTTGGAGCACCTAGCACACCTTCCCTTCTTACTTACTCACTCACTTCCCTATCTAAGGATAGGGCATCAATCTAGAAAAGGGAAAACCTCAGGCAGAAATAGTTGTATTTAAATCAACAAACCAAGCCACTTCTAAGCTGCTTTGAGTTTTATAGCTATGATTACTAAACATGTATTGCGTCTATCCTGGGCCCCACATAGGGACACACAGATATGGCAGAGAAGCAAGTTCCTAACCCACCATTTGTTCTCTTTACCCTTCGTAGCTAAAACATTTTTAACTGGGCACATGACCACCTGTTTAAAAAAAAAAAGTCTACATTTCCCAGATCCCCTGGAAATAGGTGTGTGGGGTGCTTAAAGGGAGCTGTGCGGCTGGCTCAGTTACTATCTGCCTTCAGACTTGATTGATGAGAGAGAAAAACCTCTATCTTGTTTAAAGTACTGCTGTTTTTTTGCTTTGTTTGGTTTTTTTTTCTTTTTCTCTCTCTCTTTTTTTTTTAAGTAGGAAACAAAATCTAAACCCGATAGAGTGCATATGATTTCTCATATAATTCTCACAACACTTCGAGAGTCCAGTAAACCGCACAAACCTCGATTTCATCCTGTAGAAAACAGAAAAATAACAGTACCTAATTCACTGGGCTTTGGAGGATTAAATAATCCTTGCAAAGCTCTGAGGACAGTACCTGGAACAAGGGAAGTGTCTGATATTATTATTTTATTTTATTTTTTATTTTTTATTTTTTTTATTTTTTTAAAGATTTTATTTATTTATTTGACAGAGAGATAGAGAGCACAAGTAGGCAGAGGGAGAGGGAGAAGCAGGCTCTCCACTGAACAGGGAGCCGGACGTGGGGCTCGATCCCAGGACCCCAGGATCATGACCCGAGCCGAAGGCAGCCGCTTAACCGACTGAGACACCCAGGCGCCCCGATATTATTATTTTATTAAGCCCCTTATGTCCCTCTAGCTGGGTTATCAATTCCTTAAGGACAAAAAGTCCCCACCTTCAAGTTCCTCTTCTATCTTCCACCATACTCAGAACAATCCTGGACCCACTGTGGGCTCGTACCACTTAATTGTCAAAAGAACTTTGTAGCTGAACACAAACATCCAAGTAAAATTATTCATGTGCATTTTCAAATTAATTGTTTCTTTCAATGCAGAGAACTGATGTAGCTTAAGGAACAATACCTTTATGTGGCTAGCTAGTCATTTTAAAATAAAGAAAGGACTCTTTACTACTACTTCTTCTCCTTCCCCTTCTCCTTCTTCTCCTTCTTCTTCTTCTTCTTCTTCTTCTTCTTCTTCTTCTTCTTCTTCTTCTTCTTCTTCTTCTT
>NW_022589712.1:11531913-11710091 GCF_004348235.1 Phoca vitulina
CTTTCTTTCTTTCTTTCTTTCTTTCTTTCTTTCTTTCTTTCTTTCTTCTTTCTTTCTTTTAATATCTCATGGGTTCCTGATTATTTTGTTTGTTTGTTGAGCTTACATATACTAAAGGAAGATAAAAGAATCTTTTGCTTTTATTTGAAGCTTAGGAACTCAATTTGCTTTGTATCAACTGCTGCTGGATCATGGTTTCCTGTTCAATGTAAGTAATAATATAAGGCATGGGATAATAACATTTTCCTCCAATTCTCTACAGCTTGTGCCAGAAGCCTGAGGGTACCAGCCATATCCTGGGTCACAGTATTAGGTTGAATTGTGTTCCCCCCAAATTCATGTACTTTCTGGAACCTTAGACCGTGACTCTATTAGGAAATAGGGTCATTGCAGATATAATTAGTTAAGATGAGGTTGTGTTGTAGTAGGGTGGGCCCTTAGTCCAATAGGACTGGTGCCCTTATAAGAAGAGAAGAAACAGAGAGACAAACACACATAGAGGAGAACACCATGTGAATATGGAAGCAGAGGTTAGATGATACATCACAAGGCAAGGATTATGATACAAGCCAAGGATATATCACAAACTCCAACGATTGCCAACAACTAGCAGAAGCTAAGAGAGAGGCATGGAATGGATCCTTCCCTAGCACCTTCAGAAGGACCCAATCCTTCTGACACATTGATTCTGGACTTCAAGCCTCCATAAATTCCTGGTGTTTAAGCCACTCAGTTTGTTAGGGCAGCCTGAGCAGATGGATACAGTCATGTTACTCCAATTTTAGGGGTTGGGATACCCCAGGCTATGCAGTCATTTCAAATCCATGCAAGGGCTAACTTCCTTATGCCTCCTCTGCACTATAGCCCATTGGGTCCTAACCCTACATATGTGGCCACTTACCAGGGCCTCCACCCTCAGCAGGCCCTGGACAACAGCTTTTGCAGACTCCTTTGAGAAAATCCTTTTAGATCCACAGGAGCAGGCATCCTTTATTGGCGTCCTTTCTAATTCTAGTGCAACTTTCATTGTACCTGGTGGGTATTTTTTAAAATATACATTTTGGCTTGGGTTCTAGGTGATTCTATTGCATGGAAAACATAGTATTTCTTTTGTGTCCTCACCCCCTGTCCTTGGTTTCTATAAGGGAAAAGAAAGAGGCAGCATTATCTTTACTTCGTCATCTTATAACTGCCTCCTTGTGACAGGTTTTTAAGTGGAAAGTTGCTTCTGGAAAATCTTTCAACAAGATTAAGAAGATGGGCATTTTGGGATGACTATTTCCTACGTGGCTTTTTATTCTCATTGTAATACTTGGCTTAGATTTACAGAATAGCCAAGGTTGTGTTCCCAGAATACATATCATCTGACTGACTGGGCATGAAGAAACAAATCAGAAAAGTACCCCCAGCAGAGGATGCCATCCTGGAATCATGTTCTTGCTGTTGGATAGTCTAAGTGCACAAAAATCTAGAGTGATTACATAGACCCTACAAATGTGCCACAAAATGATGAGTTTTCTCTCTGTTTTCTAAAAACAAAAACACAACCCAGTCCTCTTAATTGAAAAGTCAGAGGGTCAAATACTCAATTTTTAAGGAGTTAAATAATATTTGGCTGGTAGCAAAACAGAGATAGCTCCTGTGAGTCCTCAAGAGTGGGAAAAGCAGAGGAAGGATGGGATGACTCTGCAAAGCAAGGTTTTAACCCTTTCCCCCTTCTGTCAATGAGTAGTTATTAATAGATAAGAGTCTTTTACTATTACTAATTGAGAGGTTTTGAATAATTGACCCATTCTGAAGGTGTAATTTTGGGAGATAATATTTCAGAGTAGCTATACTTATAGTGAGTCATGAACTATCCAAGGTACAGCTAAGGCGTAGCAAATTATTTCCAACTCTTCCCTAGCTCTTGGAGTCCCTGCATACTATGTTGAACTTACTATGTGTTCACATCTTTCTCCAAAACAGCATGTTCAGGCTTTTTTTTTTTTTCCTGTTATTACTTGGTCATCCTTGTCAGGCTAATTCTGAATTCTGCTGTGTCTTATTTAAACTGACCTGGCTAAAACTGATCTTGGTGCTCAGAATCAAGGGGGACTGTGTGTTTGCTACCCATAATGACATCGCGCTAACATCTCATATTCACTTTGAGGGATTTGGGGAAGATTATTGGAAGTGATTTCCAGTACAGTGTCACTTTTCCTTATCTAAGCTGAATTTCTTTCCTTGGCCATCTCTGTGACTTATTTTTGCCTTCCTCACAATTTCTCCTAGCCTTGACAGACTGTGTAATTATTTTTTATCAGCACATTTTACACTTCCATGTTGTTAATAAATAAATGGGAGAAAATTAGCACCAGAGGATTAACTGTAATTAGATTCTTAAGGCAGTAACTATTAACTTTGAGGCTGAAGAATGACCATTGATTTCTGTTCTTTAGGTTCTTTCTCTTAACCAGCTCTAAAAATCCATAATGGAATTTTATATTTTGCCTTAAGTATTTACCAGGTTTTCCCCCAAAAAGTCACTAAAATTTTTTGAAAGCCCAAATGTATTTTGTGCATTCATTTTTCCCCTTATCTACCTTATTTTAAAAAATGCCTTTAGGAAATTCTCTGACCTAAACAGTCACAATCTTCTCACTAGAGAAATAAGTATGTCTTTATTATAGAGAACTGATTTTTTGCAGGTACATTATAACATCACAGTTATTAGCCCTACATTCTTAGCCATCCCCGGCTGCTGAAGCAGCCGAGGCAAAGGGAGGGAAGGGCTTACCTTGTAATAGACTGCAAGGGAGTAGCTGATGTATTCCTGTACCCTGAGCTAAGGAAGCAGAAAAGTGGATTAATAGACATCACACTTTCCCCAAAGATACTTAGAGATAAACTCAGCCTAGGGCATTTAGAAAGTTGGATTTACTATACCTTAAAAAAGGGTTTCTGGAAAAATCATGTCTGTATAATTTTAAATTATGCAGCCTCATGTCTGTATTTCTTTAATCTTCATCACTTTTCATCTAAAGACATCCCAAACATGGGGCTCTGGGCTTAGAAAAGGAAGTGTTTAGGCTGGAAACAATCTTGGCATGGCTTTATAACTAGTAATATCTCTTTCTAGGCACCCAAATGAATTTGAACTGGAGCCAAAAGACATTTCCAGTGTGAGATCAACACAGGGACAGCTACAAATGTGTGGCTTGCTGATCTTGGTAAACAGCAGCGATGGGAAAATTGCTTTAGATGAAATAAGAAACCCTTAGACCTTCTATCAAGGCATTCCCTTGAATCTTGCTTCTCCCTAGTTTCTGAAAGAATTGGACAATAGGAACTTTCCACACCTCTTATTTAGGGGCATGCCAAGAAAACCCAACCATTCTGATTCCCATTTTCTCCAACCCCCAGAGCCTCACAACATTCCTGATAGAACCAGTTCACCTTTCATTTGTCAGCTCTGTGTGTTGGCCCTGAATTCTTAACCCTGGTTTTACCACAGAGCATTACAGAGCTGATATGTGCTCTTCTTCACAGGACCTAAAGGTTTAGGAGTGGTTTGTCACTTACCTGTGCGATACTCGTCTCTAGCGGATGGAACAGCAATTCAACCCATGCTGTGCTCTTGTTCATCCAGCCATCTTTATTCCTTCTGATCTACTGAAACCTCTTTATAAAATTGCTCTGGCTATGCTCATGACTTTCTCTGAGGCATGAATATGAGAACCATTAATTTTACCTTATTAAGAAAATAAAGTAGGTTGAGGAAGATTGAGGGATTTATTCTACAAGTTACTGCAGAAATACAGTGAAGAGTAGAACCATGGCTTCTAAGTTGAGTTACAGTAATCTACCACATGGATCTTCCCAGGTTTCCTTCAAAAAAGTTTGTTGTGAGTGTGCCTCTATTCTGTGACAGTTCTAGAACCAAAATAATTCAGAATCCATGACAGGGTATTGAGGTTTCAGATAAATGGCTGGAAGACTAATGGAGATTGCTATGGACTGTGTATTTGTGCTCCCCTCAAAATCCATAAGGTGAAGCCTAAATCCCCAGTGGGATGGTATTTGGGGGTGGAGCCTTTGGGAGGTTGTTAGGTCACGAAGGTGGAGCCCTCATGAATGAGATGAGATTATAAGGGGATTAAGGGACTGGTGTTCTTTCTCTCTGCCTTGTGAGAATATAATGAGAAGACAGCTGTCTGCAAATCAGGGAGGATGCTCTCACCACACACCCAATCTTCCAGTGCCTTGATCTTGGACTTCTCAGCCTCTGGAACTCTGAGAACTGATTGTTTGTTGTTTAAGCCACCAGAACCATGATATTTGTGTTACAGAAGCCTGAGCTGACTAAGACAGAAATCTTTAGTAAAATCTATACTAATCTCATTTCTAAAGTGGGTGGTGAGGCTCTAGTACTTACTTTATTTCTTTTCTTTTATGCACAATTTCCAACAAAAAGATTTTTTTACAAGTCCTTATCTGAGTTTTCACCATTCAGCACGCCCTTTTGACTATATTATGGGCTGTGTATATTCATTTTTAATAATCAGATATGTTCTTAGGGACTCGGGGATACATATCAGAGAGAAATAACCATTACTGCCTTGGCTTCAAGATCCCTAAATAGAAAGGGTGCGCTCACTCTCTTTCTCTCTCTAATTATGCAACTAATGGACATCAATCCAGTATATATAGTTAATAAGCACATTAACTAATACAAATTATGACTAATCTGCAAAGCATCTGCCCTCTGTTATGATAGGTTTTTTAGATAAGCTTAGAAATTTGACAAACGGAGATGATTTCTGGCATATAGTTGACAATAAGTATTTGTTAATTCAATAAAAAAGACATTGATTTAGATTGCTTAGTAAGTATATGTGGAATTTTCTGATCTCCTCTTCTCTGCTTATTCTCTATACCTCTTCATTCCTAAAATATACAGGGTGGACCAAGGGAAGTGTGATTTTTTTGATTTACGCTGATAGTAGTACAGGGCTACTATTTAGTGAGTGCTGTTTTAAGGACAATAAAATTAATGTAGAGAACTTTACATTATTACATTGGCTTAAAAACTGCAAGGTTTATATTATTATTTACATTTTAAATATGAAAAATCATGGTTGGAAACTGCTTAAGGAATTACGGATAAGAAGTCACAGGAATGAGATTCAAGCCTAGATTGGTTTCATTCCAGAGCCTGAGCTCTTCCCATGTTGCTCTTCTGTCTCCATTTGTCAAAGCCCAACACCTCTGGTGTGCATTTGTGATGGCAATAATGGTGGAAAAGGGGGACAGCAAAAGAGAAGAAAGAATAGTTCTTCCCGGTTCATTGGTTTTCCCATGACATGGCCCGTGACAACAGGAGACACATCAAGTGTCCTGTGCCCTTATACCCTCCCAACCAGTTATCGTATAGATTTCTTTCACGTTTGTTTCTGTGCTTCATGAACATGTACTAGGGAACCTTATCTCGAATGATGGTCTGAGTACATGTAAGGGGTGACACACATCTAGTTTTAAGTCTTCTACTTGTCTGTCATAGGGTACTTTTGCTCATGCATTTGTGTATGGTTTTATACATTTACATTTAGAAAGTTTTTGTTTGATGGTTTTTCTCTCCCTGTGGTTATAGCAAGATCTGTCATGTCATGTCTTTCTGAGCCATTGGTGATTTATTATGTCTGTATTGTTTGGAATTTTCTAAAACTGTTCAGACAACCTTACCAGGGTTGCAGTGCTATTGTTGCCTCTTATGTTTTTGCTGTCACTCTTTTTCTCAAGGGGGAGGCACAGAGTTGGGTTTGTGACAGGATGAGGGTGGGGGAGGCACACTTCGTCTCCGTAAAGTTGCAGTTCATGAGGAAGGAGAATTGCTTTAATTAATGTGTCTCCTAGGAAATCCGAGATAGAGTGGGACAATCTCATCACAATCAGAGCTGTCCCCTACCTAATTAGTGAAATATTAAAGCAGAATTGCTTAAGTCAACCAATCTCACGTTCATAATCAAATGTGCACCCCGAATTTGCATGCATTCTGACCCAGCCTTTCTACTCTTAATTTATTCCAGGGTCTGGGTGAAAATTACTTCAAAAATGATTGTCCTCCTCAAGAAAAATGCAAGTAGTTCTGGTGCCACCTTGGTTAGCTGGTCAGATTTGTGCTATCTTAGGTGTTATCTTTTTCCCCAACATCATTCCAAGATGCTTTTTGTCAAAGTTCATTTGTTTGTTACCTTAGTTTGGTCTTTAAGGCAAAAGCTATGGCCTCATAGATTTAATAAGTAATACATAGAAATCTGACATAAGAAGATACGAGTAATTCTTGTTCTAAAATTTTTTTTTGCCCTTGGACATCGTTTATTAAATGATTTTCATTCGGGATAGAAATTTGTAGTTTTGAGTAAAGTTTTAGCATTTTCCAAATGTCTACACACTGAATTGTTTTTGTTAGAAAGGCAGACATCTCATGATAGTAAGAGTCCTGTGGGATTTTGAAGGATATGGCTTTCTTCCATGTCATAGAGCTGCTCAAAATATGTCAAATTGCAATTTGACATTTCCACTTCTGGCTTTAGAGGGGAAAATGTGTTATAGAAATAAAAAAATTGGATATGTAATTTTACGTAATAATTTATGAAGTATATATTTGAGTCTAATGTAGAGTGAAATTTGATATTCTTTATTTAACAGCTACTTATTTAGCACATACTTCATGCTAGGTGCTACTTTAGGTGCTGGTAATTCAAGCAGGCATGAAAGCAAAGTCTCTGTTCTCCAAAGTCTCATTTACACTCTAATTGGGGTGGAGGAACTGAGACAGTGAATCAAGAAAGTGCATCCGGTATTAGGTGGTGGGAAGTAGGAGTCAAAATAAAGCAGAATAAGAGGCATGGGGAGCAATGGGGGTTGCTATTTTATAAGGGTTATCAGGGATACTTGAGAAGATACCTGCATGCATACCATCTGAAAATATCTTTAGGCTCTACTCATACTTGAATAATTTGGATGAATTGGAGTTCTAGGTTAGAAATAATTTTCTATAGAATCTTGAAGGAATTCTTTCATTGGGTTTCAGCTTCCAGTGTTGCTTTTGAGTTGTCAATTATTTTTCATATTCCTGAATTTGTATGTGGCCTGATTTTTTTTTTTTTTAAATTTCTAGTATTTTTTCTTTTTTCCCAGTGTATATTTCCAAATAATTTAAAAATATGTGAACTGGTGAGGATATTTTTATTTAATGAGCTGGACACTTGATGGTATTTCTCAAGGTAGGAATGAATATCCAAGACATTTTATTATAACTCCCATCTTTTTTCTCTGCCCTTTCTTTCTGAAATCCCAATATTTGCATATTGACACTCTGGGTTGATCTTCTAATTTTATACCTTTTTATGTTGACCATCTCTGACTTTTTTTTTCTGATTTCTGGTAGATCTAAAAAAATATTTTATTTATTTATTTATTTATTTGAGAGAGAGAGAGAGAGAATTCAAGTGGGGGAAGGAGCAGAAGGGAAGGGAAGCAGATTCTGCAATGAGCTAAGAGCCCAATGTGGGGCTAAATCTTATGACCCTGAGATCATGACCTGAGCCAAAGCCACGAGTCTGACGCTTAACTGACTGAGCCACCCAGAAGCCCCTTTCTGGGAGATTTTCTAGGCGTATTTTTCATACCTTCTATTGATAGATTCTCTAAATTCCTGGCATTGTAATTTAATTTCTAAGGCCTCTTTCTTATTCACTGAATATTGTTTTTTTATCGCTTACTGTTCTTATTTCATTGATTTGCGGTAACCCTTCATCTCATTGAAAATATTTTTGGAAATAGTTTTCCCTGCTGCTGTCTTCATTAGTAGTGTCTGTTTATGCCAAATCCCTTTTAACTTATTTGTTTTCATCTCTCTTTGTCTTTCTTTCATGTTGCAGCTTCCTTCAAGTAGCTGTTGATCCCTGTGTGTCCATTCATATATAAACACAGGGCACTGAAAAATGTGTGATTGCTGATGAGTGTCTCACTCTAGGGAGATGGAATGCAGTTGCTCCACTGGCAGTACCCTGAATGTTAATTCCTGACTCTTTCTGGGCTCATCAGTCCCTAGGACAGGACTCCTCCAATCTTCTGCCTGCAGAATATAAGCTTCTCTGCTACTACTCTGGGAGCCACCTGCAGAAGGGGCTGGGACCCTCCCTGTTGGTGTGCAAGTTTCCACTCTAACCCCACTTCTGAGATGCTCCCAATCCTGGACCAAGACATGCCTGGTGTTCCTGAGTCTAGAGAATGCCTTGTTTCTGCCTTTTGTAAGAGTATCTCTTGCAGAACCCTCTGCCAGGGTGGAGGGATGACTGGCTGCACATAGAATTCCATGTTCAATATAATTCTTTTAATATATTATAGGCTAAGCCCCATTATATCCTTGTATACAGTGTTCCTGGTTAGACAGCAGATACTGATCTAATTTCCATTTCATTAACCTGCTTCTCCCCAACCCCCCCCCCCCCCACCCGGAAGCTCTTAGAATGGTCTCTTCATATCCGGTGTTCTGATGACACTCTGTGTGACTATACTGATCCTCGTTATGTTGGGGCTTCCCCTGGGTCTTTTCACCCTGGCCACTCATATCTTTCCATAGCTCTGACAAATCTTTATTATGCCATTTCTTTCATATCCCCCTTTTTGCTTTCTCTGTTCTCTTTCAGAAATTCCTCTTAGTCAGATACTTTTACCTCCTAAAGGGATCAACTCTGCCATTTATCTTTTACCTCTTTTTTTTTTATTTCTCTTTTAATTTTCTTTGGTGTGAGAATGGTTTTATCTTATGACCATTCTGTGAGAGTCTTTGTTTCATCAAACTAATTTTCCTGACAAGACATCTTTCTGGTTTTCCTATATATTTGTTTCTGTCTCTTTTTAATACTATCCTATTCTTGTTTTGCAAATTAATGTCTTCTTAATTTCGTTGAGGTTACTAATGGAAGGCTATCATTACTTTACAGTCCCTTCATGTTATGTTCTATGTTGCTTCTCTTGCCTTTCTTCTTCAAGTTCTATTCTTTCATCAAGTTTCCTGTTGGTGTATTAGATTGAGCAACTGCAATGCTTCCTGAATTCCTTGCCCTCTACGTGGACTGGTAGCTTTAGATGAAGCAAGGAAGTGGCAATTGAGCTTTGAGACCACCAAAGTCAGGGTGGATTTGGTTTTGAAACCAATACCCATGTATTTCCTTCTTTTTATTTAATGAAGAGTCATCGTTGTACAAAGAGATGGTGGTTTTCAACACTTGGCTGTCAGACATTCTACTTGCCAGAAGGAGTGAGGGATAAGATGATTCATTGTTATGTATTCTGACTCTCAATTCATCTTCCTGTGCTCAAGTTTCATTTTTAGTCCCAACTTCTGTTCCTGGTGTTTGGGATGGCTTGGAACAGAGACTCTCCGGGGTTTTGCCAGGAAGCTCTCTCTGCTGCTCTAGTCTACTACTTTTCTTTCCTTTTTTTTTTCCGTAATTTTACTTTTATTGCTATAGTGATTGGAATACATTTTTTTAAAAAATCACACCTTTTGCATTATCTTGATACTGATTCTTATTGATCTTTGATGAATTCTTTTGGATTTCTAGGCATATACCATATAACTTATAAGAATATTTCTTATTGATGTTGCTTGCACGTATTTTGTGAATTTCTTTTTTTCTGTTTCCTTTCATTAGCCAGCGTTTCCAAAGCAATAATGACCAAAAGGGTAGAGTGGACATCTTTTCTTATTCCTGATTTAAATACAACATTACTAGTGTCTCATTCATAAGCCTGATGCTGGTTTCAAATGGGTAATGTTGATCTAGCCAATATCCACATTGTATTCATGATGATTTCTTGTGACAACATTTTCTTAGGAAAAAATATTATTGATTTATAGAGTCAGGAGAAAAAGCAGCTTCAACGGAATTCTAGAAACCTATGTCGACTCAAATGGGAGATCTAGGGAAGGAGAAGGAAAGGAAAGGTTCATACTAAAGGACCACTTGGCATATATCAATGGAGAGATAGGCATCTGGGAGAGATATGCTGACTTACTGATTCATCTATGGAATTCAAATTTTCACTGATCTCCTGGGGCTGACAAGCATAACTTGAAAATTAGGGCACCATGTTTTGATCAGCTACAGAATAAATAAGGAACTGAAATCAGTTGCTTGAAAGAAATATGACTACAGGGCTTGCGTTTGATCAGCAATCTTCAAATTTTTAGGTGAATGTAAGTTATCTGTATAAAATTCCTTGTTTGTTCTTTGTAAATTTTTTTCTTAAAGAGTGACAATATTCTTTAAAACAGGATGATGAAACCTTGGTTCGTTAGCAATTTAACCCCTAATTATCCAGATAAGTAGGTTGTTTCAAGGGATTGCTAGGGTTTCCTTCCTAGAGACCTGGAAGTTTTAAGGGACCAAGAGATGCGAGGCAGGTCAAACAGGGACCTTTGCTCAGTACCACCTACATTTTGGTATTTCCAGGCAGAGATGCTGGATACCCAGGTTGACTAACCAAATATACTTCTTTTCCCCCTTTTTTAGACCTGCTCATATTCTTCCTTGGTTTCCTGTGATGACACTTCTTTATTTCTTCTCTTCTCCTAGCCATGCAACATTCTATGACAGCCCTTCATGATGTAAATCATGCTCATGTTGGACCTGACTTAGAAAGGGGAAGCTAGTTGTGATGCTGAAGTAAAATATACAAAGATATCATAGAAAAAAATATAGTTTTCTGGGCTCTGGTGAAGTTGGTTTTATTTGGCTTAACCGAAAAAAAAAAGATATTTATAACATTCTGGAAATGGTCCAGAATTGAGATTATTTTCAGCCTGGGAAAAGAGGGAAGAAAACAAAACAAAACACACCTTTCTAGGTTGAGTCCTAAATGGAGCCCAAGACCTATCTGGACCCAAACGAGGCTGGGGACACATCTTCTCTGGGACCTTGACATTGCCACAGCAGTACAACTTTCCTGGATTATCTCGCCGGATTGTTTCCCCACATGCTCTCATATTTTCAGGGATTTCCGTGCAAACTGTCAAACTCGTGTCAGGATCTGCTTACTTGTTTGGATTTCCCAAGATGACATGTGCTGACAGGGGAGAAGGTGGGCGAAGTTTCCTGGGAATCCTCAGGGTGCCAGGCCATTACCGCACTGGTTTTCCTTGGCAAAGCAGCAGGTGAGAAGACAGGACTTGTTAGTTAATCCCCATCCAGCCTCTATCTCTACCCTGCCCTACACAGAGACGTGAAAGCTGAACACTAACTCTGCACACCATTGGATTTCTCTCCCCCTTATCATTTTCCTCAGGGGTACAAAATGCTGATGCAGTTGAGATCTTGAAATAAGTGATTTATAACTAAAATGGCCCTCTGCAGTGAAAGGTCTATGAGAGACAGGAGAATTTATTTGCTGAGTTACTATGCAAATTTCACAATTAAATCTTAACTCAGCTCCTGAGGGAATATCAAGGATTACTGAAGGAAAGGGGCTTTGACACGATTTTTAAAAAGGAAAGAGAGCAAAGAAATAGCAGAATATCCTACAGTTCCTCAGGTCTGCTCCTCCATGTCAGTCTCTCAGTGGGAATCACTTTGGAGAGAATCAGGTAGAACAGGGAACTGGGAAGAAATAATCAGGGGAGAGGCAAAGAAACCCTCTTTCTATTTGTAAAACTGAATTAATGAATTTTTTAAAACATTCGTTGCTACAGCGTCCTGTCCAGAGGGAATACACTCGGAGACCCGTACAGCCATGCATCTATTCCTTTATTCCTCCCCATGTACCCTAATCCCCCTTCCTTTTCTCTGCACATTACCCCCACCCCTTGTGGAGAGATGACCTCCCCCTGGCTCTCCTTCCTCTGCCTCCAGCCCCTCCTGACTACCCATGCTGTCTAAGCTAGGTAGTTTTAGCAAGAGACTTCTGTTTTGACAGGCAGTCTCTTGGGTCTCTCCACTGAAAAGGCCAAAGCTCCCAGTGCAGCTAAAATCTTTGCCTTTAAACAGCTTCTCACTTCCCTGAACTGCATGCAAATAGGACCGCTCTCAGAGCTTCATCACTCCCCCAGGCTCCTCGGGATCATCTTAGCCCTGGAAAACCAGTGCTTTGGGGAAGGCTTTTGAAGGGCACTCATTCCTCAGATGCGGGTCCACTGGTGACCACCAAGCTGTCCTTAGAGCCCGGCCTCCATGGTATTCACGGGCCTCCACCCTCTGCTTCTTGGAGGAAGCTCTGTGTGCTCCCATACGTGCAGGCAGTGGGCTTTTCCGTGCTGGTTACTAACCAGTAGGGCCTTGACAGCAGCCTGGCTCGGGAGCTCAGTTTCATCTCCAAAAAGGAAGCCTATTTTCTTTCCCAGGAAAGACTGAGTGTGGCAGCCAGCCCCCCTACATACCCCAACTATCGATCAACCCTCAGACCGACATCGGGAGAGTTGTCTGTATCTTAGAAAATTAAGAAAGTGAGGTTGAAAATTCCCATTATTCCTAAGTACTTATTTTTATTTCATTCCTTTCTTTGTGCCCCTTCCCTGATAGACATCTACCCCAGCGAAGTCACTTGGAAGTAGCGGAAGGGCTTGCGGCTTTTCTGTGTCTCTGGGTGGGTCACGTGTCCCTGGGACAGCTGGCAGTAGACAGGAAAGTCCATAAAAGCAGCAAGAACAATGGAAAGTAACAAACAGGTTTCTTAACCCTGCAGGCCGAGAGAAAAGAGAATGAACAATTCTGGGCTTTCTTAGAGTGTTGAGCTTTCCTGATTTGGTTACATTTGGTTGCATGTACATCTTAGCATTTCATCTTTTGTGCCTCCCTGAAGTTTCTTTCTATGGGGGGAAAATGGACATTTTTCCTTGGGATGGAGGAAAGTTTGTAAGTCTTGATAAACTTTATCAAGATTGATATGGATATTACATTGGAATTGATTGAGGGTCATTAAATCCCCTGAGCTATTGTTTTTGATAACAGCAACAGACCAGTGCAAAATTTACTTATCCCAGGGAACACAGCTTTCTCTTTCAACAAATAATGAATTTTTTTCCATCATAGCTTTTGTATGGAAAAAATCCATAATTATGCCTAAACACCTTAGAAGGAGACCTCATGTTGTGGTGTTGATGTACAGCTTCTGTACATTTCAGAAGCAGATCGTGTAGATCTCTTGTTGCCATGTTTATGTGACATTTCTATTCTAGGAGGTTATTTTTTGAAAATCTTATTTAATGGTTACCATAGCCCTTTGAGGCAGGCGGGATGGGCAGGCTAGAAGTGGATTATTTGGAACTCATATGTCATGGAGTGTATTTTTCATTATAACATAACCTCCTTCCTCTAATCATCACTGATTAAGAGAAAATTGAGATTGTATAAGCCTTTTCTGAAAAACGAATGCAAATAGTGGGGGCATTCAACACAAATAGCGGGGATCCGAGGCACGTGCTGCAGAAAGGAAGCTCGGGCATCATTTATTCTCAGATGCCACATCATGCACCAATCCCCTCCCTATCTTGCCCATTCCTGATGTGGCAGACCCTCCCCACCATGGACACTGAATGACAGGGGCCTTTCTGGGCTGATCTCCTAACACTGGGTGGTTGAAATATGATTTCTTAGATTGAGCACCCTAGTAACTTTTGCTCATCGGTCCTCACTGTTCCTCTGTTTACCTCACGCAGAGAGACCAATTCGTTATTTCATTTATTCAGCCAGTATTTATTGAGCATCAACTATGTGCCAGGCATTGTTCTAGGAGCTAGGGATACAGCAGTGAGTGAAGCAGACAAAATCTCTGTCTTCGGGGGGTTTCCATTCCAGAGGAAGAAGATGGCAAACAAAACAAGGAACTTAGGTGGGAAGATAGACATGCTAATGTTATTAAGAAAAATAAGGCAGAGAAAGGGGAAGGACAGTGTTGGAGCAGGGGCTTCTAGATTAAATGATGTGCTGAGATGGCGACATTTGAGCGAAGACCTGAAAAAAGCGAGTGAGTGAGCCAGCCGTATAGGTACCCGGGGGAACCCCATTTTAGGTAGGGGGCACGGCCAGAGCACAGACTTAGAAAAGAGTGTACCTGCCATGCAGAGGAGTGGTGATTGTCTCAGCAGTTCAGTTGGGGCAGCGTGAGCTAGTGAAAGCGCAGTAGAAGATGCTGGGGAGGAAACCCCTGGGTGGGCGGGTGGGCGGTGTGGTGCATGTTCTGTGCGCCTCTGGCTCCTACTTGGGCTGAGATGCGAAGCCACTGGAGCGTCGTGGAGAAGTGATGTGACCTGACTTCTGTGTAAGGAGCACTTTGGCTTTGGGGTTCAGAATAGATTGGTTGAGGGATTCAGGCCGGGCAAGAGTGGAAGAAGGAGACAAATTTAGGGGCTATTAGAATAATCCAGTGAGGGGTGCCTGGGTGGCTCAGTCGTTAAGCGTCTGCCTTCAGCTCAGGTCATGATCCCGCGGTCCTGGAATCGAGCCCCGCATCGGGCTCCCTGCTCCGCGGGAAGCCTGCTTCTCCCTCTCCCACTCCCTCTGCTTGTGTTCCCTCTCTCACTGTGCCTCTCTCTGTCAAATAAATAAATAAAATCTTAAAAAAAAAAAAGAATAATCCAGTGATTTAGGAGCAGTGGGAATGTTGACAAGTGATACATCCTGAAGATAAAACCAATGGGACATGGGGTAAGAGGAAGAGAGGATTCAAAAATAACTCTTGGGCTTTTAGTCTGGGCCGGTGAAAGAATATAGTCACCTCTTAACTTAGATGAGAAGCGTTGTGGGTGACACAGAATATGAAGAAATAATCTGAAATCCCTAACCCATGATATTTCAAATATTTGAAGACAATCGCCATGCCCAGATAATAATCAAGTATAGTCACTTTTACTATAATGGACCTATGTGTCCCTAAAAAATCATCCTGCCATGCAAAATTGCACAGTAAAAACGGTAGGGATTATGGAAAAAATTGAGTTGGGGCATAACACTGGAAACCTTTTTTGGTGATCCATCAAAAACAAAAGGGCACAGTTTCACATGTGTTAAATGTTTGAGATAAATATGGCACTTTGCCCTGAAAAAAACCAGAAGTTGATGAGTGGGCTTTGGAAGGGTTGCGGCATGTGATTAATCATGAGTCGGTGAAAGGCGACTTATCTAAAGTTGCATGGAAAGTGGCGAGGCTGCTGTAAAGGTGGGTCGGTAGTTCAATGCCGGCAATGAACAGCACGGTAAAGCGAACCTCCGCAGCCTTACATCCTGGGGCATATTTTCCTGCCTTTAAGATGAAGGTCCTTCAAGACGTACATTTATAACAGGTCCCTGTTTCATCAGAACTGAAATTTCGATGCAGTATGTATCTTTCTTCTTTAACTTCTGTATTTCCTGGAAATTCTTTTTTGGATTTGAAATTGTTAGCAATGTTTGAAATCACGAAACCAGCCTCAAAAAGGAGCTACTTCTGTGGGATTTAGCCATTTTCACTTAAAGTCTTTGTATACAGATAGTGCTTTCCTTTTTCCATGGACTGCTTGGCATTTTGAACCAGGGCCCATGGACGGGCTTGGGATGTTGAATGAGTGTGTGTTTTTGTTTTTGTCGTGTGTGTGTGTGTGAGTAGAAAAATTCACAGATACCAAAGATTGACAAAATGTAGTTTTGTGGAATAAGACATGGTGAAGTAGGGTGGCTGGTAGACGTTTGAGGTGTGTACATATGTATCCTTAAGCAGCTCAGTTCGGCTGGATGCAGTTTTCTGTTTCTCGGGGACAAAACTGAGCCGCAGCAAATGCAAAATCCATGGTATGGTCCGACTGTTCCCTAGTATATCAATTACACCGAAACACATGTACAATTTCAGAATGGGTATTATGGGAAAACTAGCTGTACTAATACTAATATAGGAAAATTTAAAAAATACTAGAAATGTAAATTGCATAGAAAGCAAAAGAGGACTTTGAATCCCTGGTGTAAGCTTGATGTAAAAGAGGAGGGTTCGTGGTCTAAAGTCAAATGTAGTTTAAGCAGGACTTCAGTTTATGGAAAGGAAGATGAGTGAGAAATCTGTGTGAGACCTTGCATGGTGGAAGAGTTTCAATAACTTCCAATCTCTAACTGGCTCTAGGACTGAGTCCTGGGCAGCTGAGAAAACTCCCCTTCCAATGGGATCGCCCATGGCCTTCTGGCCCCAGCAGGGCTGAGGAGTAAGGATTGCTTAGTAATTGCTTGCCCTGTGCAGAGCTTTACCTTGACCCTAACCGGGCACATTAGCACGGGCCCAGAGGCCCAGCACCTAAATGAAATGTAGCTCAACTCTCAAGGAGCCCGTGTCTCAGCAAATAAGAACCACATATAAAAATGAAGACTTGGTCCCATATGTCTTTAAACCCATGACGGTTACTGCTGGTATGATACTGCAGGGGAAAATGACTTAGATTTTTGTTGGGTAGATGGATTTTTGGGGTCTCTCTGTGCAATTTTCTTTAACATAGTGGGGTCTTTGTCACTGTAATGAAAACTGCCTTCAGCTGGAAGGAATAAAAAAGAGGAAGAGAGAGAAACAATAGCAGCCTAGAAGCCGAATTTTCCAAATAAATTAAACACGTCTGAGACACGGGATTTATATTAGAAACACCGATAAAACCTTATCCTTGAAGGTGTGAAGATCGAGGCTCTTAAAATTAATGTAAATAACAGTACTACTGCCGCAGGCCTCAGTGGAGATCTTTGACAGTATGAAAAGACAGGTATGGAAGGTGGGGCAACAAAAGAAAGGGTCACATCCAATAAAGAGTGTTTGCAAAATCTCGGGGAAATTTGTGCAGCTTTGAATAATAACACCTTTCACGTTTGCTTCTTCACTGATATTATATAAAATGAAGCAAAGAGAAAATAACAAATAAGTAGCTTTTTGTGTGCTTCATTGACGTGAACAAATGCAGATTTTTCAGTATATCTTCTAGTGTGTGTGTGTGTGTGTGTGTGTGTGTGTGTGTGTGTGTGTGTGCAGAATTTTGTGGCTTAGTTAAGCCCAGGACACAAATCAGGAGGTTTGACATCTATTCTAAACCAATCATAGATGTGACCTTCGATGCATTTCCTACCTATAAGTGTAAAAACTGCTCGCCTCTGAGTTTTATGGGTCAAGTTAGATGAGTTGGTGCATATGAAAATATTTTTGAAGTAATAATCTGCTGATCGAAGATTATTGTTAATGTGGGGATATGGAAGGAGGGAAAATGGTCAAGAAAAGAAGAGGATTGCTTTAGTTCCTCCAGCCCCCCTGGGAAATGTGTATTTTGCTAGTGGGGGAGCTGGGGCAGCTGGGTGTATGGAAGACAGAGAAAGAGAACATGCACATGTTCAAGTGTTTGTAAATGCAAGGGGGACAGCCCTTTATTAGGCGATAGATATGCTGAGTTTCAGGTTTACATTACCAGGAGACTTGGAAAAGTTGAAACTCAGCCTAACTAGGGCTGCCAATGGCCTCTAATGAAAATTTCCATTTGGAGAGACTAGATGTTGACTTGGCATGACACCAAACAAGCAGCCTGCTGCAACATTTTACACCAATTGTATTTCTCCTAATTAAACCCTGTCTGACCTCAGCATTAAGAAACAATTTGTTTCAGGATATAACCAGCACACATAAGCAATTACATTCTGTTTGCCCCATTAGCATTATTTGGCTCCTTTGCTATCCAGGGCTGCTACCGCTGTAAATGCTGCCCCTGAGCCAGAGCTATAAAAAGCCTGGAGTGTTCACAGGCTTTTTCCCCCATACTAAGAACTAAGAATATCATCATATTTTAGCCAAGCCAAAGATTCTGGGAACAGTGTGCTTCTGTGTTTATTATGAGGGAGTGTCTATATATACGTGTGTATATATATATATATATATATATATATATATATATATATGAATATTTCTTATGATTTAAAAAAGACTCACTTATAAAAAACCTGAGGAAGCTATAATAATCTAAGTTTATAATAATCTAAGCTTCTCTGGTATGCTGTTTCTCATTTTCCCATTCAGCTATGACCCTTGTACTTTTACTTATTCATAGCTGTCAGACTTGGTACATTTTTGAATTTTAACCCCCTCCCAAAATGCATCCTGCACAGCTTTCGGTGGGGTTGGGGCAAATGTTCTTTTATAAAAGAAACATCATATCCATGTAAAAGAGACGTGAAACAGAGAAAGACCTTCAAACTCAAAAACTCTCAGCAGACCCGCTTATAAAGTTCATTTCAGTGGCAGGAGCTCTGGGCTTGGGGTCAAGGAGCTGATTTGTTATTCTTGGCCCTGCTCCTTACACCTGCTGGATCTCAAGCTCATCACCTGCCTCTCTGAGTCTCCATTTCTTCTTTCACAAAATGGGACAGGAAATACCTGAGATATTTCTTCTGTAAGGCTATTAGAAAGATTAGGTGACTCATACGTAGTGTTTCTATTTGGTCCTTAAAAGCTGCAGAGCATTGAATGGATATGAAAACATTTTTCATTCTAACTTCCTTCTGCATCTTTGAGCTGTAGGTTTCTATTCTTCTGCCATCTTGATCTGAGAGCTGTGGTGGGAAAGACACCGAGGTGGAGTATATTCCATATCGGAAGCAGAGAATGGAGATGAGGAAAGAATTCCAGATCATCAGTTGGAGTAAGCAAATGAGGTAGGTGTTTCTCCTCAGCTTTTGTCTAATTTTACCTTTGAGCCTTGAAAAGAAATTTCCCACTGGTTTCTTTACCTGTAAAATGAGAATAAAACCATCTCCCCTCTTCTTATTTCATAGAGATACTGTGGGAATAAGTGACTCTTGCCAGCTAAGAGCTTTAAGAGTCTCAGAATGCAGGTGTTAAGGAATGGAGCAGGATTTTGCTTCCATGTTCTGCACGGAGGTGGGTCAGAGTGGCTCCGCGACATACTCTTCAGAGCAGAGCTTCTCTCTGTGAATCAAGAGCACCTTCTGTTGGCAACTGAGTCTCGTGAGTCTTAATAGTAGAGGTACATTTCAGCATTGAAGCAAACTTACAGGAGCCTGAGAACAGAGAATAAGTGCTTATTGACTTGAATAAACCGTAAGTTGGAATATCTGCCCCTTCCTCCCGTCACAATTAAAGCCTATATAATGCTGCGTCATGGCAGTGGTTTGAAAGCATAACAGATAAAGCCCTATTCGGAGTCCTGGGGTCCAGAATGTAACATACTGCCGGGGAGTAGGGGTTATACTTTGCAATGGAACGCTTTGACAGGAATCCCTTTACAGACATTGACGAGCCGTGTGGCTTGGACAAGTCCTTTAACGTCACCTGGTACCAGCCTAACTACCCCTCATTTTCCAGATTTCAGCATCTGCACTTGGTGTTTGTCTACATATTTCTCCCAGGTCAAAGGCACTGACGTACCTGTTTGTATTAACCAGCTGGTAGGTCAGGGATCCTAAGATTATGAAAATGCAGATTCCCCAGGCTCCCTTGGAGGTGACTGTAGCTGGTGAGGGGCCCAGGAATCTGCATTCTTAAGAAGCACCCCTGGTAAATTTGATGCACTTGGGCTGAGATGAAAATACACTTGATTAACATAACTGGCACCCAGAATAGTGTCTGATACAAAGAAGGCATTCAATAATCTTTATTGAATTAATGCATAAACGGTGGCCTAACCTATCCATATCAGGAAAGACTGCCTTGTCCAGGGGAAGTATAAAAGCTTACTGGTTGGAATAAGTCTTTATCTAAATATTAAGGTCTCAGTTTCCTGTTAGGAGGAGAGGAGAGGAGACATCTACTAAGAAGCAGGGTAGAAAGCCCTGGAATTTTAAAAGGAAACCAGTGACACAAGACCCTTGTGACTGGCTTAGGATGAACCACTACTTCTCTCTTTGAGAAGCATCCTCTGTTCTCTCTCTTCCCTTACTGGCTCTTGATTTTTACTTAATTCATAACTCTGATGCTGGTATCTGCTCTATCCTGCTCTTGGTATCTCCGACCATAACTGTTCTTACTTTTCCCCCTTGTCCCTGTAATTCTCTGCCAATCCATTGCCTTTTCTAACATTTCACTGATATTGATCCAGTTTCCCTACACCGTACCTAATGGCTCATGAATTCACGAGTTCTTTGTATGTGGTTGCCGGTAAAACAAAGGACACCCAGTGCCATTTGAATTCTAGATAAACCACACATCTCTTTTTAGTATAAGTATATCCCAAACTTTGCACAGGACATTTATAGTAAGAAATTATTTTTGGTACTTCAAATTTAACTGGGCATCCTGTATTTTTATTTGCTGAATAGAGCAACCCTATCTCTGGGTGATCTTGCTTTGCCCCTTTGGTTCTTGTTAATCTCTTGATTGTCAAAGTTAGACAGCCTTCTGCTCACTTACTCTGTGTTGCTTTTTCACATCTGTGTCTACCAAAAGTTTTCATCTTTCTACATTCCTAGTCTTTCAATTTGCATCTTCCTGATTCTTGTCGCCTATTTTGGTTTTAATCCATTGTTCCTCTCCACCCAGCGTTGCCTGCAGGGAAGACTGCTCTAGATCCCTGTTTCTAATGTTAACATAGTCTCTGAAATATACTTGGATACTCTGATGTAGGTTTTCTCCCCATGACTCCTACCCAGTTCCTAGTGCTGGAAAAAAAAAATAGGGGCGGGGGTTAGGAGCAGCAATCTCGTTGCAAAAGGGAACTGAGCTGCAGTGGCCTAGCACTTAGTACTCTTGCTCATGACCAGCAGTGATTGCAAAAAGCAGGGATGAAAGCAGGGATGCCCAACCTGCAGTTCTGTTTCTTACTTCTTGGAAATCGGGAAAGGGGAACTTGGACATCGATGGAAGATCTTGCTCAAGATCTTGAAGATGACTCTTTTTTTCTTTTTCTCATTCCCCTGATCCTTCCTGTCTATCATATTTCCTTCATCTCTTCACAACCTAATGATCATTTCGTCTTTTTTATTCACTTGTAATGTGTTACCTGTATGTGATCCATACAAGGCTTGCCATTTCGCTACGTATTTTCTTACTGTCAGAGACTATTCTGTTTTTACTTAATAGTAGCCAATATTTATTCAGTTTCTTCTAAGTGCGACCACCGTGCCAAGCATCATATTATATAGGTGATCTCATTTCAACCTTACATCATTCTTATTTCCTTGATATAGAAAACAGACAAGCAGATGCATAAAAGTTAGCTGACTTTTGCTAATTTACATACTTTGGTGAAGCCAAACTTTGAATCCAGCTGTAGCTGATATCGCAGCTCTACTTTTAACATTATGTTGTATTTCCCTCCGTGTAATTTACACTAGGTTCTAAGAGAAGTATTACTGGTTATTTAAACTATTTGTGTATCCTTCAAGTTGGGAGTCATAAAAGAATCGACTATAATCTGAGTTTGGAAATCCAGGCTAGAGAGACTCACAGTCTCCTGCAAAATAATTTGTGCCTCAATTTCTGCCACAAACTTTTCCTGTTAGACTTTTTTTCTTTTAACTGCTTGGCCTTGACCTCTCCCAGAATCTCTCATTCATAAATACACCTTTGACAGCATCAACTGTTGTCCCCATCATTGGTGGATATTTCTTATCATGTATAACTAAAGTGGCCCTCCTCTGCCTAGCCCCCCCAAATATTTTTCCTTCAGCCACAGGATTTATAAGATTCTTGAGGATCAGATTTAAATTTGGAGCAGTGAACCTACTGAAACAGTTCACTTAAGTTGGGAATGTTCCTGAAATAATAGGATTCTTTTGTAATTCCACCAAAGTCCAGAGGAAAATACTTTCCTCTCTTTCATAAGCACTACTTCTGGAAGACATTGACTCCATATTTACCCCTGATAGGAAGCATGATAACGGCAGGCGTGGCCTAGAGTTCCATTTACCAAATTATCACCCAAACCCAGATCCATTTGTATTTGCATTATCTCTGCTCAGAGGGTCATCTTGCCTCCAAGAAGCACCATGATTTTTTGTTTGTTGGAATAAAAGGAGGGTAAGGAACAGCTAAAATTACAAGGGTATTTTATTTATACTATTAAAAATTTCTCTATGAAAAATTCTGCTATAATCTTAAAATCTTATATATTTCCTGGAGAGTATCTTCCTTACTGGGTCCCTCACTCTAAAAGCCGAGGGACTTATTATTCTCGTGGGATAATGCAGAGTGTATCTTTTAAATTCTCTTTGGGCTTGGCCTTTCTGGTTAGCTTCAGACTGAGATGTTGAAGCCCAACATAAAGTGCATGTATGATTTGTGAAACTCAGGCTAACAGAAAACTTTTAGGAAGAAATAGTGTCTGCCTACTGAGTGCACATGCATGCATGCACATCATGTGCGTACATACACACACACATGCACATGCACACTTTCTCAAGAGCTAGTGTTCTGGGTTACCAGGTGAGCAACTTATCCTGAGGTCCAGTCTGTACTTTGAAGGCCAACTTTCTAGCTGTTCATCAGGTATTTGAGCCCATGATCTGGATATCACTGAAATGTGCCAGGATGTCCAAATCTCTGTGATGAGGTCCTCCTTGCAAAACCGCAGATGTGAAAGCTGGCCTTTTTGTAATGCATGGAAATATGTGTCACTTCTCAAGTGATGTACCCTCAGCAAGACATACAGACTTCTGTTCTGTTCACTGTGGGCAAAGTTCTTGGGGCTTGAGGAACTAGGCGACAGTTCAGCTGAAGAAGGTCATGATCCAATTAGGTAAATGGAAGAAAGAAAGAATACCTCCACTTAGAATCTGGGAAGGAGGAAGAGCTTTATGTATAAGTCATAGGATGGAACCTGATGTGGTAATTTAAGGAGGCAGAAAGCCATATTTGTTAAGAGCCTTGGTTGCCTGGATGTGAATTATGGTAGTTATGGTTCTACCATTTACTACACATACGTCTACATTCCAGCACTCTAAAGGCTTTTGTGGCCTATAAAATAAGGATATTTGTATCATACAAGGAGTGGTTGGTGCCAGGATTAGATGAGATAATTATGTAAAGTGCTTAGCAAAGGGCCTGGGATGTAATAAGAGATGAAAATGATGGTGATTGTGTCAGTTTACTATTACTGTGTAACAAATTACCACACGTGTAACAACTTCAAGCAACACAAATTTATTACTCACAGTGCTAAAGGGTCATAAATCTGCGTTCCCTGCTTAGGGTTTTACCAGGCTGAAATCAAGGTGTTGGCTGGCCTGGGCTTTTTTCTGGAACCTCCAGGGCAGAACCTGTTTTCAACCTCAAACAGGTTTTGGCCAAATTTTGTTTTCTGTGGGTGAAAGACAGAGGCGCTCTGATTCCTTGCCTGCTGTTAGGTGGAGGGCCTCTCTCAGCTCAAGGCCACTTGAATTCCTTCTCATGTGGGTGATTCCATCTTTGAGCCAGCAACACTGTGTCACATCTCTCTGTGCTTTGAAGCTCTTTTACTTCCTCTCCTGCTACTAGCCGGAGAAAACTCTCTGCTTTTAAAAGGGTCACCTGATTGGGTCAGGCCCACCCAGATAATCTCTGTATTTTAAGGTCAATTGACTGGGGGTCTTCAACGATCTGCAAAATCTTCCCAGAAGTTACTCCATCAGTTCTTGTTTTAATAACCAGGGGACAGGAATCTTGGGGAGGGTGTCTTTAGAATTCTGCCTGCCACAGTGAGGATGAGGTGATGTGGATCAATGACTAAACTTTGACTGGTCTTTGCATATACAAAAAGAGGGCTGAAGCTAAGCTTGGAAGCAGACAGTAGAAACTGCCCAATTATTCTGCATCAGAAAGCAGAATTCCTTATTTGCTCTGAGAGGGCAGGGGAGAATTGTAAAACAAGAACTGGATGGAGAGGAAGAGAGGAGCTAAGTCACATGGCAGGGAAACTGAGGAATCAGGGTATTTCATATTATATTTGAGGGGTTTGTTTTTGGTTTTTGGTGTTTTGTTTTGTTTTGTTTGCCTATTTGGCTTCTCCAACCTTCCCATGACAATGCATGTGATGAGCGTTCTGTGAAACTGTGAGAAAATTGAATTTCAAGGCTGAGATGATCTAAGCACTACACGGATTCAGTGGAAGAAGGAGCTCCGAGCTGGGGGTGGCCCTGGGAATCTGTGGAATCTTTAAATGGACATTGCTTTCCCCACACATTTACAGTGAGGGTTTGTTGCAATCTTCCCTGATCTTCTGAGGCACAGCGGGCTTAAAATAGTATTTTGGCTCCTCGTAAAACATAAGGCTGGGCAGGCAGCTGGGTGTCATGAGGCCCAGCCCCCTGTGATCTGGGATGAGACTGTGCAGGTGTTTCTTCCAATGTGTTCATCCATTCACTCAGTCATTTGGCAAACATCCTGTAGTACCCAATATATAATATAAGACACTCTTTTAGGTATTGGGGATTGAGTGTTGGGCAAAACCGAGTTGCTGGTGTCCTGGAGCTCAGCTCAGTTGGAGGAGATAGAATAGGTAGATAAACAAACAAGTGCTAAATAATATAATTTTAGTTAGTTACAAGTACCAGGGTAAAACCAAGCAAAGTAAGAGAATAGATGCTAAGAATAGATGCCCACTGTATTGGATGAGGTGGTCAGGGAAAGTCACTCTGAAGTGACAACAGAAAAGATTCTGAAGAGATCAGGGAAGATGGAGAAGTTGGCTGTATGACCTTAATTGAGGGGCCCAATGGTTATGGGCCCCAGGAGGAGGGGGAGCAAGAAGGGAACCCCAAACAATTCTATGACTTGTATTATTTCCTTTTTTGCCAAGCCTCCTTTAAACTGCTTAGGTAAATGCTTCAAGAAGGATTAATTATTAATGAAAGTGTGTTCTTATTAGGTGCCTGGGAAAAACCACAACTGTCATGACTTCCAAGTATCCCCACATTGCATGGGAGATCAAAGTGACCTGTCTGGGGCAGGTGGGGAATGATATTCTGAAAGGCGTCTCACCAACATTGTTTGGGGGCTGAGTTTAGACTCCCTTCACTAATCTTGTCAAAAGGGGGGTGGATTGATTGTATCAATTAAGTTTAGCCATCCTCTCTTACCCTCACCCTACCCCCTCTGGCCCTAGTGTTTCAGAGCAAGATAGAATGGGTTTTTGTTAACATAAACCAAATCTTAGATAGCAGAGTGTTCCATGAATGCTGGCTTGGGCTGAAACACTAGAACAGACAGCAGTGGGACAGAATGGGGATATCTGTGCTCATTTCCCAGTAGCGCATGCCAATGACGTCATGACAAAAGGCGCCAGAGGGTGAATGGGAGGATGCTGTCTTTATTTAGAAAGCAAAAACTGACATGAAACATTTTATCTAGAGAGAAGTGAATTAAGGAAAAGATAGCATTTAGCCTAATTGTAATTCTCCTCACCAGATGCTGAGTGCTGGGGGAACAGGGACACCATCGTGTCCCCAGCATCCAGCCCAGACCTGGCATGCTGTATGGACCCAATAAATATTTGTGAAATATGTGAATGGTGAATGAGCCATAAAAATTTATTTTTCTACGTGGAAGAGCTATTTTTGTGAGAATGGGAGTAAATAATTGTCTACTGTTTTAAAAGATCCACTGTAACAGTGAAAATCCTGGGTGCAGATTCAGCACCATGAAGGGAGAATTTTATAATTCAGATCATTACAAAGAGAACTCAGTTGCCTTAAGAGAAGGGGGACTTCTCGACCTTGAAAGTATTCGAACGGGGAACAGATAACCTCTGTCAGCTGTTCCTCCATTGAACAAGAACTTTCTCAAGGAGACATTTAGGATCACTTTAATTATATGAGTCCCTGGTCCTAAATGTGGGACATGGGCAATATGCATTCTGGAAAGTATGAAATTCCCCAAGATAGTGGCCAGGGGTATTACTCTGATAGAGTTTGAGAAGATACTCTAATTAAATGAGGAATATCATGCAGCCATCTGACACCCATATAATTCCTGCTCCCCATCATGCCTTTCCTGAATCCCTGGATATCACTCTTTTAACATGATTTCTGTTCTTAGAGTCCCAGAGTACCTCCCACTAAAATCAGAATGTGGCAGAATTTCGCATTCAGCAGTAGTTGGCATCTACCATCCCATTGAATGATAGAAGACTTTCCTCTTGCTCTTCTTGCTCATGGCCTGTGGATGAAGGATCAATGAAATGAGTTCGGGGGCAGATAAATACCCTTGAGGTGCTGTGGCCCAATCCTTTCCCTTAGACCATTTGCTTTTAACTCTCCTTTGAGCACCCGTTCAGCAAAGTTAATAGCCGCAAGCTCTTCAGGGGAAGGTTTGTTAAAATCATGTCCAAGAAAATAAATATAATGAATGAACAATCTCTGGAGAAAGCCTTGACATTTAAAAAAATGTAAATTAGTCTCACAAGGATCTGCTATGAAATAGGCAAAGTGCATTAGTACAAATGAGATATTTTTACGGCGATTATAGGAGCCATCTCCTGGGGACCACACCTGAACTCTTAAAAGCTGAACCAAAACCCAGTTGTGTACCCAGGAATCTAGCGCGACAGATTTGAATGTATTCACTAATAACTCTCCTCACTCCATGGCTGCATTTCAGTGCACGGTTCCCCTGTTGTTCAATGAGCTTTGATACAAGGATGCTGGAGCATGGCTTTGAACTCCTCTGAACCCAATTAGACCCAGCCATTTGGAAGTGCCATGGTGGGATGATGGTAGAAGAGTGCTCTCTGAACTAGCACACAGAGAGTTCAAGAAGGGTTGACTGCAGCAGGTCTGGCAGCCAGTTCATACGTGGGGCCGCGCTGCCGATGGCACGGCTGTCTGCCAGCCTGCTGCAAGCTTGGAGCGTATAAAAGGGAAAGCCAATTAGCTCACCAAAAATGGACTGAGCAAAAGGAAGGGGCAGCTGGCAGCAGCTTCTCTTCTTTGATTTGCACGAGAAATGTCTTGCTCCAGCACGTGGTCCTTGCACTGGGTGAGGGTGTGAAAGGAGTGTTCCTCCCCCCGCAGGGAGGGGAGGCATTTTCCCTCCCCCGAGCATTTCCCAGCTCTTCGATCATAATGCAAGTCAGTTCTCCAGGTGAGGATCCCAGCCTTTCTCTCTCCAAATCAGCTTGGGACCAATTAAGATGACCCCAATAGAAAAAAGAGGAGCCAGCAAGCAGGCTATTGCTCTTCTCCCGAAGGGTAGGTGGTTGACATGGTTTCCTTTCAGACAAAGGGCATGGCCCCAAAGAGGAGTATAGTACCCAGGATTAAAAAAAAAAAAGAAAAGTAAAGAGAAGAGGGCTTTTGTGACCAAGCTCTAAAAAAAGGAGCTGTATTTTATTTATATCATAAATCTGTTTTGTTTTATGGTCTGACCATAAACCTTAAAATGACATTTTAAATCTGGACTCCGTAACATGGGTCTGTTTTAGTTGATTGAAGCGGACCTGACCTGCAAACCCCTAAAGTAGTGTGGCCATTCACACTTGTCCTCTTTAAAGTTTGGAGGGGTCACAGGGTGAGGAGCTTGAATGGTTAATTTCTCAATTTTGCTGGAGGTAAGAAATCACTGAACCTTTAAAATGCAGCATTCCATTTTGTTAGACTCCCGGCCTCTTCAGACAGTGGTAGGCAAAATGGTTTTTCCTAAGCACCCAAAATATATTACAGATGGTGGGTTGTCCATCTTTAGATTGAGGGAGAGGAATAGGCAAGTATTTCTGTGATGGGAACATTCCCAGCGTCTGTCGAGGCAGATGTGCTCTTGCCTGGATGTTGCGGCGGCGGGGGGCGGCCCTGTACGGCCGGCGGGGGACAGGGGGGTGGAGGGATGGGACCTGCCCCCAGGCCAGCCCAGGGCTCCCATGGGGGATTGGACCAGCCCATCCCCTGTGGTCTGTCATTTGGGTCCCTTTGCCCCATGGCTCCTCAGCACACCCCTCTCTGCCTGCTGCCTCACCTCTCTGTGCTCTGCATCCCACCTATCAGTTTTGGTAACCCCCATCTTCCCCAATCGTTTGTCAACCCCAAAGAGAGCCCTTCAGCTTTTGAGCTTTGAGAAGAAGACACAGGAGCCCATCCCTCCTGGAACCACCAGCACCTTGCTAGTTTTGGGGAAACCAACCCTTTATCTCCTCTTTTTGGCCTTTTATTGCTTCTATGTCAAGCTTTCCTTGATAGATCTAAACTCCCCAAGTCAGAATGAGTGATCGTCTTATGGTGTTTTCGATCTCTCTTTTTAGCTCTACAATAAAAAGCTGATAGTGACCTCGTTCATTCGGAGTGCCCAGGCTCAGAAAACAAAGAATTCTTAGTATGGGAGTACGGGAAATACCTCTCATTTACTTCTGCATGAATTAATATATTAATAAAATTTTCTGCCATATTGATATCACCATTTCTCTATTGTGTGGATCAAAATGAACATCTTTGACTCCTTCCCCCTTCCTTCCAATACATGAGAAACAGCTACAATTTTTCTTCTACTTTTCCAGTGTGGCTCTTACACCTTTCTTGTGAGATAGTGAAGACTTTCTTTGATCCAGCCTGCTCTCTGCTCTCGTTCCCTTTCGTTGTGCTCGCTACCTGTGGCCCTTCTCCATTTTGGCGTATCATATAATAATGGTCTCAGCTCTTATGTGCCAGGAACTGGGCTAAGCTCTTTGCACAAATGATCTGAGTGCATCTTTGCTAGTGCCCCAAGGGTGAAGGATTGTTTTTGTGCAGACAATCTTTTGATTTTCCTTTAGTTTTCCTGAATTTGCTGTGGTGTCAGTTTGCCTACTGCATAAAGTCCAAATACCTTTAACACCCCCCTCGGCTCACATCAACTACCTAGATTTATCTAATAGTTACTACCTCTAGGACAGAGCCACTGAATGACAGAGACTTCTCTGACTTCCCTATATTTCCTTTGGATTACCCATGGTTTTGTTTTTTATTTGTTTGTTTTATTTTATTTTTCATGCTTATCTTCTGCTACTTTTTTCTCTTGAGTGGTCTTTTTTCACCTTCCATTCCATCCTCCCCTGGGTCAGTCCTACCCATCCATGGGTAGACACTGCTGGTTTCTCACCAGATATTTTTTTCACCAAATATTGATTTTCTCTTCTTTCTTACCAATAGACCCCCAACTGTGTTTGTGTAGAAATGAGCCTCGTTAAAAATATTTCCATCCTCAGAGTCTCTTGCCTTCTGGGTTGGTCTTGTCATCCAGTTCAGGCTGATACAGCAGGAGTAAAAGCTTATGAGGGGCACCTGTGAAGCTTTTGCTTTCTCAATATAATAACCACTGCTCCTTTGGCCTAATTGTTCCCTTCTTTCTGCCTGGAATGTGGCTGCCATGCCCAGAGGTGAAGCAGCTATCTTGCAATCAGGAGGAAGAGAGGTATATATTAAAGATGGTGGAAAAGAAAATACAAAGAGCCTGTGGTTTTGGGTGACTTCCTTGAATAGCTGCACCTGTTCTGGACTGCATATATCCAGACTTTTTATTTCATAGAAGAAAAATTGAATTCTCTATGTGGTTAAGTCATTGAAATCTGGTTTTTACATTCAGACAGATACAATCCCGACACACCGTCCTTCGAGGCTAAATTCAAATGCTACATAAATTATGAAAGCAACCACCATAGTCTAAATATATCATGGAATAGTGAAGTAACCTCCTAATTTCTCCTGCTTCCACTCTTTCCAACAATATTCCTGCTATATATTATCTACTCTGCAGCCAGAGTGAGACTCTAAAAACATATACAAGGTCTTGTTATTCTCCAGTCAGCAATCCAATCACCTGATAACTTCCCATAATCATGCTTAAAATAAAACCCAGTGTCCTTCTAAGTATGACAGTGCCCTCTACAATTGGAGCCTTGCTATGTCATCCCCTATCACTCTCCCTCTCCCCCTCTCCCTTGGCATCCTTACAGTTCTGTGAATAATCTGAGTGTGTTCTAACACCAGATTCCTTGCAATTGTTCCATTTTCCATCACTCCCCCAATTCCTTCAGGTCCCTAGTTGAATATCAATCCTTAGACAGACTTCCTTGATGAGTCCCTATAAATACCACACTGACCTACACCCTTCCTGCCTATACCATATTATTTTTTTCATAAGACCTATCACTATTTATATATTATGTTTTTATTCACATATTTATTATTTGTCTTTCTTTTTTTAAAGATTTATTTATGAGAGAGAGAGAGAAAGAGAGAGTGGGGGAAGGGACAGAGGGAAAGAATCTCAAGCAGACTCCCAGCCAAGCACTGAGCCTGATGTGGGGTTCAATCTCACGACCCTGAGATCATGACCCAAGCCAAAATCTTAACCGACCGAGCCACCCAGGTGCCCCTATTATCTGTCTTTCTTATTAGAATGTAAGCTCCATAAATCAGCGACTTTGCTTTATCCACCACAATATCTCCAGCACTTACAATAGTGTCTAACACATAATAAGTGGTCAATAAATAATTCTGGAATGAATTTTGGAAGGAAGGAAGGAAGGAAGTCGGTCACAGATCTTGGTTGGGGACTTGAAATAGTTGTAAGTTCCTTAAGCAAGAGAAAATGAAGGACTGATTTAGGAGCTGCAGTTTCTCTGAGGATGTTTTCCCAAGAATAAGTGACAATTACTTGAGATAACATCTCCCTGGATTCCTCCTTACATCAGAAGATGGTAAAAACACCTTGCTCTTGCAGCTGCTAGAGGGAGTGGTGTTAATGTTGCCACAGCAACGATACATCTTATGTAAAATCTCCAACTTGCTCCAGATGTGGTGGCCAGTTTAAAAGTTTTCTTGGGGATTCAAAAATATATACTGTCTTCTAATTTTGCTTAACCAGTTGCTTATGGCTAATAACAAACTATACACATAGTGCTAAAACTGTTTTTGAACTTTGTCCCCTTGGGGGAAGACCAAAAGTACTTTGCCAGAAAAGTGTTCCAAATGTGAATGACTGTCATAAGCTCTAGCGCCGGGCGCCTGGGTGGCTCAGATGGTTAAGCGTCTGCCTTCGGTTCAGGTCACGATCCCAGGGTCCTGGGATCGAGCCCCGCATCGGGCTACCTGCTCTGCAGGAAGCCTGCTTCTCCCTCTCCCACTCCCCCTGCTTGTGCTCCCTCTCTCGCTGTGTCTCTCTCTGTTAAATAAATAAATAAAATCTTAAAAAAAAAAAAAAGCTCTAGCACCGTTGATCTAAGATTGTGAAGATGAGATTTGTAACACACTAAATAGAAAATAACTTTGTGTCTATCGATGTAGTACTCTCTTGCTCTGGCTTCCTGTTGTTCCCCCCCCCCCCCCACCCAACAACACACACACACACACTCCACAGGATGCCTTCCGGTTCTTCCAACACACCATATTGCTTCCCTCTTTGGGGTCTTTAGCATTCTGTTTCCTCTGCCCAGATACACCCAGATATTTTCACAAATTACTCCTTCCTTTCCTTCACATCTCTGTTCATATAGTACTTACTCAGGAGGCCTTCCTTGACCATCCACCCTAAAATGCCCCAAAATAGCAACTCTTTCCTGCCCACATCCCTTTCCTTTCCATCTTATGATCCCCTTCCTTTTTTTTATAACACTGTTTGCTACCTGTCACTCTTCATATATATATTTATTTGCTTACTTATTTGTCTCCTTGATGAGAATATAAACTCCATGAGAGTAGGGACACCTTTTTGTTGACTGTTTATAAGTAACCTTCTACTGCACAGATATGTAACCATTTATTTATCCTTTCAACTGTTGATGGATATTGGGGTTTTACTCAGTTTGGGGTTGTGTTATAAAGCTTTTACATTTGTTTTTTTTTTTTTTTTTTAAAGATTTTATTTATTTATTTGAGAGAGAGAATGAGAGAGAGAGCACATGAGAGGGGGGAGGGTCAGAGGGAGAAGCAGACTCCCCGCTGAGCAGGGAGCCCGATGCGGGACTAAAGCTTTTACATTTGTGCACAGGCCTTTGTGTAGATGGATGTTTTTATTCTTTTTGGATAAATAACCAAGAATGGCATTACTCTACCATTTAGTAAGAGTATTTAAATTTATAGGAAACTACCAAACTGTTTTCTAAAGTTATTCTAACATTTTACATCCCCACTAGCAATATATGAGTTCAAGTTGCTCCACATCCTTGCCAACCCTTGGAATTCCAATCTTCTTGATTTTAACCATTCGAATGGGTATGTAGCATATTTTATTGCAATTTTGATTTGCATTTCCTTGATGACTAATGACTTAGAGCATCTATCTCTTCAGGTGCTTATTGACTATTTGTATACATTCTTTCATGAAATGTTTATTTGTATGTTTTGCCCATTTTTATTGAGTTGTTTGTCTCCTTACTCTTAATGTTTATTAAGACTCAATGTAAGAGCAATTACATGAAGAACATTGTTGTTGAAATTATATTCCTTATATTCTTCAAACATAGTTTCTTGTCTAAGGAATATTTACCTCTTTGCTATAACTATTATGAGCTTTTCATTATGAAATGGGAATTATATTCTCATGATATATCCAATTTTGCCTTGAACAGAGGAATTTCAGTGCTGAATTTAATGCTCAATGAGGGAAATTATGTTATTCTAGATTTTTGGTATGTGTGTTCATTCTCCTACATGTTTTTCTGGTTTTCTGTTAAGTGTCTTTGGTTTTACTGTGCACCAGCTTGTAATTAAGCAGTTTCAAATTTCTTTTGAAAGTAAATGGCATATATCTCAGTTTCTTCATATTCAAATATGAATAATGCTGTTTCTGACCCAACACAAGGGAATGCTAGAGATTTCATTAGTGCCCTGATGTTGTTAGAATGTTTTTGGTCTTCTTGGAATAGTTCAAGGTGACCTTTACACAAAACATGGGCACTAAAGTCATTGTTTTCCTGTGTTTCTCTAAATAATTACTTTTTACCTTGAATAAGCAATCCTTTATACTTAAAGGAGCATTTCTTAATATAATATATAGTTTTATGCCTTTATAAAAGTATGACATTGTTTCCTAAAACACCGTATAAAAGAGTATTTGAATTAATATCTCTCTTTATAGATAAGATTTTGATGTCTTAAACATCGTTATGTTTCTCATAACCCTAAAAGAACTCCCTGTGCCTAATAAGGTATTTAGTACACGTTTCTTAAATAAGTGTTAGGTGAAGGAGTAGCAGTCGTTACTGACTTTTGGACACCAGACGTTCATTTGTGCAGACACTTACCCACCCAGTCTGGGGCAGACCTATGTGAACTGCCTTCAGGGAGCTGAAGAGAGACAGACAGCTGGAAGGTACAACCATAATGTTCTCCAAATGCAGCTTTATTTCAAGAACTAGCATGTGCACGTAGTGATCAGACGGATAAAACAAATAAGAGAGAGAAAATGCAAGGAACTGCCACTGCTCAGGAGCAGAGCTGGACAGGAGGAAGAGGTGATGGGGAGGAACAGAGGCCCCAAGTCTGCGGCTGTGTTGTGCCCTGGCGTTGGATACCAAGGGTTAATCTGCCATAATAAAATCAGCATGAATACTGCCAAAACAGCCTGAGCAGACCCTCAAGTAAGTAATTAATTCTGGCTGCTTCCCACTCTCTAGCTTTCATCATTCTTAATGTTACCTAATTGTAAAATTATTCCTCAAACCTTCCTGGTATAAAGGAAGAAAATGCCCAGATCTAGCCTGCTTTTCTTGAGGGCACGGGTGCGTCCTGCCTCTTGGTGGAAGGACCCAAGATGCTGCTAATTAAGGGCGGACGAACACTTGAGAACTTTTGATCAACTTTCGTAAAACAGCCTACAAAAGAGTTCTGGGAAAGCTGTGTGCTTTTCTGTGTGTGTCCACAGAGCTACAAAGCCCAGGGAGGCACGGGGCTGAATCTACAGCTTCTCTGGCCTTCGGACCCTCACAGTGACCTTGACGGACCCTGAGATGGGGATGAACATAAAGGACAAACATGTGAGGAGGAGAGAGAGATTCCTGGCCTGGCCTATAGTTTCTGCTGCCATTGGAGGTGAGAATAAGGAAAATCTTGGGGACTGTTCCCCCTCAAAATATGTCAAGGCTTTCAATGTCAGGGGTTTTAAATTCATGTCAGTACAGCCAGATAAATAAAATCTTCACTTTTAAGGGGATCTCTTTATCCCTCGCGTCTTCTTCCTTGAAACATGATGACTTTCCTGCAGACAAAGGCATTTCTCTTTCCATGACTGTGGCAGGAGGGACCAAACTGTCTTTTCCACTGTGATTACCTGCCTAGGCGGTAGGCCTTGAGGTCTCGAGGTAGCCTTGGCAACATAAGTGCAATACACTATTAAAATAATGACTATTTTCTTCAGTCTAGTTAAAAAATAGAAGGGACAGCCTTGGATGGCATTCTGGTCAGGGGGGAAATATCTCATGTGTCTCTGGGGTGAGATATAAAACTGAGGGCTTGACCTCTTTTGGCCATTAAAGACCTTCGGGTCCTCTCCTGTCTCTTTGTTCCTACAAGAGTAGAGGTGGTGTTAATTCTGTGCCTGGCTAAATTCTAACTGGGGTAATTATACTGTCACCCTATATTCCCCTAGAGATTCAGTTAGAAAAGTTACTCTTTGATCATGCTCTTAAATCCTACTGTGCTGGGCTTTGTAACATGGCAGGTGAAGAATGGCTGTTGGATTCCACATGCTTCCCTCTGCTGGGTGAGTGATGCTAATTCTATGTATGTATTCTGCTGAGAGCTTGGGGATCCTTCTGGGGGAAGCTGCTGCAGTAAGTATGAGCTATTATTAGTTGAGTCTCAAAAAAAGAAATTGTTGTTCTAGGCTATGTTCCTTTGATAAATAGTAGTTAAACCTCCCAACAAATAATTATGAAAAGAATGGGGAAGATTGCTAGAAGTTTAGGGTTTTAGTTTATGTGTATATATGTATATATGTGTGTATATATATATGTGTATGTATATATAACATTATAATACAATATGTATAAATACAATGTGTATATGTAATGTATACATGTAATATACATAATGTATATGTATACATATAGTATGTATATAAATATATACATGTGTGTCTATATATATATATACATATATATATGTATATTCATATATTGACAGAACTGAAAGTAAGTTCTTTTACACATGCAACCCTTTTCATCATAAAGGTCTGATGACCTACTGGGTCACAGTTGTTTGTAACTGATGAACAGTATCCTATGCTGACATGGCCAGTGAAATGTGGGATTTGGAGGTGGTACCTAAGCTGGACAGCTTTCAGGTGGTTTTGATTTAGAGCCAAAAATTATGGCTGGAGATACATTAGAATTTTGGTGAGGGATTCATGGAGACACTGATTATAAACTGCAGTGAAACTTCCCAAATGCTAAATGATTAAACTATGAAAAGGAACCACCTAAGTATATAGAATTTACAGAGCTTAAGGCTTGGTGAGAACTGAGGGCTTAGGTAAACTGTCTGGCTGAATGAGGATCCCACTTGTAACTCCAGTGTAATTTTGCACATAAAGCAACAGACACACTCACACATATAATTGTAGGGGCAAACCTGAACATGACACGAGAGCTCATATTTTTCAGTCTCTTTCTGTGTCTCCTTTTCTTTTATTTATTTTTGGTAACTAAATTCAAAGAAATAAATTAGCAGTTTCTATAATCCTCCATGGTATATCAATAAAGGTTTGTTTTCTAAGTCAGAATATACAGCAAAAAAGGATAAAGCAGACCCCCATTTGTGATCATGGAAAAATGGTAAGAGACCCCTTTACAGAATTATAGTTTTATATATAAATACATACCTGTGAAGGTATAAATTCCCAAGTTTGGGTGGTAAGAAAAATAAGACTGGATGGTTATACCAAACTTTAATGGTATTATCTTCCAGTGGTTAGGTCACGGTTTTTTTAATATCTTTTTTTTTTTAAAGATTTTATTTATTTATTTTATAGAGAGAGTGAGAGAGCACAAGCAGGGGGAACAGGAGAGGGAGAGGGAGAAGCAGGCTCCCCGCCAAGCAGGAAGCCCGATGCGGGGCTCGATCCCAGGACTCTGGGATCATGACCTGAGCCGAAGGCAGACGCTTAACCATCTGAGCCACCCAGGCGCCCCAGGTCATGGTTTTTTAAAGATTTATCTATTTATTTGAGGGAGAGAGTGTGTGTGTGTGTGTGTGTGCAAGCAGCAGGAGGGGCGGAGGGAGACATAATTCCAAGCAGACTCTGTGCTGAGCGCAGAGCCTGACGTGGGGCTTTATCTCATGACCCTGAGATCAGGACCTGAGCCAAAACCAAGAATCAGATGCTTAACTGCGCTACCAGGTGCCCCGGTTTGACCATTTTTATCTTTTTCAGTTTTGCTGAACATCATAAGTTATATTTTATAACTATCAAGTGCTATGTAAAATGAATTAAAAACAAGACCAAGAGAGAAAATGTAATCCCAACACACGACACACTAGTACATTTTAGGAAAGTAGAATTCATCGTATTGAACCGTATCAATTACTGGTCATAAAAATTGATAGAGGATGGGTTTATTCTGAATATAGTGTTTTGTTGAATAGGAAAAAAAGAAAACACTGAAGAATTGCTCTGAATTGCTCAAATTGTCAAATGAACTTGAATTTGGAGGCTCCGAACAGAAATTTCAACAAAACCCTTCAACCTGACTTACGCTTCGGTGATCAGGTGACCAATGTCTTCTGCACAGACCTGAGTTGTGCTAAAGCTGCAGGAATCTGTCCTTCTTGGGGTCTGGGAGCCTGAGAAGGGACGAGGAGGGTTGGGACAGAGACCTCAGGGGCCTTGTGGAGTTGAGACATTGGGGATCCTGCAGCTCCCCTGTGCTGCTAGCAGTAAATAATAAACAAAATATCAAAGAAATGATAAAATGATAATTGGATATATTACTCTACAGAATCTTATCTAAACTTCTACTATGAGAAGTCCCTTTTCAAATGTCACCTTAATCTTTGTCTGAAAATAGGTAAAAAAGCTGGGTTTTAAAGTGCTTGTTATATCAAACATTGTCCCAGGAGCTTTACTTGTATGAACTCGTTTAAAACTCAGAATGAGCCTAGCAGGTGGATTATGTTATTATGCCCTGGATAATAAACACTGGAACACAGGGGAGGTAACTGCTTTGCCCAAACTTAGACTCTTGATATAAGTGCTGGAGTCAACGTTTGACATTACCTTTTCACTCCAGAGCCGTGTACTGCACTGTTATTCTAGAAATTGTGGAGAATGAGAATGGTCTTTGAGATTTTTTCTAAGATTCTATATCTTCATGTGTGAAACAAGTACGATAATGCCGACTTCAGAACTTTGAAAACTGCATCAGAAGGCTTCCCTAAGCATCTGAAACAGGATTGGTTCCTTGTTGCTCTTAGGTGGGTAGGCCCTTGGGCACTAGGCAGGCCACAGTTATTAGCTGTAGAAACACTGTATCCAATCTTCCTTCTTTTTGCAAAAATCAGTATGGACATAAGTAATGGTATAGGCTTCTAATCTGTTTTCTCCACCTTTTCTAGCCATGGTTACTCTATCAATTCAATGACCATGTTTCTCAAACAAACAAAAAAAAACCTAAACACATGATCTGATCAACTATTTTTTCAAGGTTCTGAATTTATATATATATATATATATTAAATTATTTATGGAATGATATAGAAGGGTATAACATTAATTATTTTTTTGTACCTAGAATGAATCACATTTATTGAAAATAATAATATTGCATGGAATTTAAAATTGTCCTGGGGAAATCTCAACCACATGATCACCAGACTTTGAGCAGATAGTATTCACTGTGTAGTCGGATTGGGAGGACATACTTACAGGGGCATCAGACTTCCTCTTCAAGAGTACCTTTGTTGGGAAACTGCATGATCAGGGATCACAGAAAAAGTCAAAGCTACACTGGGGTCTCGGCTTCCGTACATCCATCACTCCAGTCCACTATTTCCACCATCCCGGAGTTCTCAACTGTTAACCCCAGAGGATATCATTGGCCTCCCGATTACCAATCACAATGACAAATTTACATCTTTATTTTACTTGACCTCAAATATGAAAAAATTGTTCTTATTCTTTTTTGATTTTTATCCTGCGTTCCCCAGTAAGACTATTCTCTTTGGCCTTTTTTTCTAACCATTCACCTTCATCTCTCTGTATGGTGACTTCTCTTTTTCATGATCTAATATATTTCCCTGGCTTTAGTTGTCATTCCCAAAACATTATCCATGTTTTTTAAATGCCCCCAGACTAATATGTACAACTCTCTACTAGATGTCTACAGCTAAGATACTTGTTCTCAATTTTCTCTCCCTCTCCCTAACCCCTCACGTCAAATACATCACCAGGTTTTATTTATTCTACTCTGGCAAGGGTCTTGCCTTAATTTATTCTTTATGATTGAATATGGTTCCTCTTTTTCTTTTGTCTGGAATAAAATAACAGCTTTTAAATGATACTCTTTTTCACCCTCCTACACCATTCTCCATACTGTGGAAAGGTGTCTTCCTCATATTTGGAGTAGACTGCCACGTTGATGGCTCCCAATAAGGATGTCTCCAGTATTCCTGCCTTCGAGTGGTCACGACCTACCCTGACTCGGGGGTTGGCCATGTGGCTCGCTTTGACCGATCATATATCAGCAATTGGAGACTTGGTAAGTGCTGGTATTTCCCGGATTGTCCTCTAGAAGTTTCTCCTCTTGAATCCAGTCACCATGCAGTGAGGAGGATGGTCTAGAATTGGCCCTTGGCAGAAGAAGGGCCACATCATAGGGAAGGAAGTTCTGCAACCAGCAGTCAGCACCAGGACCCTAGACATGAGCAATGAGTCTTGGATTTCAGGCCCAGCTGAGCTCCCAGCCGAATGCAGTTACCTGGGGGACGCCAGCTGACCCCACACGGAGAACCGGCCCCACAGCCCCCCAGAATCATTACAAATTATAAACTGCTGTTATAGCAGCCGTGAAATTGTGAAGAGCTTTGTTATGCAGTAATTGAAAACTAAAACATCACATGTAAACTTAGAATCCTTGTTGGTTTCTAATTTCCTCCGGGTGAAGTTAAAATTCCTTTCCACGTGTTGCCAGCCTTTGACATCAGGACACAGGCCGACCTTGGCGTTCCACCTCTGCTCTTGCCTCTCTTACAGCACTGGCTCCACCGACCACACGTGGCTCCTTGTGGTGCTGACGGGCTGTGTCCTCCACATGAAGGGCCTTCTGCCTCTCTCCCGTGGTCAACCACTCACCTTTCCAAACATTATTCCAACATCACCTCCTTTGTGACTTTTTCCACGCAGCTAGTCACTGACTCCCCTATGTTCTTATAGCACTTAGTACATGCATTTTCTTGATTGCCCTCGACATATGTTAAATATTTGTTTTAATTATGTATTTCTTTATTGATTTGCTTCTCCTATTGAACGTCTCTGGCCTCAGTTTTGCTCTCACGCTTTGGCTGCTGTGATTCTATTGAATCCTGTTCTCTCTGACTCCTCTTCCTTCCCCCACCCTTTGTCCACACCTCCGTCCTTCACGCTCAACTGTTAGGTTCCCCCTTAGACGTCCCTGCCTCGGGTCAGCCGCTCCAAGCCCTGCAAGACGGTAGTAGATGCTCTTTCAATGAGCTTGGTTCATAGTGACTCTACTTACCCAAAGCTAGTTCTTATCTCACCTTCTCCAAAGTGCCTCTGTACCTCCCGGGAGAACCAAAACTCTTAGAAACAGAGAGTGGGTCTTCTCTACCCTTGGGTTTAGAAGAAAATCCACCACAGAATGTGCCTCAATAGATATTTGTTCTAACAAAGAAAGAAATGAGGGAACGAATAAATGCTTGTTCTTTATACATACCAGGCACGCATCCTGGACTTTTAAGGACAGTTACATGTTCAAATGTTCTACGCCAGAGTCTCTGCATGTGCAATTTCACTTGCCAAATTTGGGATTGAAAAAATAAGATCCATGTACCTATAAGAATAAAGGATAGTGGGGATACTGCCTTTCTTTCTTTGGACTATTTACTTAATGTAGCCTAAACTTGCATTAACTTTTATTAGCAGCCATATCATACTGTTAGCTTATAATGAAATTGTGGTCAAATAAAATCTCCAGGTCTCTTTCACATGAACAATTGTCAAAATGTATAAACAAACTGGTTGAATTAATAGCTGGGAACAGCTAATAGGGAAACCCTATTGCTTAAAATGCAATTCTTTCCAGGCCAAATGTTCACCCATCTTAACAGTAATTGCACAATGCATTTGCAGCTAAGGCCTCATTAAAACTTCATGCTCACCTGTGCTCAAGCAGCACTGAGGATGCATATGGGTTAGGGCAATGGCCAGGTGATTGCCTCTTGGGCTCGCCCAATTGTGAATTTCAGTTAGAGCCACAAAAGTCTGTGCCTTTGTGCCATGATTTATTATAGGAAGCTTGTATCCCAGGGGAGTTTAAGCAATTCAGAAGCAGCAGGAAGAGACAGGGAGGCAGGTGAGCAAAGAATTGAGCGACTGTTGGAGGTATTGTGACACCTTGTTAATTATTAACTCTGGTAGCAGGCTGTCAAGTTAACTGGAAGGGGAGGGTGGACCTAATTAAGTATCTAAACAGCATTTCTAAGGAGTAGACACAGTCCAGAAATGGGTGCTTTCCCTGGAGTTGGGCACAAGAAAAGCCACACACACCTTGAGTCCCAGGGAACCTGTATGTCATCCAGCAGCCCTTGTGGTCTTAAGTTGTACAGACTTAGGGCATCTGCTTCAAGCTGCCTCCATCAGAAAAGATGCTGTAGACTCGATGGCCGATTGCTAACTCAAGGAAAGATGAACCGTACCCAGAGGAGAAGGAAAAAGTAATTATTTGGACTACATTAGGGAAGTTGTTAGAAGGACCATTTTATTCAGGCACAGAGAGCACCCTGTGATCTGATCGATTTTGTAAGGATTCCTATATAGAGCAACTCTCTTCCGCAGGAAATATTGATAGAGGATGTGTGATATAAGGTAGAGGGTCCGAAGTGATCAAGCGATAAATTCTAGAGGTTGGGAGAATAGAGAACACACTCCATCGGAGGAGGCAGAGAAGGAAGAATTCCCGTGGGGATGCTCAGAGAGACACGAAGGCCTGCTGACCAGGTCTGCTTCCACTGCTGGGGTCCCTTCGTAACTCTTCCGCATTTAGGGAGTCACCTAACCTCACTTCACCCAGTCCACACTTGTAGGATAAGGGTGATGTCTATGTCACAGAGTTGTCCTGGAGAGTAAAGAAAAACATAAACTAATTTCACGGGACAACTCTTCAGAGCGGGAGCTTGATCAACAACAGTATCTTATCCAAACCTGCCTTAAGCCAGGTATGAACTAGCAAATAGGATTTCCCAGGGAGGAGTGCCATCAAGACATCTGGAGACCACTTCCTACAGCAATTGGAACTTTATATTATCTAACACATTTGACCATGCACTAAGCTACCTTTCTGCACTGACTCCAAGCTGGGCTGCCAGGTGTGCTCTTCACAGCTCGAATGGGCCCTGCACAGAGACTCTGATGCAAAGGGCATCTCCTAGACTTCTGCAGTGCACAGTCTGCACAACAGAACATCTGCTTGGGCTGCCCCTCGCAGACTGTTTGTAGATTTTTTTCTGTTTATGAAAGTGAACTGTACCTGTTATAGGAAACTCAAGAAGTATAGCAAAGCCAAGTGACAAAAAATTCAACTACTCATTAACATCTTACTTACAACGTTAACATGTTGGTCCATTTCCTTCCATATTTTTTTTTACATATTTATTTCTGGTTATTTACAAGCTCTATATTCTGTTCTCCCTTTCTAATCTTAAGTTTTTTAAAAATGGAACTAACTCTTTAATCATTAAAATTAAGAAAGAGAATCATTAGTGGCTCCCTTTGTAGGATGATAAATTCGGGTACCTTTCATTTTGTCCTATGCCTTAGTCTCTCATCTTTTGACATAATCTCAAGTATGAGAGTTAGTCACTCATAAGGTTTTACATTATATATCTTCTTTTTAAGATTTGTTGTTTTGATTTTTACATGTCACAAAATGACATTAAACTCTTAAAACAAGGAGACATAAACAAAAGTTTCACCACTGTGGTAGGTTTGGAACCCACAAGGAGAGATTACCAAGGTAACAAAATAAAACAATATTTAAAAAGTAATTTGAGAAATCGGAGGCCGGACTGATAACTCTAAAGCCATAGGTGTCTCTGTCATATGCAGTGATATTCAGAATTATACAATTTGAGATAAAACTGGAGATTTATATTGGGATCGTGTTGTTCATGCTTCCTTCTCACCCAGCATCACCAATAGTTGGTGACTAGTGGGGCTCAGCTGTAAATATTCTTTTTTTTAAATCTTTTTTTAAAGATTTTTATTAATTTGACAGAGAGAGAGAGCACAAACAAGGGGAGCGGTAGAAGCAGAGGGAGAAGCAGATTCCCCGCTGAGCAGGGAGCCTGATGCGAGACTCGAACCCAGGACCCTGGGATCGTGACCTAAGCCAAAGGCAGACATTTAACCAACTGAGCCACCCAGGTGTGAAATATTCTTAAATTTCTTATATATTCTTATATTTCTTATATATTCTTATATTTCTTAATTCTTAATTATTTCTTAATTCTTAATTCTTATATTTCTTAATTATTCATAAACATTCTTAAAAATGCATTGTTAGAGTGTTCTACAGTTTATAATGCCCATTTATTTATTGCATGGCATTGACTCTCCATAATAACCTTTCAAAGTTCGGAATTCTTATGTTCATTTTTACATATGAGGACACTGAGACCCAGAATGGCTATTATTTTCCTAGGGCTACCAGCTGGCAGAGGAACCCCGATTCCATGCCTGAGGCGTCCCCAAACCTGGATGCTTCCAGGGCAGGAATCCTACTTGCCTGTAAGAATGTTAGTGGACTCGAGTTCGGGGTCAAGATTGTGAGTTGCTTTCCATATGTTGGAAGAGTCATGATCTTTAATTGAAGGGATCACATGACTTATCCATTCACTACAGGTTCCAAGTCTTACTCTTACTCTTAAAAGAAAGTCAGTAAGTTTATATAAATGTCTGCAGAATAAATTTATACATTTTTCTCACTTAGGGTTGCTTTTGAACTGCCTTGGACATATCTACACATAAATTCACCGTCCTTGCAGAAAAACAGAGCACAATACAATTTTTGAATTTTTTTTTTCCTGTTTAAGCTGTTAGAAGAATAAATGAGCCATTTCTTAAATTTATAGAGTGGGGCTCCACAGGAGCACATTTACCTCAAAGTCTGGTATGCTGCCAAAGGATTTAAAAAACAATTAAAAAAATATCTGACTCTGTCACCACAATTGTCTTCCTTCTATTCTGTATGTAGTATATGTATATATATTTTATATCTATATTTATATTTACATTTATTTAATATTTATATAATATATATAGAAGATATGTATTATATATTTCTTGTATGTTATTTATATTATTATATAATATTTTATATATTATTTATATATTATTTATTTAATATATAATATTATATTTATATATATGAAATATATGTATTTTGCTGACACTAAAGCAGGTTTTGAATGGCCCAGATTAACCCTGCTGTGATTTGCTGAGACCTTCAGAGCTCTATATATGCAGTGATGATATTGTTACCCTTTTCTTCTAAGTGTTTAAGAGTCTTGATCAACGTCTTTTCTAAAGGGTAAGAAGCAAACACTTCAGAAATGTGTACTTTCTTAACAAACTATCCTTTCATTAAAGAATTAGGATTGGGCGCCTGGGTGGCTCCGTTAGTTAAGCGACTGCCTTCGGCTCAGGTCATGATCCTGGAGTCCCGGGATCGAGTCCTGCATCGGGCTCCCTGCTCAGCGGGGAGTCTGCTTCTCCCTCTCCCGCTCCCCCCTCTTGTGCTCTCTCTCTCTCTCACTCTCTCTCTCAAATAAATAAATAAAATCTTTAAAAAAAAAAAAGAATTAGGATCGAAAAGAAAACAACTTTTCTATGAAAAGGATGTGAGTAATGATATTTCAATTCAAAGCAAGAAATTTAAAAATATGACAGGTAATTTTGAGAAATCTGTTATTCCTCTCCATGTTTTATAACTGGTAATCTACCTTAATTTAGGGTTACATCTCAAGTCCAGTCTTTTTATTATATTAATTGATTCCCAGATCTATTTTCTATTGATCTTGTCAGTGTGGCTCCAACTTGAGAAACAGGAAGTGGAAATTTAGGTCTTCATACCTTTCCAGAATGTTTTTTGATCTTCTGATATTACAGGTGATGAAAGTCACCTACCATCATTGCTTTTTCAGTAGGAAGTAAAATTTAACGTATAATGGGAAGTGTTTACTGAAACTGAAGATTTTGTTAGGTTAGGAAATGTTTGCTGCCGAGAGTAGTTATGTTTTTTTTTTTTTTTTTTTAAAGATTTTATTTATTTATTTGACAGAGATACAGCGAGAGAGGGAACACAAGCAGGAGGAGTGGGAGAGGGAGAAGCAGGCTTCCTGCGGAGCAGGGAGCCCGACGTGGGGCTCGATCCCAGGACCCTGGGATCATGACCTGAGCCGAAGGCAGACGCTTAACGACTGAGCCACCCAGGCGCCCCGAGAGTAGTTATGTTTTAAAGAAGCTAAACTATTATAAAATATTGTACTTTCAAACCAATCTGGAATACAAGAGTAAGTTTTTCAAAAAAAAAAAAAAGTGAAATGTGTCTGGTACCATTACTACCTAATCTGTAACTGGACCTTTATGATTTATATGACAGTAAAAATATTTCTGCATTTTCTTTATGTTCACCTTCATTATGCCTTTACTGCATGTTAGGCAATGAGCTTAGTGCCTTTTATAAATTACTCCATAGAAATCCCACCACTTCTCTGGAATGCCAGTCCTGTACTCCCTATTTTGCAGATGAAAAGACTGAACCTCCAACCAGTTAAATAATGGACCTCAAATCATGCAACCAGTGTATGGCAAGGTTGGCATTTGAATCCAATTTTGTCTGGCTTGAAAATCTGCCTTCGGTTACTTTTCTCTCTGCCCTATTGCTTCTAAGTTCCCCAAGAGCTGAGTTAACTCAATGGAAGCCTTTAGTTTCAGCAAGTCAGTTGAGTAAGTCCTATTGTTACTTACCATGCCCCGACCAGAAGTGCTTATCTCTCTATCCATCAGCACTGAAACATGCGGGGGTAGGACTCTGGCTCGAGTGAGAAGGGAGCCCTGGGGAGAAATCAGAGGGTGTGTTAACATGCACTTAATATAAGTACCACATTTACATAGCTACTGATTGCATTTACATTTCCTCATCTGTCCATTCCTGCTTCTGCCCAATCACATGGCAAGTCTAGCAAACACAAGAAGAGAGGAATGCGTAAAAGAATCCACCCAATTTTATAGATAAAACTAAATCTTCTTTTGTAATTTGCAAAAAAGAAAAAAAAAGTAGGATACGAATCCTCCAGTCTGTCTTTAATGTCTTATTTTGAACTCTGTGGATGCTCTATGTTTATATTCTGAGGGTGAAAACCTACCATTTCGGCTATTAGCTAATAAAGTTGAATGGCTAGGCAAAGCCTCTGCTTTTGATATTTCCTCAAATAATGTAAACCAGTGCCATGCCACACTAAAAGGAATCCTGGAACCCTTTTTAGGGGACTGGGATGGTGTATTCAAGTGGAAGCAAGCAGCATTGTGACAGGTCTGGGTGTGAATCAGCCCCTCGCCTCTTTGGGCAAATTATAATCTGTTGACAGCCTCGGTTTACGATCTGCAAAGGGATGATGGTGACCCCCCCAACAAATGGGAAAAGACTAAGAGTGTAGTGGGCCCAGCACAGAGTACAGTTGACAAAATGCCAGTTACCCCAGGGGAGCAGAGTCCTCTCCTGCCAAGATGTAAAATGGCTTTTATGTCCTTGATCTCACAGTGCCCTCATTTTCCCATGATTGGGATCAGGCTTTTTAGTATTTATCTCCTCGTTAATTGAATGACTAGTTCTGGATAATGGATAATTCTTAATTTTCTATTTTTAGAAAGTGTATAAATATCTAAATTAGATTTAGGCAAAGTGAGCCGCCGTATTTGATGTGCCAAGGACATAATTAGGTTGTTCCGTTTACCTACGCATTCGCAAGCAAACTTTGCCTCATTAATCTGTAAAGGACTTTGATGAACCTTTGAACTAGATAAAAATATGCCAGTCATGGCGAAGTTCTACTCTGTTCTTTGAGAACTTTCAAAGGACTGAAAGTGACTAATATATTTGGTTTTATAATATCGTCTTCGAGCTCTGATCACGCCACTCTGAAATCTTCAGAGGATTCTCGCTGTCTCAGAGTCAAATAAAAGACATTAGGGTGAGCTAAAAAAAAAAAATTCCAAAAATCCCTCCTTGTGCCAGGAGTCAGAAGACCCATGATGTGGTTCTGATTCTTTCCTTTACCCTCAGTGATCGTGGGCAAGATGTACAGCCTTCGGGACCTCAGCCTCCTCACCTGGGAGGTAAGGATAACAATCATAGGGTCAGAGAGGGGCTTGAATGCTGTCGAGTGGAGCCACACATGGAGAATTCTGAGTGTAGGTCTGGTTGTCAAGCAAGATTACTGGAAGCCTCAGAGCACCTGGCCTTGACGCACCTGCCCTGCATTCTCTCCCTCTGCCCCCCATGCCAACTCCACCTTTGAAGTTCCCTGTTTCCCATTCTCCAAACCTCCGCGTCTTGCTTTACTGTCTCAGGGCCTTTACTGACATTCTTTCTCAGTACAGGAATGCCCCATGTCCCCCAGGAACTCACCTATCAAGGTCCTGGGACCATGCACAACTACCACAAATCCATCACCCACGCGCCCTGCCAGGAGGAGCCTCTGTCCACCCAGCCACCGCAGCATTGGGCATGCTATTTATCGGACTTTTCACATGCTGCCTTGTTTTATATTAGCACATTAAAATCTGTATTTATTTAACTGATGCACCATTTACACTTCTTTGGATTTCCACCCTCTGTCTCTCAAAGAACTAAGCCCCAATCTTGTGCCTCCAGCTTTGTCCTCTCCGGCCTCCTCTGAGGTCGGCCTCCACCACAGGCCCCTTTTCCTTGATCTCCCTCTTAATGGAGCTCAGATCCTCAGCCTACAATCACGTGCAGGTGTCTCCAACCCTAACACAGCTTCTCGCTGCCTTCCTTTCCTGGTCGGTGTTAGGGCAAGTGAAGAACGATGCTGCCTTCATTCCTCACCTCCTCACTCTCTGTGCCAATCATGACCTCAGCCCATAATGCTCTGCAAATAGGGTTCTGTGCCATTTCTGCAGCTAAGCCCTCTGCTACCTTGGCCTGATTGTTCTCCCTTGTATTCATTCTAAATCCCTTTGCTAATTACTTCTTTTTCAGCGTACTTCTTACTGTTACTTTCCTCCCTTGCAGAAAACTTTTGTCTACAAAGAACAGACATTCTCAAAAAAGAAACTCAACAAATGGCTCAACAATATACATGTAAAATTATTCAACCTTCCTAGAAAGCAAAGAAAAATAACTTATAGTGAAATCCATTTTTTTCACTTTTCTTGTTGGTAAAGTTAAAAAAATACCAAAATAATTGTGTTTAGGGCTACATAAATGCATTTTGTAGGCAGTGGGTTATATAAATTGGTACAATCTTTCAGAAATCCTACTAAATCACACATGCATAATTGTAACCAATTAAATTTTAGTCATTTATTATTGCGTTAATGTTTATGATAGCTAAAACTTGGTAACAATTCTGACAACAGAAAAGTAGCACACATCTATACAATCAAATACCATACAGCCACTAAAAGGATGGTGAACAAATACATTTATTGACATGAAAATATTTTATAATATAGATTTAAGTGAAAAAAATTTACAAAATGGCATGTAAAAAAGTCTTAGTTTAAAATGTATTGATTCAGGAACTATTTATTGAGTGCCTACTATTTTAGAAGAATATACAGAAAATATTAGTAATGGTGAAGACCTCTAGGTGCTAAAAATAATTTTCAGGTTTTCTGCAATGGATACACATTACTTCTACAACAACTTTACAATTTTTTGAAATACTAATGTCTTTAGAATAAACATCAGATCCTTCAATGTCTTGGTCCATTCCCTCTCCTGTAAGTCCACTCGACATCTACAATATATTTTTATTTGTTTTGCCAACCCCCTGAATTTCTTAATATTATATCCATATCATGGAATGTTCTTTCTCCATCTTTTCATGGCCAAATTCTACATAACCTCCTTTGTAGAGGTCTACAGGGAAACAATCCTCCCCAGCCCTGAACTCACATATTCATCTCTGCCTCTCTTCCTCAAATGACTGGACTGCATGATCCCTGAGGGCAGAGTCAAACAGCGTTTCTGTAGGTATTCTTTCCACAGGACAGTGCCTTCCCTGCTCTCTTGAGTCTGTAAGGTCCCAAATGAGTTCTCACTAAATGAATTGACAAATGCATGCGTCCCATTTTAGGTTGTAACTTCCTTGAGGGTGGGTATCCTACTCTTCTTTGCATCTTCTACATCAGTATTTAGACAGGGGTAGGAGTCTTCTGAGCATGAAAACAGGCAAGAAAAGCTTATCAGGAACTAATGTCCAGATCCTCAACTTCCGTTTGTATTCACTCCCCATACTAAGAAAGCATGTGTGGGCTGGAGGGGCCCTTCTGGTGGGCCTGTCCCATCTCTTCTATCTTAACTGCCTTCTCCTACTTTACTAAACAAACAAAGTGTTATTCTCACCCATCCTCTCACTATAATTCTTTGCCTTAAGATGTAAACATCTCCTGAGTATCAAAGAAAAGGACAGTTTGAATTTTTCATGTAATCTTATCACTTTTCCATCCACCCCTACCTACCCTCAATGTACAGAGTCCCTTGAAAGCAGTGGTTTCTTGTTTCATAAAGTGACAAATCATAGCCAGGCTCTTTGCTGTATCTATCTGCCTCTCCACCATTTGATCTTTCTCCCTATTTTGTAATTAGAATACAACAGGGAGATGGTTGTCATGGAATATGTATTAAGACATTCCTTTGAACTGAAAAGTAAAATCATGTATTTTCAGGCAGAAGGGGAGTCCGACTTGATCGGTACCTTTGACAAAAAGGACTTGTTTTCCCTTACTTTATATAATGAACATTCTCCTAAATTCACTGAACTAAACACGAATCTCCAAATGTTGATAAAAAACATTTAAAGCATCTCATAAGATAAAAATATTTTATTGTGTTAGCAAAGGATATTTGAAATGAAACACTGCTCTGTTTTAAACAAATCTTTCTTAGTCTATTGTGTATAAACACCAGCATACTTAGTATAACGTGCTTCCAAGTGAAAAAGTAACAGATATAATTAATAATCATTTGATAAGTCTTGGTAAAGCCTTTAAGTTTTCTTCCTGGAAACTGAAAAAGAATACGTTGAGTATCTGGAAAAAAAAATAATTCTTTTGGAGGTCGTGTGTTTTCTAATATTTCGTTTTCCACAGAACTGAAGGAGATCCTAAACAAGTTCCAGCTCATCATGAAAATGTTTGATCACAGATGACTTTGTGATATTTTGCACACCGCTCAGAGTTCATGAGACTGAGTGATAACAGAACTTCCACCCTCTTCTGCTTATTTATGTCAACAAACGTTTGCAGCCTGGCATCAGCAAAATGAAATTGAAAATGGATTTAATGCTAATAGTGTCTAATTCTAGCAATGACGAAAGCACTTATAAAGTTTAACTTTTATTTTGTAATAATTACTTATCAAGATATGCCACATGATAATGTTAACGATAAGTCGGTGCAGAAGAATACGTTAGTATGTGGATCCTGACGGCCAGGTGAAACATAAATAAGTAAATGAATTTTAATTTACATACGTATTTGAGTGGCAGAGATGAATGATTAAGTATAGTGGAAATGGTTCAAGAAGAAAAAGGAACAATGTAAAATTGTTGACCCATGTACAACTTGTTCATATTTTTGATTGATGAGGATGGAGAGCAGATTGCTCTGGTATTTATAGTCAACCCGATATGTTACAAAGAGTGGTACAATCATGTTATTTGAAAATGTCAATAGTTAACAATTACCAGAAATTAACTATTTTCAATGATTTGAGTTTATGATTAAAAATGTAGATATCAACATAAAAAAATGTGTGATGGTGGACCTACATTTTCCAAATTCTTCAGGGGGCTGTGAGCTGAGAAAGTTGAAAACAACTGCACTCTAAAATAGGAGTGCCCTGCATTTTGTTGATGCTCAATAAATGTTTGAGATAGATTAAATCTAAAGCAATAATTAACAGAAGGTGTAAACCACTGATGTTATCTTTTCAAAATCCTGTACAGATGGAGTGTAATTCTTGGCTAATTTCCTCTTGATAAAGAATCTGGTCCACTGGTCATGGTGACGAGAACAGAAGTGACGGCCCTGTTTTCACCTCCTGCATGGCTCATATGCTTCTCTGGGTTTAATTTAAAAATAGAAAAATAAATTCCCTTCAAAATTTATCATTCTTTAGACTATAAATAATGACTTTGGCCAATTAATCTATATATCACAAGCTTATGTTGACTTTCAAATGTTTTCCAACGTAGTAATCAGAACAAAAGCAAATAAGCATTGTGCCAAAGAGAAAAGTTCTGACATCGGATATTGGCCAGGGAACTCTTGCTCACTTGTGGCTCGTGGCCCACGCTTCTCCTACAATTGTCAACATCTGATTTACTCTTTGTAGAGAAGGACACAACATCTCATTTTGAACAGAAGGTACTCTGATCATGGCATTCTCTGTATAAATTATGGTAAGAAATTCTGCTGACCCGGGCTTATTATTAACAGCTTTGTCAGAAAAAAAGGTTGAGCCCATATTAAATTTTTTCAACATTTCCAGAAAACTGGGATGAATATTCAAGTAAGGTTTTCATATGACTGGATCTTATCAGAGCCCATGTCCTTCCACTCTCCCCCTTGCTTCCTCCATTCTACCAACACTCACCTCTTGGAGCTCTTCAAACATGCCTTTCCTCTGCTGAATGATTTCCCCCAGAGAGTTATGGGGTTCACTCCTTCCTACATTCAGCCTTCTGCCCAAAAGTCACCTTCTCCCAGAGAGCTTTCCTGACTGCCCTGCCCAAAATAACACTCTCCCCATCAGTCTACTGTAGTACTCTATTACTAATAATTATGGTGATTGTCCCAGGCAGAAGCAGATGGTTATACTATTCACAGCACATATTAGCTGACTTTGCTTTTTATATAAGTTCCTTGAAGACAAGGGCTTTGCTTTGCTTACTTAGAGCATCACCAGGCACTTGGTGAGCCTTTAATAAATATTTGTTGAATAATAATAAAATTAGCATTAATACCAAGAATTGTTCTATGTCATTATTCTTTGACAACATGAATTTTAAAGATTTTTAGTACATATTGCCAAGTTGTTTCCCAGAAAAATTTTTGTCTTTCAGCAATAGTCTATGATAACTTTTATAACATAACATCAATCAAATATTAAAATATATTAATATCATTACCAATGTGATAGTTCTAATGTGCATCTCCATAATTACTAGGAAGGATGAATTTAACATTTATTAGCCATTTGTATTTATTTATTTATTTTTACTTCTTTTTTTAAAGATTTTATTTATTAATTTGTGTGAGAGAGAGAGGGAGAGCACAAGCAGGGGGAGCAGCAGAGGGAGAGGGAGAAGCAGGCTCCCTGCTGAGCAAGGAGCCTGATGTGGGACTCGATCCCAGGACCCCAGGGTCATGGGGATCATGACCTGAGCCAAAGGCAGACACTTAATCGACTGAGCCACCCAGGCATCCTAATGTCATTGTATTTCTTTTATGATTTTTTTCTGTGATTTTTACTCATTTTTCTAATCAATATTTATTGTATACCTATTATATGCTTTGCAAAATAGAGGGTAAAAACAATAATTATAGGTCATGGTCTCTATACCCCAGACTTCTATTTTGCCAGTGAAGAGAACATATTACATAGGGAATAATAAGCATGAAAAAAGGTTTAGAAGATAGTTTCATTGGGAAGTAATTAAAAAAAATATTTAAAAGTTTGAAAGAACAAGATCAGAACAAATCTGCACAAAGTCCTAAATTAGCAAGGTTTTGTTATTGAGACATACAGCTTTTTAAAAATACATCCATTGTTTCCTAACTGATTCTGATACATCTGCATTGTGGATGGGAAAGAAGCAGAGATTTTATTTATTTACTTATTTATTTATTTATTTATTTATTTATAAAGTATTTTATTTATTCACTTGAGACACAGAGATACAGAGAGAGAGAGAGAGAGCATGAGCAAGGGGGAGGCAGAGGGAGAGGGAGAAGAAGGCTCCCTGCTGAGCCAGGAGCCCGATGTGGGGCTCGATCCCAGGACCCTGGAATCACGAACTGAGCCGAAGGCAGACGCTTAACCATCTGAGCCACCTAGGCGTCCCGAAGCAGAGATTTTAAAAGAGGAACCCTTCCATTCCCACTGACCATAAAAAGGGAATAGTACAGAAAGGAGTCAGCTACAACCTAATTCCTATTGAAATAATGGAATGAATTAAAATCAGCTATACCAAGTGGTAGCTCTGTTAGTTGAACTGCTATTTAAAATGCTGTCATGTGGTGTTATTTGGCAAAAGACCTCAGAAATAACTAAGTCCTTCCCTGCCATAGCTACCTCTTGGGGTGAGTTTCCAACGGAAATATGGTCACAAGAGAAAGAATGGCAAAGCTGTTCATTGTTTCACGTCTTTATTGCTTGGGGTCTGGCCTCCAACCCTAAAACAGACCTCCAGTTACTCCACTGTTCTTGGAGCCTTTTTCTTCCCTGAGCCACATTGTCATTCCTGAAACCTAATCCTGAGTCTCTAATGTTACCTGTCAGGGGGCAGAACTAAAGTAGACTTCCCAGGCTGGGAAGAAAAATAAGTGAAGAGAGGTAGAGAGAAAGGGAAGGCAGGGGGAAGACATTTGCCCCAATACAAAGTCTCTGCTGTGAGTTTTAGCAAACCTGACCCCTCATACCCGTGATCCAAGGCTGCCTCTTGAGGCAGAATAGAGTCCAAAGTGGGAGATAGAGAAATGGGGAAATGGCTCTGGTCCTTGTTACCATTTTATTTTCATGGAAGAAACAGAGGCCTGAGAGGGAAAAGCCACACTTAGGACCCACCACCTTTATCTCTTTGAAAATTGTGCCAATATAAAGTCTTAGGGTTTGAGCTATTCAGAACGCAACTCTTTCTCCTTGGGGGTAGGGTACATGATCCTAACTCCTTAAAGTGAGGAGAACTGTGGAGAAAGGACCAGAGATACTCAATGAGCTTCTTCTGGAGGTCAATGCTCACCATTTTCATGAGAGATAAAAGATGGCATAAGGAGGTACAGGCCAATAATAGGAAACTTTGCTGTCATCTTAAATGAGGTGAGAATACTCACAGCAAAATTAGGTCTAAAGCTCAGAGAGATATTATTTGCGGCAACAGGGTAACACTTGAAACGGAGTCATCTGGGGATTGATTAGCCTGAAATTTTAGGAACATCAAAGGAAACTGAAAGCTAAATGGGAAAACATCAATTCTCTTTAGAGTTAAGAAATTTAGGGAAATAAGAACTATACATCAGAGAGAAGTAGTATTGCACATACAGATTTTTTTCATTTGTTTTCCTTGATCTGAAGGAATATTTAACCTCAAACTAAACTGGAATTTTTAGAATCAGAGATCTGAAACAAGAATGAACATGTAACAACTATCCAAGTTTCCAGGTTCATATACAGAATCTTTTTTCATTATTCCAGTAGATAATTATATCTTGCAAGAGAGCAAGTTTATTTAAAAATGATAAAGATCAGCCATGAATATAGTTTGATGTATATGAATTTTAAAAACAGCTATTATTCAGCTATGTCTCTGAATAAATGAAGAATTGCATCACCAAAGAAATCAACATCACAAGTTAGTGATAGCTTAACCAATCTGCAAATATGTGATCCATAATGCTCTCAGGAAGAAAAGCATTTTTGGGGGCTGATGCTAATCAATTATATTTTGGCCATTCATGGAATTGTCTTGACAGTTTTTAAAATGATGGCCTTACTTTTCTTGAGGAGTATTATAAGTTCAGTCCACTCTAATATTCTATTTAGGAGTTTTGTTGAGGCATTGTCTGGTTATTTGGTGCTTGGTACAAGGAGCTGAGTGTGGAAAAACTTAATTTAGAAATTTTTGCTGGAAAAACCTTGTTTTTCTTATGATCATTTTTGTACCTGAGACTATTGATCTTTTCATTTTGGATGCCAGGGAGCTTAGAATCAAATTTGAAAATGACTTATCACTGTAATGTATAACTGTTATGGTGGAGACATCTATTTTCATTTGCTTCTACTTTTGACTTCCATCATTATTTATTCTCCTCTTGGACACAATTCTCCATCATCATTCTTTCTCTCCTTTTCCTTCTCCTTCTTCTTCCTTCTCTTCTTTTTAACCATCTGGGGGATATATTTTTGTTGTAAACCCCCTTAAATCATGATGGAATCATGATAGATAAAAATAAACTAAGTTCCATGGGTCTATATTGAGTTTAGGGAAAAAAATTGATGTTTAAGAACACTTTGAACCAGAACTTTTGGAATCATTTTTATTCAACAGTAGTAAACAACTAAAACTTTTATTAAATGACTAATTACACAACATAATGTGGAAAGAACCACATAATTATGAAGATAAGGGTTACAAAGATCTTAGAGATAATTTTACAGATGATGAACTAAAGCTTTGAGAGGCTAAGTGATTTGCCCAATGTCACTTAGCTAGTTAGTGGCAAAGAAAAGAAACTAGTGAACACATATTATCATATATTCAGTATATAAAACTGAGCCCAATATTATGTCTTACATCTCTTCTAAGATACTAGGGAAAAGAAGTATTTTTTAATATATAAAGCAAATAACAGTTAAACAAATGAAAATATGATTTTCTTTTCCTTTTTTTTCCCCAAAACAAGTGAAATATGATGAGAATCTAACAAGAAAGCCACAGGAATACCTTACAGATTTTTTCCTTTTAAGGATCTTACTTATTTATTTGAGAGAGAGCGAGAGTGTGAGCATGAGCAGGGGGAGGGTGGAGGGGGGAAGGAGGGCAGGGGCAGAGGGAAGTGGCAGAGGAAGAAGCAGACTCCCTGCTGAGCAGGGAGCCCAATGGGGGGCTCGATCCCAGGACCCCAGGACCCTGGGATCATGACCTGAGCTGAAGGCAGACGCCTAACCGACTGAGCCACCCAGGTGCCCCAGAGTGGCTTACAGTTTTAGTGTAATAGGAGCAAGTCTGTAAAAGAAGTATGCATGGGGAACTCAGGGAAGGGAGGAAGGATGCCTAATTTAGTCAAGAAAGGCTAGAGATGGCCTCACAGATTAATGATAATTGATTTGAACCTTGAAGAAAAAGTGGGAATTAGTCAGATGGAAAAGGCTGGGGACAATTGGGAGAATAGGAAAAAGAAAACAGGAGATATAGGCAGGGATCAGAATGCAACAGGCCCTTTTCCTGCAGCTTATGGGAGTTCTTAAGAATCTTCAACAAGAAAGGGTCTTTTTTCTTGCTTTGGAATCATCTCTATGGAATGGATTGGAGAAGAGGTGATGGTATGGTAGAGGCAGGGAAACCAGTTAGATGGCTATTGTAAGACCTGAGGCGAGGAGTAAGAAGGATCCTAGCAACACAGTGGCAATGAAGACAGGGAAGAAATATTTTTGAAAAGCACGTAAATGAGCATTAAAATCTGTAGTACTTGTGATCAAATCCGGTTGGTGGAGACAGGGAGAAATGGAAGACAGGGAAAAATCAAGAATGACTCTCAGGCTGATAGCTTGGGTGACTGAATAAATAGATCACTGGACAAGAGAGGACAAATGGCAAAAAAGTGAGTTTGCAAGGAAGGTGGTGAGTCCATTGTTAAACGTGTTTGTGAGCTATTACTAAGAACCTAGTAGAGATGTCCATTAGCATTGTGTATCTGGACTGCAATAGAGAAATGTGAGGGTAAAGTGAGCATGGGAATTTCTATATGAGATTACTGTCAGCAAATTTTAAAAGGTATATATGATATTTTGCAGGGAAAAAATTATCTGGAGTTGTGCTATGTAGTGTAGGTCCCTGTGGTGGATAGGTAGACTCAGTAGCATAAAATGAAATTGCACAGAGAAAGTATATAGAGTAAGAGAGCTCTGAGATATTGGCCTTCCATATTTAAATGCTCGGTGGAGAAAGAGGTGCCTCCAGAGGCCATTGAGACATGGACAGAGGGGCAGGAAGAAAACCGGGAGGGCTTTATGCTAGGGAAATTGAGAAAAACATTGTCAAGTATTACAAAAATTCAACCAAAAAAAGTCATGTAATACTTAAACAAAGGTAAACAACAAATAATTTTTAAAAGATAGAATAGAGGGGCGCCTGGCTGGCTCAGTTGGAAGGGCACGCAACTCTTGATCTCGTATCGTGAGTTCAAGTCCCATGTGGGGAGTAGAGATTACTTAAATAAACGAAACTTAAAAAAATGGGATAGAAACTGTCCCTTCGATTTTGGCTCATGGATAATATTACTAAGATCAGTTTTATATACCATCTCACAAAATGTAAAGACCAAACTGGATATAGGATAGATTCTCGATAACTGCTTACTGAGCCAATGACAGGATTTTCACTGCAGGCTTACAAAATGAAATTTGATGGTTTTATATGAATTCTGGGTATAAAAAAGGCATCCACTCATATGATTAGCATATATCTGTGAAATCAAGACAGCAATTGGGTGCTTTATATCAAGCAAAATCACGGAAGCCTAAAAGTGGGTTAACTTTTTAAAAGAGTCGAAAGTTCAGTTACTGCTTTTCTCAGTCTAATTATTTTATTTTACATGGATTTAATCAATGAAGTAAAGATTCAAACTGGGGAGGGAAGCATGATGGGAGGGTTACATGAGAAATTATATATTGAATCGGGTCGTGTGACTCTCGGTGGGTAGAAGATGTTCAGTGAATGCTGGCCATCAGTATTATTATGACATTTCTGGAATTAAAATGTTCTCCACTCAAAGGCAAGTTGTAGAACCCTAGGTCGCTGCATGATGTGCCTAATTGAAATTATTTGGGGATTAATCTCAAGAAATTAATTTTTTTTCCTGTTGCAAATATGTTCACGGTAACACTGGTATGAATGGCAATAAAGTTGAATTATTGCCATGTTACTATCTATTTCCTTGAAATCCTGTTATTCTGGAGCCATTGTCAAAATTATCCTCTTAGGCCTTTTTCATCCGGTTATAAATACCGCATTCCCCAAGCTCGGTTGTATGCACACAACTATTCTCACAAGGGTAAGGACAGACTCAAGAAAAAGAGGGCGTTGGGAATCATTCCTGCTTTTCTTTATGTCAGCAAGCATTACAGGTAAGTTTTTAGCAGTCTGTTTTGGTTGATGGCTTGTTAAAGCAATATGAAAAACTATGTAATTATATTACACCAATAATTGATATAAACATATAAAGGATGAATCACAGTCATACCTTGTATTTTTTCTCTCTCGCCTTTAAAGCCTTTCTCTTTTTACAGTAGCTGCATGTTGGTTCTAGGCTGAGTGCCAGTTGTATCAATTAAACAGTAACTAATTCAAGTACATTTGCAATCTGTGTTTGAAATGCCAGCCCATACAGTAGTTACCAATTAAGCATGAGGCAGATTAATGGATGCATTGTTCTCTTGGGCTAACTCCACCACATTGTCATTAAGCAGTAAGCCCTAGTGATCCAAAGACTTCCATTCAAAGGGAAAGGGAAACACATGCTTACAAAAAAAAAAAAAAAAAGTTGGGTGTTTTATATCAAGCAGAATTATTTAACAGGAAAGGTGGCGGATAACCTTTTGAAGAGAGAAGAAATTATGGCTGTTTAGTGTTTTCTCAATCCCTTTATTTTGCATAGATTTGATCAATGGAAAAATACAAAGGTGCAAAATGGGAAGGAAAATAATGGGAACAGATCAGACAGACAAATGGTTCACAGTTCTTAAAACAGATGTTCTTTTCAGCTGGCTATAGTATATCATTATCTCCAGGAACCCTGAAGAGAAAGTACAAAGATTCACTAGGGATAGTGGAAATGCAGCATATTTACTGTGCAAAATACTTGGCTTTGTACCCCCGGCCCCACCCCACCCATCATTGCCCGTTTAAGGAGACAAGTATTTGGGTCATTGATTTGATCCATTTTAAATTTACAGCCTTATGATATTTAGAACCGAGTATAATTGTTGCAAAATTAAGCTGTTGGGGGCACTCACTAAACATTTAATCATTGCTCTTTCATTTTCTGGCATTTTCATTTGACCACAGACAAATTTAACACCTAAAAAGATATTTAACTCTTTCTTATTAAAGAAAAAAAGAAAAAAACTTCCTACATTTTTGTGATGAGCCATTTTCCAGTGGGCATGATGTGATTAAACAAATGGCTGGCCAAAGACTAAAGCTGATCAATCTTCCACAGTTTCCCAAATCTTTAAAAATGACACAGCTAATTCTTATCAGTTGGATATGCAATATTTAAGTTTGACCTAAAGAGCACAACTGGTTTTTTTTTTAAATCCGTCCACTCACCAGCCCTCTTGGACATCAGGGTTTCTCACCTGGTCCCTGTGAGGGCTGCCCTGCTGGACCACTGTGTGTTCAGGACCCAGGAAGACACTGCCCCTCCTCCAGGTGGACTGGCAGGAGAGGAGGAGAGAGGCACCCAGGAAATCCATGAGGAAGGTTCTTGCTGTGCGATTCATCTTCGCATATACACGGAATGTCTACATGGAATGTCTCTGAGGTCAGAAGGTGGTGTGTGTGTGTGTGTGTGTGTGTGTGTGTGTGTGTGTGTGGTGTGTCTTTCTGTTTGCCTCTTTCTTCAGGGTAGAAATGGGAAGTCAGCCCTTGTTATCACTGCCTTAAATGAACTTTAATCATCCTAGAGAAGTCCCAGTTTGTCTGTCGTATCTGCTTTCAATGCATGTAGGGTGTATTTGGGAGAACTAAAGCATGTGGCTTTGCTACTAACAAAAGTGTGGAGGGGCTTTCACTTTCTACTCCCCTCTCCTCCCCCTTCTTCTGGCTCTTCTTTCTCCAACCTCCTCACCCCTTCCCTATCCTCCCCCCATTATTGGCTCGTTGGTAAAGGCACAGAAATGTTGAAATCAATATGAGAATAAATTGCCACATGGTCTTTATTGTGGAGGCAAGGTTTCTACAGAAAATCCTTGTAATCAGAAAAGAGGGAAGATGAGATTAAACTGATTAAACTGAGAAAGTCAAAAAAGGACAACTTGAAAGATTAGCTCTCGCGTGCGCCAGAAGAGCGGGATCCTTCGTGCATGCTAAGTGGAGCTGTCCTCCTCGCTATCAGCCCCTTCATCGGGTGACCTTCTGTTGCATTAGCACACAGCTACTTGATCCAAGGCAAATACTGGAAATTGAAAAGCCAGAATGCCAGTGATTACAGCAGGTATCAATATTATTGTAATGATGCTTCGTTATCATTAAGGAACTTAATTACTTAGGGAGAGTGAGAAGGCCAGGAAGTAAAGCACCAAGCCACAGCTGTAGTCAGCATCCAGATCAGGGCTGATATTTGAGAACTGTCTCAAGTTTAGATTCAAAAGTAATCAGAAAGAGCTAGAAAGGAGACCGGCTTTAGGAAGGCTGCCGTGGACAGAGTTGGCTGGCCGCTGGGATCCCAGACAGGGTTTTTAGCTTTTGGAATGCCTATCACAGTAGGTGCTCCATGAATACCGAATAAAAGAGTAAGTGAATAAACAAAACAAATAAGCCAACTGAACTTAGTCTGGTGGCATACTAAAAATCATTAATTCCATGAAAAATTGAGGTGCATAAAAATCAAGTTCTGAGTATTGATCTTAACCAACTCAACTTTTTAATGCAAAGCTAATCTTAGATCCCAATGTCTCTCTCCCTCTCTCTCTGTCTCTCTTTCTCTCTTTTTAGATTTTAGGATATCTTAATGTCTATTTCTTCGGTGGATGCACTTTGAAATTATTAGAATTAAGCATTTAAAAAAAAACTGGAGCAAAGGAAAGACCAGCCTTTTTAAAACTGCCTTCCAAACTCAATCTCATTCTTTTCCCCCACCCCCTTCTCTTTTTCCATTTATAGTTCATCATCTGGGTGCTGTGACGTTATGATTCTGCAATGTAGAATTCAAGCTGGGCACATGTTTTCTTTTAACTCTGACCCCTAAACAGAAATGTGGAGCATTTCTGAACTCTCTAGGGCTGCGATTGTGCTGAACCAAGCCAAAATTAGCCCCAATTATTGACCTACAAATAGAACTGACCCGGCCTGACCTACCTCCATCAGAGTACTGCAGAAAATTCATATTTCCAAATTTATTAAATCAAATGTATTTATTTTTGTGTAGGCATAAAAACCAAAGTAAACTTCAAACTGCATTTGAATGAGCTTTTACTTTCAGTCATACATCAGCAAACTTTTCCTGTCAAACTTACTGTGAAGCCAATTATTTCTTTGGCCCATTAGAGAGAAAAGAAAGAAGGAAAGAAGGAAAGAAAAGAAAGAAAAGAAAGAAAGAAAGAAAGAAAGAAAGAAAGAAAGAAAGAAAGAAAGAAGAAAGAAAGAGAAAGAAAGAAAGAAAGGAGGGAGGGTGGGAGGGAGGAAGGAAGGAAGAGATCTGAAAACGGAAAATGTTTCTGGAGAAAGAAGATATAAAAGTTGCAGTCAGAATGGAGTGTTTTGAAGGCTCTATGAACCCTTGCAGATTAACTCAGAAGTCAGTCCCTTTGCAGGGTCAGGGGTTGTGTTCATTCTTTGCCACTCACTCATATTTACACTTCGGTGACTATCTGGCCTTGGGGTAAGAAGGTACAGAGTGATCTAAGGCATGCTGGGATTATCCATGATGGTCTTTCATGGAAAAACAGGTAAATAATCTTAATTAAAACCTGTTTCTTTGGCTAGGACGTGGGAAAGTTGGAGAGTGCCTACTCTGTATGCTACCAGGATGAATGCTTTCAGAACCCACACCAAAATCTGGTTGCAGGATTTCTTACAATATTCTTTTTCCAGTTTGCTGGGGTGCCAGGGATGCTCAGGTGTCCTCATGCCTTGGAGTTGAAGATAACTATCTTGGACCTCAAGGAGAAGAGGAAAATCTTGCTTTAGGCCAAGGTTTGCCTCCTTAAATCTTCATGTTCTTACCCCAAGATGAACCTATTCTAATATTGATTGAATGGAGGTATGTTTCTAGCCACCAAGGGAAAGCCCCACTTTCTAGAGACTGTAGACCCAAAAGATAATCTCATTGGCTGAAAGACATTTTAAAAATCCCAGACACCAATATTCCTGTGTTGGTTTTGTTAGATCTGTGTTGCACATTAGAGTCCTGGTTGCGATCTCAGGTTAGCCTCACCTGAGAATATGTTGATAAATATCACCCCACACCACAATACTCAGAATGAGGCCCTCGTTTATCTTGATCATTATAAATCTCAGGGTGATGTTGTCACTTGGTTCGTGCTTCCTGATTCTTCCACATTGCTAACCAGCTTTCACAGTTTCTGCTTTTGATAGCATAACCTCCAGAGAAGCAATGTTTCTCCTTGCATCTGCTAACCCTAAAACTTTCAACCCTGGCTGCCCATTAAAGTAGCCTGCTGGGATTTTATTTTATTTTATTTTTTTTTAAAGATTTTATTTATTTATTTGAGAGAGAGAGAATGAGAGACAGCGAGTACATGAGAAGGGGGAGGGTCAGAGGGAGAAGCAGACTCCCTGCCGAGCAGGGAGCCCGACGCGGGACTCGATCCCGGGACTCCAGGATCATGACCTGAGCCGAAGGCAGTCGCTTAACCAACTGAGCCACCCAGGCGCCCGCCTGCTGGGATTTTAAAATATAAGAGTGCATGGGTCCACCCCAAGATCCTTAATCGGTTTTGAGTGGAACTCAGGAATTCGTTTTTTGTTTTTTAAATGAAATCTTTAAGAGTCATAAACATAAACTGTTAAATGAATTTGAATGCCACAGCTGTCCTGAGAGCTTTGCCAATTTTATTTGTTGGTTGGTTAGTTGGTTGGTTTTTGTTTTGTTGTAACAGCGGAAGAAAGCATGAGAGGGCCATGCGTGGTCCTATACAAGATGGGAGATGGAACTGAAGGTTTCACATTAGGCTGGAATTTCTTAAAAGCCTACACTTTCTATGAACTGGTGAAACAGAAAAGTCTACCATCTGTCAAAGGAAGCCTGACTGTCTGAACTTGTTCAACATTGAACTCCTCTGCGTGGGCGTATCTATATGGCAAAGTTATGGGCAAAACTAAAAGTGACTTGGATTTTTCCTTATTTACACTCTCTTTGATGGTTTCAATATTAGCTTTGTACTAGTATCACAAAATGAGTTGGAAACTGTACTTCTCTTTTTGACTGGAAATATTTACACATCATTAGAATTATTATTTTTTCTTTCTTGTGTGTTTGACAAATTAGCGTGCAAAACTGTTGGTTCCTAGGTTATTTCTTATTGGGGAGGTGCATTTTAATCCATTGATTCCATTTAATGTTTAAGGACTGTTAAAATTTAGCACTGTTTTCTTAAGACACAGTGATAAGTCACCTGTTTTAACAACCAAGAAGTCACTTGCTGAATCAAAACCTGCACTGACTTTTGTTGGTTCCAGAAACGTGCTACTTCTACTATGATCTGCACCAGCAAAATGCCTTTGATACCCAGGAAGCCAGGGTTCAGATTCTGGAAACTCTAGCTGCTGCAGAAAATCCTTGCCTTCATGACTGTTCACCAGCCCAAATGGCAAGAACACTAGACATGTGACCTTCAAATGATATGCCGAGTCTACATTTCAAGTCTAATATGTGCATATCAAATCCTGATCCTCCCTACAAGGGAGAAAATACAGTTTCTATCTCTCTTGCCTTTGGACTTTATAAGAGTTCAGCAAGATTACTAGACATATGATCAACATACAAAGGTCAATTGTGATTCTAATACCACAAATGAGAATTAGGAAATGTAATTTTACAAAAGTGATAGCATGTATGATGGCATAAAAAATATAAGGTAATCAGGAATTAATCCTATAAAATGTATGCATAAACTTTTTGGAAGAAAGGATAGAGTTTTATTGAAATATAATTAAAAATGTCAAAATAAATGGAGCAATATGCCATGTTCATTAATATAACAAGTGTTAATATCCTAAATGTATCAATTTATCCCATATTGAGCTATAAATTTGATAGAATTTCCTGCAACATCTCAGAACTATTTTGCAAGGAATTTAACAAAGGTGTCCTAAAATGTATATGGATAATCAAAGGTTTGAGAATACTTACCAAGATGTTGACAGAGAAACAGATGGAGGGGCTTGCCCTTCCAGATATCAAAATACATTATAAAACGATTGTAAAACCATGTATAATTGCTTTAAGGGAAGAAAAATACACTAGTGTAACAGAGAACATAGGTATAAATATGTACATCTAGAAACTTGATTTGTAGCAAATTTCACCTTCAAAATCAGTGGGGAAAGGATGAGCAATAAAATAAGTGAAAATGGGATAGCTGGTTATTAATGTGAGGGAAAAGGACTGAAATTAGTATCGCATCTTACTCCTGAACATAAATCAATTCCAGGTTGTTTAAAGACCTGAAATATGAAAACAAATTCTGAAAATTTTCAAAGAAAATGTAAGACAATACTTTTATTACTTCAGGGTATGAGAGCATTTCTTAACAAGATACAAAAAGCGCAAACCATGATGAAAAAAATGATAAATTTGATAACATCAAACCTAAAACCTTCTTCCTATCCCAAAATCCATAAATAGAGGGGTATTTTAAGCTGGGGTAAGATATTCACAGCAAAAAAGACTTAACATTTTTACTACTAAGAATATTTGAACAAATTCTACAAAGGAATAAGAAAAAGATAAGCAAAATAGGCCAGAAGAAAATAACCCAAACAAATTAATACGTATTTCACATAAGCAACAGGAAGGAACAACACATACTTGAAAAATATTTAAGCTCACTATGGTTAGGGAAAGGCATATAAAAACCTCGAGATAAAATTTCACACTCATCAGGGCAACAAAGATTAACATGTCTAATATTATTAGGTGTTGGCAAAGATGTGGAAAAACAACATTTCTACCACTGATGTGTGGCTATAAATGCAACTATTTTGGAAAACAAGTTGGAGACTGCTTGAGAAGTTGAACATGGTCATACTTTTCATCAAGTAATGACACTCCTCAGTATATGCCCTTGGGAACTCTCCCATGTGCATACAAGGACACATGTACAAAAATCAGCTTAGCAAGATTCTTTGTGATGTAAAAATTTGAGAACAATTTAAATCCCTGCCAACAGAAAAATAAATATAGCATGTTCATATACTGTAAAGTTATACAGCAGTACTTCCCAAATTTTTTCACATCATAGCACACATACAAAACAACATTTGTGTGGCATGCTGCTATTACCTAGAATGGATTTAGGGTCCTTTATATGTGGAACGCCCATATATTCTGCTTTGTCCAGGACAATACTGGTTTGTCCAGTACTTTCCCAGTTCAACCTCTTATGCCAGTGTAATTATTAACAGCGACTGCTGTGCTTTTGAAATATTCTAGCTTGAACAAAAAAATTATAAGGTCACCCTTTGTCTATGGGGCTTAGTGAAACAAATTCCACTATATGTTTGTTACCTTATAAACATGATAAAGATAAAAGACAAATATTATGGAAGCTATTCAATATTGGAATGTTAAAAGGCAGAGTAGAAATTTTGAGAGTTTATTTAAGCAAAAATCAGTTCTAATCGGGCAGGGCCAAACCAGAAGTGGTTAGGAGTGCTTTGCTCTCAGGAACTAGAAGCAAGACTTTCACAGAGAAGATGCAGAAGCAAAGCAAGGAAATTCTTTGATTGGCTATACCTTAAGTTGTTGCATTTTCTGGGAAAGCCTAGTTGGCTGTTTGTGATAGGTTGTCCTTAGGTTTCAATTTCTTAACACTGAGGCATTTAAAGGCTTGGGTTTTGGTTTGCTTATGTGGACTGCTAAGGAATTAGAAGCACCTCAGTCTAACAGTCTCATTGTTTAATTAATGTAACAGAATACAGGTAAAATAATTTTTTTCATTTTTTTAAAAAAAGGTAAAATTGTGACTCCCATAAAACTATAAAATGAATAGATGTCGAAGACTTTATTTATATATTAATTAATGAGGGAACTAGTACAATGTTAAAACAAGTCCAGAGTGGAATCCAAAGGACAGACTCATGCATGGGCAATCAGGAATGCTGAAACGAATGTACTCATAGATGCAAACTGATCAAGAGGCAAAGGACAATAACATGGAATATTTGAAGTAATCTCTTCCATGTGGAAAGGAATCTATTATATCTCCAAGAAACAAAGCTTATTTGCATCTGTATGAACAGAACCATTTGCATTACCTTTTACCAGAAACATCTTCATCACTGTCAGACCTCTACAAGTAACTTTTATCTCTACAAACTTGCAAAATAGGTGAAAGGTATGGGCCTCCATAGAATCAGGCAACACAAAAGTGTCTTCTAGATAACACCAAGCGTTCTTTAGAGGACATCCAGAAACCTTTCCACTCCATTGTTTTACATAGAGCTAAAGCAATCTAGAGTATATTAACTTATTAGCCTCACCATTTTGATAACACCACAAATTTTTATATGTAGAAACATTCAGTGAAACAATGTTGGCTCTCAGGGCTCCCAAAGCACTTTTTTTTTAAGATTCATTTATTTATTTGAGAGAGAGAGAGAGAGAGCACAAGCAGGAGGGGCAGAGGGAGAGGGGCTCTAAAGCAGACTCTACCCTGAGCATGAAGCCCAATGTGGGGTTCCATGCAGGGCTTGATCCCAAAACCCTGAGATCATGACCTGAGCAGCAATCAAGAGTTGGACGCTTAACCCACTGAGCCACCCAGGCATCCCCTCCCAAAGCATTTTGAAGCAAAGCCTTTGTATCTTCCTGTCTTTTTTTTTTTTTTTAATTTTATTTTATTATGTTATGTTAGTCACCACACATTACATCATCAGTTTTTGATATAATGTTCCATGATTCATTGTTTGCGTATAACACCCAGTGCTCCATTCAATATGTGCCCTCTTTAATACCCATCACCAGGCTAACCCAGCCCCCCACCCCCTCCCCTCTAGAACTCTCAGTTTCTCAGAGTCCATAGTCTCTCATGGTTCATCTTCCCCCTCCGATTGCCCCCCCTTCATTTTTCCCTTCCTACTATCTTTTTTTTTTTTAACATATAATGTATTATTTGTTTCAGGGGTACAGGTCTGTGATTCATCAGTCTTACACAATTCACAACGCTCACCATAGCACATACCCTCCCCAATGTCTATCACCCAGCCACCCCATCCCTCCCACCCCCCACCATTCCAGCAACCCTGTTTGTTTCCTGAGATTAAGAATTCCTCATATCAGTGAGATCATATGATACTTGTCTTTCTGATTGACTTATTTCACTTAGCATAATACCCTCTAGTTCCATCCACGTGCAGTGGTGTTTACAATTAATTGATCTGCCTGTCTTTTCAGCTGTATCATCAATACAAAATATACACAGTTTTTGTTTAATACCTTGTTTCAAAGTATTCATTTATTACTTTCAATATTTCACACTCAGTAGTTTGTTTTGGCATGGCTTTGCAGAACCAATAATGTTCTAGAAAGCATTTCTCTTGGGGACTTCTAATTAGTGCTCTTAACTGAGCACTCTTAATAATGTCTGCAGATTTGCCCTCTGCATTACAGCCATTTTGCTTTTTTTAATTTTCTGGATCATGGTGTGTTAAGCAAGTTGACAATAATCTACTAACAGTAATCCAGTAGTGGCCCCTTTCCCATTTCCTCTGCTTCACTGGTTCAAAACATGATATTGATAATTTCTCTACAAGTGGTGAAAGGAGTGACTTTAAAATCGGGTGAGGCATTTTGTGATCTTTAGCTATTTTTATTTATTTATTTATTATTTATTTATTTATTTATTTTTAAATTCAAATAATTAACATATAATGTATTATTAGTTTCAGAGGTAGAGATCAGTGATTTGTCTTATATAATACGCAGTGCTCATTACATCACGTGCCCTCCTTAATGCCCATCATCCAGTTACCCCATCCCCCTACCCTCAGTTTGTTTCCTGTGATTAAGAGTCTCTTATGGTTTGTCTCCCTCTCTGATTTCATCTTGTTTGTGATCTTCAGTTATTAATTAAACTATCTTAAAAATAGTTCTTCATGGGGGTGTCTGGGTGGCTCAGTCAGTTAAACGTCAACTCTTGGTTTCATCTCAGGTCGTGATCTCAGGGTCCTGAAATTGAGCCCTGCATAGGGCTCTGAACCCAGGAGGGAGTCTGCTTGAGATTCTCTCTCTCACCTCCCTCTCTGTCTCTCCCTCCCACTCACACTCTCTCTCTCTTGAAAATAAAATCTTAAAAACAAAGAAACAAGCAAAAAACTAGTTCCTCATGAAAACAGCCCTTTGCTAATCTGGAGTATGAAGACACTTGTAGAAGTCTAATTGCTTTGTGTGTGTAAGAGGAATATTTTCTAGTAAAATGTTATTGTCATTTATTGTTGTCATTGCTTCTTTTCATAATTTTTCCACATAAATAAGACATTTAGGCTGAAGAAGAAAAGAATTCATGGGACACAGGGCTCAAAATTTGATTGTCTGATTTACTTTTTTTTTCAAGTGGGCTTGTCTTATGAATCTGAGTTCTTACAACTTTAACAAGAAAGTTACTCATCATGATGTAAAGGAAAGAATTCCAATAAATCTATTTAAACATAGATTAAAGGAAGCCTAGGGTTTTACAAATTCCAGCAAATTTAAATTTCATAGTATTTATTTTATGTCATCTACATTTCTGAGACTATTTTAAAATAAATTTCATTCATAAATTAAAAAAATAAAGATGTGGCAAATAAAAACTCATACAAGTATTAGTCTATGATGAAAGCTTCTTTGAAATTTCCTTGAAATTTTGAGTTCTGAATCTGTGCATGCTAATAGTCACTTTTATTCGATTCTTGAAAATAAATGTGTTCAGTTATTATTGACTTTGAGAAATAAGCATGTTTTCTTTCTAAAACCAAATTTTAACATTATTATGAATCTCTACCAGGAATCAGACTGACTCATTGTTAGCATCAAAAGTCCTAAATAAATAAAAGAATATATGATGCTTCTATTACATTCTCCTTTTATCTTCTTACGGAACTCTGCTGAGTGTTCATATTGTTTTTATATTGTCTTAGTCTATCTGGATGGCTATAAGAAAATATCATAGCCTGGGTGGCTCATAAACAATAGAAATTTATTTCTCATGTTTCTTGAGGCTGGAAGACCCAGATCCTGGTACCAGCGAGTACAGTTTCTGGTGAGAGCCCTCTCCTGGGTAGTATACACAGTTTTCTCTTGCATCCTCACAGGGCAGAGGGCAGAGGGGAAGCAAGCTCTTTCTTTACTCTTACAAAGGCACCCATCCCATCAATGAGGACTCCACCCTCATGACCTCATTTGGTCCTAGTCACCTCCCAAAGGCCACACTTCCTCACACTGGGGGTTGGGTTTCAACATAGGAATTATGGGAGAACAGAAACATTCAGCTTATAACACGTCAAATTCCCCAAGTTTACTAATTTTCTTTTCATTTTATTTTTTAATTTAAATGATGATATTTTTCATTTCCAGAAGTTTATCCTTAAATTTGTTTGATCTTCGGGGCGCCTGGGTGGCTCAGTGGTTAAGCATCTGCCTTCAGCTCAGGTCATGATCCCAGGGTCCTGGGATCAAGCCCTGCATCGGGCTCCCTGCTCAGCGGGGAACCTGCTTCTCCCTCTATCCTTCCCCCCTTCTCATGATCTCTCGCTCTCTCACTCTCTCAAATAAATAAATAAAATCTTAAAAAAAAAAAAAATTTGTTTGATCTTCTTATAGCCTCTTACTTTACTTATATTTTCAGTCTCTTATTTCTTTAAAAATATTAAGCATATTCATTTTATTTTCTGTGTCTGATAATTCCATTATCTTTTTTTTTTTTTTGCATTTAACTCTGATGTCTGTGCTGATTCTCTTTTGCTGTGGCTTGTTCTGTGTGTTTTGTTCCCTTTAATTTTTGTTTCTTCTCCCTTTTTTTTTGTGACCAAATTTTTGGGGCTTTTAATAATGCAATTTCTTTGAGGTCTGTGTTGAAGTGAGTTCTTCCAAAATGATTTGTATTTTTGCCAGACACACTGGGAATCCTACTAGCCTGGAATTACTTTATACAAATTCTTAGCTTGAGGGTTTCATTCAGATCATCCAAGTATTAAGAATTCAGGTTGCAAACTCCCGTGAGGGCTAGCTGTTTACAAATCCTCAGGGCAGATGATTTTCCCCTCTGGATTCTAAATGCCAACGTTTGAGGCAATTTCCTTGACCGTGCCCGTGGCATGGAGGTCACTTTAATTCTAATATATGTTTTTATACTAGGGATGCAGACTTTCGGAGCCCAAGATTTATGTGGGGGACACTCCCGTTAGACTCGTCCCGTTAGAATCGTCACTTTGGGCAAGCCCTGGACTTTGTTTCCTTTCTCCTGAGCCATATAAAACATATACACTAAAGGGACCACATACACGCAGTCCCTTCACCACATAACCTAAAACAAAAACTGGATTTAGAGTCCCACTTCCTTTTTTGGGTTCTTGGTTTCACTTGAAACCAAGGGTTCTCCAGAGAAACAGAACCAACAAGATGTGTATATATACTGAGTGAGATTTATTTTAGGGCATTGGATCCCATGAATGTGGAGGCTTATCAAGTCCGCAGTCTGTAGGGTCAGACAGCAAGCTGGAAGGCCAATGGAAGAGTTTTAGTTTGATCCAATGGCTTTCTGCTGGTAGAACTGACCCTTGTGGGGAGGTCAGTCTTTTTCTGTTAAGGCCCTTAAAGGATTGGATAAGGCCCATCGACATTATGGAGAGTAATTGTTTACTCAAAGTCAGCTGACTTAAATGTGAATCTCATCTAAAAATACCTTCACAGAAGCATCTAGAATAACATTTCACTATCTGGGTACCATGGTCTTACCAAGTTGACACAAAATTAACCATCACATTTGCTTTTCTGGGTTGTTATTTGTTTGTTTGTATATCCATCATTTGCTTTCCAGTTTCTCATTACATTAAGGAACTTTTTTTTTTTTTATGAGTCGTCTAACACTGATCTGATGAAGTACAATTTACCACAATAAAAGGCATAGAATTAAAAGGCTTCCTTTGGTTAGTTTTAACAATGTACACATCCATGTAACGTTCACACAAAATAAGCTATGAAAACTTTCCAATAGAGAAAGTCCTCATTTGCATTTTTTCAGTCAAATCCAGCCTGCCACCCAAAGGCAAATGTTTCTGATTACTAGCACCATAGATTAATTTTGCCTATTGTTGAATTGAAAGTAAATAAAATCAGGGCGCCTGGGTGGCTCAGTTGGTTAAGCGACTGCCTTCGGCTCAGGTCATGATCCTGGAGTCCCTGGATCGAGTCCCGCATCGGGCTCCCTGCTCGGCAGGGAGTCTGCTTCTCCCTCTGACCCTCCCCCTCTCATGTGCTTGCTCTCTCTCATTCTCTCTCTCTCAAATAAATAAATAAAAAATCTTTAAAAAAAAAAAAAAAGAAAGTAAATAAAATCATAGAGTACCTTTTGTGTCTTTTGTTTTTGAGACTGAGTCATATTGTTTATTGTATCAGTACAGTAGCTCATTGTTTTCCTTATTTGGGAGGATTCCATTGTATGCATAAACCATAAATTGCTTATCCATTTTTTACTGAGGCATATTAGATTGTATCCAGAGTTTGCTACTATGGAAAAATCTATAAATATTCTTGTAGAAGTATTTCTTGTGAACATATGTTTCATTTGTCTTGGGTGATATAGTTTTTTTATAGGCTAAACATATACTTAACCTTAACTTTGTAAGACACTGCCAATTGTTCTCCAAGGCAGTTCTATCATTGAACACAACCATGAGCAATATACCAAAGTTCCAGTTGTTTCACATCTTCAACTTCTACAAACATTCATTGTATTTCTTTATGTCATCAAAAAAGGTAAAATAATAGTAATAATAATGCCCCTTATAATAGCATAAACATACCAATTATTTAGAAGTAAATCCAATGAAAGATTTGCAAAACAAGAACTACAAAGTATTTTTTAGAGAAATTATAGACATAAATAAATGAAAAGAAATACCATGCTCATGGATTAAAAGTAATGTTAAGCTGGAGAGGGCTCACGATGACTCAAAATACACAAATGTGAACAGTTATTCCTGACTCCAAATTCAATGACATTATGTTGGTAGCTTGATGGAAATATTTTCTCTATAGAAATTACAAAATGCTATGAATCGATGCCCTATCCCATCCTGCAGGATCCATTGTTAAACATTTACCAATATATCATCGATTATTTTTTTTGCAATACTTTTTAAAAATTTTAAATTCAATTAATTAATGTATACTATATAATTAGTTTCAGAGGTAGAGTTCAGTGATTCATCAGTTTTATATAATACCCAGTGCTCATTACATCACTTGCCCTCCTTAATCTCATTCCCAGTTACCCCATCCCACCCTACTCCAACAACCATCAGTTTGTTTCCTATGACTAAGAGTCTCTTATGATTTATCTCCCTCTCTGATTTCATTTTGTTTAATTTTTCCCTCTCTTCCCCTAGATCCTCTGTTTTGTTTCTTAAATTCCACATATGAGTGAAATTATATGATAATTGTCTTTCTCTGATTGACTTATTTTGCTTAGCATAATACCCTCTACTTCCATCCACGTCATTGCAAGTGGCAAGATTTCATTTTTTGATGACTGAGTAATATTCCATTGTATATAAATATACCACATCTTCTTTATCCATTCATCTATTGATGGACATCCAGTTTCTTTCCATTGTTTGGCTATTGTGGACATTGCTACTGTAAACATTGGGGTGCAGGTTCCCCTTTGGATCACTACATTTGTATCTTCGGGGTCAATACGTAGTAGTGCAATTGCTTATTCATAGAGTGGCTCTAGTTTTAAATTTTTGAGGAACCTCCATACTGTTTTCCAGAATGACTGCACCAGCTTGCATTCCCACCAACAGTGTAAGAGGATTCCCCTTTCTCCACATCCTCACCAACATGTTGTTCCCTGACTTGTTAATTTTAGCCATTCTGGTGTGAGGTGGTATCTCGTTGTGGTTTTGATTTGTATTTCCCTGATGCCCAGTGATGTTGAGCATTTTTTCATGTGTCTGTTGGCCTTTTGTATGTCTTCTTCGGAGAAATGTCTGTTCATATCTTCTGACCATTTCTTGATTAGATTATTTGTTCTTTGGGTGTTGAGTTTGATAAGTTCTTTATAGATTTTGGATACTAGCCCTTTATCTGATAAGACATTTGTAGATATCTTCTCCCATCCTGTTGTCTTTTGGTTTTGTTGACTGTTTCCTTTGCTATGCAAAGCTTTTTATTTGAATGAGGTCCCAATAGTTCATTTTTGCCTTTGGTTCCCTTGCCTTTGGAGACGTGTGAAAGATTCAATATTTTTAAGATAACTGCTCTCCACAAATTATCTATAGATTTGCCATAATTTTACATCAAGGCCCATCAGGATTTTTCAAGGAAATTGTCAAGCTAATTCTAACATTTTTATGAAAACTCGAGAGATCTAAAATAGTCAAAACATCCTTGAAAGGGAAGAATTTATATACATATTAATTTATATACTTATAAATTTATATATATATAATTGAGATATAATTAACATATAACTTTATATGAGTTTCAGTTGCATAGCATAATGATTCGATATATTTATATATTTGCAAAATGATCACCACAATAAGTCTAGTTAACATCCATTACTATAAATAGTTACAATTTTTTCTTATGATAAGAACTTTTAAGATGTACTCTCTTAGCAACTTCCAAATATGAAATACAGTATTATTAACTATAGTCACCATGCTGTGCATTACATCCCCAGGAATTTTTTATTTTATAACTGAAACTTTGTATCTTTTGACACCCCTCCCCCACCTCTGGCAACAACCAATCTGTCCTCCGTATCTATGGGGGCTCCTTTTTGAGATAATGAAAAAATATTCTAAAATTGACTGTGATGATGGGTGCACATACCTGTAAATATACCAGAAACCATTGAACTGTATACTTTAAATGGGTGAATTATATGCTGTGTGAATTATATCTCAATAAATTTCTTTAAAAAAAGGAAAGTAAACTAGCCTTAAAGAATGTTAGGGAGTGTTCCTCTTGATTTTCCAAAAGAATTCCCAATCCTTCCTTCCTCCCTCTTGTCCATTCTGAGAATTTGTACATTTTAACAAAGATAAATATGACTTTTTGTATTTATTTCTATCATCTTATTTACCTTGCTTCTTTAGTTGTTTTTCCCGTTTTCTACCCTTTCTAAATTCTCAATTGAAGTTTTTCTGTTTTTTTCTTCATTCTATTCTTTTTCCTCTCCCAAATAAGATGATATACTCTTTATTTAAATTTAACACATTTAGTTAAATGTATCGGACATTGTGTGGCATTTTCATTCCACCTTCCATTTGATTTTTTAACCACCATATTTTATGTTACTATTTTTTTATTATGTTATGTTAATCACCATACATTACATCATTAGTTTTTGATGTAGTGTTCCATGATTCATTCTTTGCATATAACACCCAGTGCTCCATGCAGAATGTGCCCTCTTTAATACCCATCACCAGGCTAACCTATCCTCCCACCCCCCTCCCCTCTAGAACCCTCAGTTTGTTTTTCAGAGTCTATAGTCTCTGATGTTACTATATTTGTTTCATGGCAACAATGTTTAGATTTCCAGGCAGTTTTTCCTTTATTCACTGTGGCATCTCCCATCTCTGGGCTCCTCTCCGCTTTCATTTCGCCTATTCTAGAAGTGTGTCCTTTAAACTTTTTTTTTTTTTTAGTAAAAACATTTTGATGGTGAACCCTCTGTTCTTGTTGATCTGAACATGTATCCCATCCTTGTTCTTAAAAGTTTTTCTGGGTATAAAATGCTGGGTTGGTAGTTAGTCTCTGCACTTTGAAGAGACGGATTTACTCTATTGGCTTCCAGTGTTACTGTTGAGAAATCATCTGTTTTTCAGTTTAATTGTCATACTTTTGAGTGTGCTTGTTTAAAAAAATCTACTGTCAATATCATCCCCTTGTTTTGGGTAGTCTACATTTCACTGCTGTATATATATAGGTCAATTTCTTTTATATTTATTCTGCTTGAAATTCACTGAGTTTCCTGAAATTGAGGATTTGTCTTTGAACAATACTTGAAAATTATCATTTCAATGTACATTTTATGTATATTAAATACAAAATACATTTTAATATCCTCTTTCCCCTCCCATTTTTTCAAATTCTCTTTTTCTCTGAAATACCTGGTAAGTCACTGCTGGAAATTTCTATCCTCCAGGTCTCTTAAACTCTTGGCTCATACTTTCCATTTCTTTGTCTCTCTGCTGCATTCTGGATAATTTCTTTACACACATAATATAATTCACTCATTCTCTCTTTAGCCTTATACAATTTGCTATTAAGCCTTTCCTTTGGACTTTATTTCTTAATGATTATACACTTTTAATTCTGATGGTTTCTTTTTTAAATGTCCCTATCAGTTTTAAGAGCGTCTATTTATAATTACTATTTTTGTTGCTGTTAATACTCAACCAGTAATTGTTCCCCTAACATCAGCACAACTCTATGAACAATGGAGGACATTGTTCAGCTGAAATTCAACCCCATTAGCCTGCCTCTCAGTGTCTTTGGCCTTTGTGTAGTTTCTGGTTGAGTTGCCTAGAGAAGGCTGTCCCTGGAAACATCCAGACTTGGACAAAGGGGGCCATAAGGCAAGGAGAATTTAATTTAGAGACAAAGCTGCAGGACTTCTAGAATCCTCTGGGAAAGTCTGTGAACTTCAGCAAATGCATGAGCAGACACAAGGAGAAACTGTTTGTTTCAGTCTGATAGACAGATAAATCCTGTATTGGGCTGAAAGAGCCATCCATTACCCTTCTGGGAAGCGAAGGAAGCATTAACATAGCTGGGCAGTCTAATAGGATCCCTCAAACTGAACCTACCTAGCCTGGCATGTGGAGGCACCTAGAACCGGGAGCTTAGAAGATTCCTCAGGGTAAATTAGATCTGAATTCATCTGTAGCATACATTCTTTCATAACATATTACTGAGCATTTTTTTTAGAGTTTCAGGATATTTGGTACATCGTATTTGTCAAGTATCAGTCTTGAACATTTTTTGCAGGCATGATTCAGACATCGATCCATCATGTCTTCCAAATCAGAGTGGATAAAAACCCAGAATGCAGAGCAATCTCCATGAAACTCCACTTCTCCAGCTTCAAGTGTGAGGGAAGAAAATCCCACTTCTTTCCCATGGAGGTGGGGAGAAAAGATGCCACAGCAGACCATCAACTCTTGCCTCTCACCTGTCATCAACCCTTTAATAACCTTGAGCCTAAAGATTGGATAGCCAGTTAGCAATTCTACATATGTGAGTATGAGATTACTTGCCCTCCAAATTTTGTTGCTCTGATTTCTTTATTTTTTAAAATCTTTTGAAGTGTCAGCCAAAACTAAGATAGAAATAGTCCCATAAAAAAAAAAAAAAACTATGGCATCTGAATGTTTACATTTCAATCATATATCTATAATTCTCAAGCAATGTATTCTGCACATTAAAGAACTTAAATATACAATTACATTCTAGACATCAAAAACATACTAAAAGTTGTTTAAAAAGAATGATATGTGCTATGGTGAGCGCTGTGAATTGTGTAAGGCTGTTGAATCACAGATCTGTACCTCTGAAACAAATAATACATTATATGTTAAAAAAAAAAGAAGATAGCAGGAAGGGAAAAATGAAGGGGGGAAATCGGAAGGGGAGATGAATCATGAGAGACTATGGACTTTGAAAAACAAACTGAGGGTTCTAGAGGGGAGGGGGGTGGGGGGATGGGCTAGCCTGGTGATGGGTATTAAATAGGGCACGTTCTGCATGGAGCACTGGGTGTTATACAGAAACAATGAATCATGGAACATTACATCAAAAACTAATGATGTAATGTATGGTGATTAACATAACATAATAATAAAAATAAATAAATGAATCATGGAATACTACATCAAAAAAATATATAAACAGAAATTTTCATTTTTCTTCTTATACGCCTATCTACCCTCTATACTTCTTATTTACCCCCTACTTTGGAGACCAAAGCTCTAAAAAATAATAAGGATTTGATTCAACTTATACATTACCAAAGGTGAGAAAAATTTGAAAAGATTTGAAAAATGCCGCAGGCTTTTTAAAGTTCTAATTGATAGCAAGAATTCACTTTTTCCATTGAGATTCCAAAGACAGGACTGCAGAAAAATCCCTGTAGTTCTGAGCTGCTGGTGTATTTGGAAACCCACACAAGATATACATTCTCATTATCCACCACCTCTTCAACAAATTCTCAAAGGAATTGTTAAATACAATTGTTTTTCATGGTTTGAGACTTTTTAAAATATGACACAGCATGAGGTGGTAGATGCTTCAGTATTTGTTGCCGGTATATTTCTGAGCTGTGTGATAACTGCTTCATGCTCCAGAAGTTATATCAATGAAAAAACTTCACCCTTATGATCATATATGGGAACTGCCATTGTGGCTGCCTAAAACCATGAAACAGCTTTTCTTAAGAAAGGATTACAGCCCAAAGAGAAATTTAAGAATAAGATTGCTCATTAGTTCTTATTTAGTCAAGCTATGTGGTTACAGATATTGTCAAAGTTGCTAATCTACAGAGCAGAATTGATTATCAGCAATTGATTTGTTTTGAAATGTCCTATTTCAGATAAATACCTGTTTTAGTCCATTTGGGAATGCTATAACACAATGCCACAGACTGAGTAACTTACAAACAACAGAAATTTATTTCTCACTGTTCTGGATGCTGGAAGACTGAGATTAGGATGGTCTCAGGTGGTCATGTGAGGGCTCTCTCCTAGGATGTGAAGGGCCAACTTCTCTGTGGGTCTTTACATGGTGGAAAGACCGAGGAAGCCTTCAGGGCCTTTTATAAGGGCACTAATCTCATTCAAGAGGGCTCCACCTTCACGTCCTAGGCGTCTCCCAGAGATTCCCCCTTCCTAGTACTAATCCACCAGGCATTAAGATTTCAACATATGAATTTTGAGGGGGACACAAAATTCAGACCATATAAGTACTTTTTTTTGGAAAAGTAGACTTGAGACTTAAAAGGAAATGCGTTATGGTTGCATCAATTTTATAGATTCTTCCCTTTATTTTTTGCTTTCTCTTTTTGAAGGGCGGCAAAGTAAATCAGTATCGGAATAAAACCAGCAAATGGCCCCAGGACCAAAATACTCCTCTTTCCTAATACTGTTAAGTACATTTAAATTTTTCACACAAGACTTAGTTATAGAAATCAATGGCCCCTCTCTCTAGCCCCAGTTGGATCTAAGGTTTCCAGTGTGTGCTAGGTTTTAGTTTAGTCTTAAGGTAAACCCCTGAAACAAATAATACATTATATGTTAATTTAAAAAAATTTTTAAAGAAGTAATTATGTTTTGCCATTCTAGGGGGATTAAGAGCTAAAACTTGTGTGCTTGTTCTATAGGCATCAAATAATATTTAGTTAAATGATTATAGATTCCAGCAGAATATTTCCAATAGACTTCAGCAATTTTGAACACCATTTACTGTTATATAATAATGGCTTTTTTTTTTTTTTTTTTTTTTTGCCATGAAGTACTTGACTAGTATTAGTGAAGACTGGATAAATCATTTATCACCTTCTGAGTAAGATCATTATCTTTGTGCTTTAAATGATAAAACTGAGGCAGAGGATTTAGGGGATTTGCCAAAAGTAACATTAGAAGTCCATAGAAATAGAATCTCAACATTTTCCAGTTTCCTGCTTTACCTCACTGGTTTGCTTTAGAGTCATTTTTATAATTCTGTATGTTGCTTCCTTCCCCTCCCTTTTGTTGAGGAGAAAGACATAGATTTTTAAAGGAACACACTTACATTCTTAAATTTTTTAGACTTTTGAATGCCTGCGTTATTTCATTAGTGAAGCTAACAAAATAAAGAGAAGGCTTTGAAATTAACCTAGTTACTCTGGGGAAAAAAAGCAGCAGTTATGATTCAACTCAGTTATAGACAATGGACATTTGACTTTAAAGCCATACTCCTTTGCATCTCCTTCTACATTTCTCCCTTTAGGGTAATTTGTGCAAAAAGGCAGGGAAAGTCATCATTATCATTACATTGTTTATGCCCTAATTCCTTTTGAGAAAACTTCCCTCATCCCCACCTACCTCCCCATGGGTCATTTGAGGCATTTCCAAATTGGAGGAGTTGTACGCATTTTTCTATAGCAGGTAATTCGGCTGAAGGGTGGACTAAGCCCCCTCCATGGGGCTCACTTTCTTTCTGCTTCAGCCAAGTCCCAAGTGGGCACATGCACCTCTCTAAGGCAGAAAGTGCTTCTCTCGTGGAGTGAAGACATGCAGGGCAGCTCTGGAGAAGGCTCAGGAAGACAAAACTCATGGCTGCAGATTCAGTTAAAAAACAAACAAGAACGAATTATAAAAATTCAGGAAAGGGAAGATTTTAAAATGAAACGTAAAAAATAAACCTTATTACTATAGAGAAGAAAGTAGGCGTATATTTCCTTGGTCTCTTATTACTTTGAATATTTATTTTCACTCTATTTTTATAAGCTGGTACAGGAAACTTGGCTAAACATTAAAGATTTTTTTTTTTTATTATCAGATACTGATTTTGAAGAAGGGTGCAAAAAGAGAGAAGAAGAATTGATACACTGAAGTAAATATTTTCGAATTTCTACATTTAACATATTCCTATAAGTAGCTCTCATTAGACACTGGATACAATTGTAGAATAGGATTTCTGCCTTGAAAGTGTTGATGAAACAGAATATATATGTAAGTAAAATAATTATATGAGAATTAAACCATCTTATGGTCACTCTTCTTGCTAGAGTATAATCTAAAACCCTTTTGGGAAATTTTGCTTTTTAAACTGTGTTACAGAAATGCTATTAGAAGTATTGTCTTGACACTCAGGTCAGTATATAAATCACTTCCTTCCTATCAGTCCAAATTCTGTATATTTCCAGTAAGTATACAAGAAACAAGATGCAATGGAATCATCTGTGTTTTTTAAGCCTCCGTGACAGTATTTTAAAAAGCAAAACACATTTAAAACATACTATCTAGACATCAGACCCACAAGGCAAAGCAGCTCTTTTTGACCCCCTCTCACTGCTACTCTGAAGAGCAAATGAGGGTTCATCCAGTTTTAACTAACATTTGTCAAGCATTTCATGGTATGAAAAAAGGGTCACTGTTATTTAATAAAAAGGTGTGCTGAGGGGAAGAATGAAGGGGGGGGACATCGGAGGGGGAGACGAACCATGAGAGACTATGGACTCTGAGAAACAAACTGAGGGTTCTAGAGGGGAGAGGGGTGGGGGCACGGGTTATCCTGGTGATGGGTATTAGAGAGGGCACGTTCTGCATGGAGCACTGGGTGTTATACGCAAAGAATGAATCATGGAACACTACATCAAAAACTAATGATGTAATGTATGGTGATTAACATAACATAATAATAAAAAAAAAAGTGTGCTCAAAAATTGCTTAATTCCGGTGGAAACATATTGCCAATATCTACAGGCATTTGCTTAAATGTTATTAATGTCCATAGAGTAAACGCCCATGTTCCTGGCATTTAATCCTCGCTACAGATGGCAGGAAGTAATCACCTTATGAGTGAACTAAAACTACTTCATGCAGTCAGGAGGGGCAACTTGTCGCCCTTCCATTGAGAAGTCGATCAGCATGGGCCGCCGACGGAGGCGGAGAACTCGAGTTCCCTGCAGTAGTTTGACCAGAAATGGAGGAAGGAAACAAAGAAATAGGAGCAAATTCCCACAGGACAGCCTGAAAAGGACGGGGACCTCTTGAATGGAGTCTTGATAGGAAGGAAACCCAGAAGCAGAGAGGGAAGTTCACACGGGACTGTTTCACGGACACAAGGGCATGAGGTCACCCTCTGCTGCATCCTTTCAACAGGCTCTTTCAAAGGCTGCGGCGGAATCTGCTCTCTGACTCTTTTTAGCATCTTCTCACCCTTCCTGCCTTTTATTGGCTGCCGATGGGCAGATGTCAAGGTGGGAGCTAAGCTCAGTTTGCAGCAGCCCATTCGATCCAGAATGCTGGAGAAATGCAGCATTGCATTTCAATGCAATGTGAAGCAGAGCAAGGCTCCAGAGTCAAAAGCCTGCTCCCTTGCTTCCCTTGCCATGGAACTGGAGGGTATTATGCTGAGCGAAATAAGTCAAACAGAGAAAGACATGTATCATATGACCTCACTGATATGAGGAATTCTTAATCTCAGGAAACAAACTGAGGGTTGCTGGAGTGGGGGGTGGGATGGGAGGGATGGGGTGACTGGGTGATGGACACTGGGGAGGGTAGGTGTTCTGGTAAGCGCTGTGAATTGTGCAAGACTGTTGAATCTCAGATCTGTACCTCTGAAACAAATAATGCAATATATGTTAAGAAAGAAAAAAAGAAGAAGAAGAATGTAGCAGGAGGGGAAGAATGAAGGGGGGGAAATCGGAGGGGGAGAAGAACCATGAGAGACAATAGACTCTGAAAAACAAACTGAGGGTTCTAGAGGGGAGGGGGTTGGGAGGATGGGTTAGCCTGGTGATGGGTATTGAGGAGGGCACGTTCTGCATGGAGCACTGGGTGTTATGCACAAACAATGAATCATGGAACACTATATCTAAAACTAATGATGTAATGTATGGGGATTAACATAACAATAAAAAATTAAAAAAAATAAAATAAAAAAAATAAAATTTAAATTAAAAAAAGAAAGGTAAAAAAAAAAAAAGCCTGCTCCCAAGACACGTCCCCAGGCAGGAACTTTCTTTGGAGCAACCCTCGGCGACAGCGTTAGCACTTTACCGCGCATCTCAAGGCTTGCATCTAAATGCCAGTGTGGGATTATTAGATCTCTGCTACAGGTTTACAATCTCATCAGTACTCAATAGCGTTTCCATTAATGGTTTTTGGTTCATATATTTAAAAATCACATTTTCAAAAAGTAGTTCATTGTTTTGGATTATACCCTGAAGAAGGTTTGTGAATGAGTGTCTACAACATTTGTAAGTCTGGTCCTGTCCTGCAAACCACAAGAAACTGTCTCTGCATCTACTGTTATAAGTCCATATATATCAGAATGTGGTATATCTGACATCAAGTGACAGTCTGCCCGATGGCCAGGACAAGTCTGTTACAATGTTTGAAATATATCGGCTTAATTCTTAATTTCTTGTCCTGATCAATATTTTTTCTATGACTCCTGTGAAACATAGAAGGAAGTTGAATTTTGGGTCAGATCTACAAAGGAGCAAAATGATAAGCAGCATTTAGTTGCTGCTTTGGATCAAAACATGAACTACACCATGTATAAGTGTCTCTGTGGGGAAAAGGAGCAAGGTGGGTGACCTTCTCCCTGGCTCTCTCTCCGTCTCTTTTCCCTACAGCTCCCCTGGTTTCTACTCCCCTACCCCACTCTCTGAAGGTGAGTGTGTCCCTGGCTTGGTCAGTTCAGGCTGCCATAACAAAGTACCGTGGACTGGGGGCCTCAACAACAGACATATATTTCTCACAGTTACGGAGGCTGGGATATTCAAAGTCAAGGTGCTGGCAAGGAAGATTTCATTCTCCAGCCTCCTCTGGCTTGCAGGTAGCTGCCATCTTGCCGTGTGCTCACACGACCTCTCCTTTGTGTGTGTACATGAAAAGAGAGCAAGCTCTCTACTGTCTCTTGTAAGGGTATTAATCCCATTGGAAACCCTCCTTGCCCCCATCCACAACATTGCTGAACCTGAATTACCTCCCAAAGGTCCCATCTCCAAATGCCACCACTCCGGGGGATAGGGCTTCCATGTATGAATTTGGGGGAGACACAAACATTTGTTCCCTAATGGCCTCCTAATAGAAAAACTGGTGAGGGGTGTCTGGGTGGCCAAGTCGGTTGAGTGTCAGACTCTTGGTTTAGGTTCAGGTCATGATCTCAGGGTCGTAGGATGGAGCCCCACATCAGGCTCTGTGCTTGACTCTGAGTCTGCTTGTCTGCTTGGGATTCTCTCCTCCTCTGCCTCCATCCTCCACTGTGCTCTCTCTTCCTCAAATAAATAAATAAATAAATCTTAAAAAAAAAAAAAAGAAAAAGAAAAACTGGTGAACATTTTCTCTCACTCGTTCAAGTCAATTATTTCTTATAAGTTTATGCTATTTAGGTCAGTACATACAGATTAAACCTCCAATATTATCTGTTTAGCCCTAGCAACCTAAAGGAAATGGAGAAAATCTAGTGTAACCTCTTAATCTATATTGATTGGAGGTAGGTGGATTTTAAGATTGGAAATAATAAGCAGATGACATAAAGAAAGCTATCCGCTGCATTGGGGGAAAAATAACTAAAAAGGTACATATTTCCTAAAATCAGAGAATAAGTAGTACCATTTTTATATCATCTTCTTGTGTGGTAAGCAATTGGTACCAGGTCTTCCTGTGTCTGCCATTCTATAACATACTTCAGGGTATTACACTAAAGATGCCACAGTGTGTTATCAGTATTGTTAGAATAGATGATCAAATTTGCCAGGTAAGAATTTTTCAGTTTTATTTATTATTGTAATTTGTTACATATGTAATCTGAGTTATTGTAGGATAATTTGAAAATATAAATACGATCACAAACCAACTAACCAAAGATATCCATCCACTATTACCATTTTACCATTTAGGCGTATTTTCTCTGTCTATATATATATATATAGATACATATCACTCTCTGCACACAGAGATACATATATACACATATACATACGTGTATATTATGTATATCTACACACATACCTGTATTTAAGAGAAATATAATAATATATGTACAGTGCTAGAACCTGTTACTCTTATTTATTAATATATCATAGTCTTTCAAATCAAGATATAAACATTTTCATCATAACTTTATGTAACTTATTATGGGACATTCAGATTGTCTTGACTTACCTGTAGTATAAAGAAAGCTGTGATAAACACGTCTTCACATATATTTGCACACTCGAATAGCTATATCCTTAGAATAAATATCTAGAAGCTGACTTCTTGGGATGGAAGAAATAAACATAAACCTGTTTGATAAATATCACAAAATTCCCCTGAAACAAATTTTAAGGTTTAGGGGCGCCTGGGTGGCTCAGTCGTTAAGCATCTGCCTTCGGCTCAGGTCAGGATCCCGCGGTCCTGGGATCGAGCCCCGCATCGGGCTCCCTGCTCAGCGGGGAGCCTGCTTCTCCCTCTCCCACTCCCCCCGCTTGTGTTCCTTCTCTCGCTGTGTCTCTCTCTTTCAAATAAATAAATAAAATCTTAAAAGAAATTTTTTTTAAGGTTTATATTTCTCTAGTAATGCATGCAAATTTGTATTTTCTCACATATATGACAATAATCATTATGTAAGATTTACTTCTTTGTTTGCCAATCAAGAGAAAAAAGGTTATTTAATTTACATTATTTTGGTTACCAGTGAGGTTTAATATTTTTACATGCTTATTGACTATTTCAATTTCTTATATTCTGGAATTGTCTTTCCCTGCCTTTTATTGCCATTTTTTTCTCTCAGAATATTTGGTTTTTAGCAGTCTGTGTGAGATATTTGTATATTGTGGATTCTACTCCTCTGTCATTTTTAAATGTTTTTTTATTATAAAAATTTTCAAACAAATGCAAAAGTGAAAGGAATACTCAATTGGTGAGAAATGATATATTTTGCAAATATTTTCCTCCCATTTTTAGCTTATTTATAGATTTCTTTTAAGATTTAATTTAATTTTTTGTGTGATAATAGCCCTACTTTGTTGGGTAAATTTTTTTATTTTCTTCATAATACTTCTGGAGTCTATGATGTACCATCAGCTCTTGAATAATATTAGGATGTGACATTCAATTTTTAAAAGGAAATCTGTTTATCATTTTATATTAGCGCTAAGTAATGGAGAAGATGCTGACTCACCTGCATTCTCTAATATCACTACATTATTTGTCAACACCACAGAGGTTTATTTTTTTTTCCTTTTGGAAAATGTTTATTTTTCAATACTGAATTGACCTGCATTTCAAAAATATCACCATCTAATCACTGTCTTTGAGTCAGATACATAAGAAGTACTTAAAATTATAAACCCCAGTTAGGGCATTCTAAAATACGCTGAGGAAAGAGATCTTTGTTATCTAAAGACATAAAAACAGTATCTAAGCAGAGTGAGGCTTACTTCAAATCGCTCAGCAAGCAATTAAAAGAAAGTGATTGCTTGAAAGAAATGCTTTAAATTACATGTTCAAAAGACCTGGGAATCCTAATATATACTTCCTGCCTTTCTCTCATCATATTGCTTAAAAAGTTCAGACTTTTATAAGTTGAGAAATACATGAACAGATTTGTTTACTGAAATGTTTGAGTGGATAGCTCTTATAACTCTGGCACTGAGTTTCCGCTTTTGTGCTATTAATTGCCTTTTTCTAAATATACGGATTACTAGATTTTTGAAATTATTTTTTAAATGAGATGATGCTAATGGGAATTTTATTATAAAACCACATTCTTTAAAGTTTTGATCAACACACAGAATAGATTTTGCAAGTTCTCACCCTTTTGTAGCTTTTTGAAGTAGCGAATCAGGAACATTATATTAAATAGTAAAGAACATTTTCTAAATAAATGAACATGTTACCCCCAAACAAAAACGAATTATTTCCAGGATATTTTTTTTTCTTGTTCTTCACATTCTCCCTTCAGATAAAAAGGAGGGAGGTAAAATAGCTTTCCCAACTCAAAATTTATCCTTTGTATCGCTTTTCCACGTAGCTAAGTGGTGGACAGACATCTGACAGAAATTCGTTCTGTAGTTAATGCATACAAACTCAGAATTACAACCTGAAATGTGAAACCAGTGGAAAGACCTCAAATGCATTCACTATTGAAGAAAACCAGCTCTTTCTAATTTCACTTAGCCTCTAACTTTCCCTTTTACAGAAATAAGTGGGTCAGCTTTTCAGACACTATGAGGCAGTCAAGTTGATCTGCAGAATCTGTTCGATTAGGTCAGCCTGAAACTGCGAGAAGCGGGCTAAATGATTTGGAACAGAGTATCATTTCAGTTCTGGATCATAGTGACATCTGTTACAACATTATTATTAAACATGAGACTCCACATGGCACTTGAAATAATACGAGGAAAGAAAAATGCTACAAAATGCAAACCTTTCAATTTTGTCACAAACGGATGATATTTAAAACGAACCAGCTGATGTCATATTTGTGGATAAGGCAGATAAATATATCAGAATGTGACAGACAATCTAATAGCTTACTTAATTCGGCAGTTTTCTTCAAAAGTCATTTTCATTCATAATTGTCAGGTATGCGGTCCTGGCTTCAATATATACACTTGGACTGCTGCCTGTAGGGAACATTGTAATCCAATAGATATATAAACACAAAATACGTGCAGCAGGAAAACATTATATTACCATCAAAAGAATATTTAATCACCGGAGGACAGGTTATCTTCCCAGATCCTTTGCTTTTCTTTCCGTTCCTTTTCGTTGCCTTTTGGCAATTTTTACTGCTCAGCAAACTCATGGAAATAAGAAATCAGGGCAAGATTTATGGGAATTTGGCAGTGAGTTGTTATAACATTTCGCCTCACTTTTCTGTTTTCTTTAGACTTGATTTACATGGAATTGGCTTATAAAGAACTCAAGTCTAATAGAATTGGAGCTAAAGAAAATCCAGATCTATGGAGGGTGAATAGGGGTACCCACCTACAGGGGGTGCTGTACTTGGAAATGTACAAGGTGAGGGAACTGACATCTTCCCCGGGACTAGTAACAGGAAAGAAGATGTTCCTGAGGCACTGATGGCTGAGTGTGACTTCCGCATGGGTAGACTACATGCCAGTAGTGGATAACTTAACTGCGTTTAAAGAAGCATGGTTAGATTCATTGCAAAGACTTTTAAAATATTAAATATATGTTTGTGCTGAGTGGGGTATGTAAGTCTGATCCAAGAGCCAAGAAAATAGTGGTGAAGTGAAGAAGTTCCTCATTCTTTTTACTTTCCCTGTGCAGCTCTCAACCTTTCTTCTAAATAACTGTTGAAAGAATACTTACAGAATATCACTTAAGAAGCACTCCATTAATTGCTCGCCTATGACTTCACATGGCTCACACTGGCTTGGGCTAGAGAGAGATGCATTTGTCTTTCTTTCGTTCTTTTTTTTTATTTTTTTTTATTTTACTGCATTGCTAGAAGAAGTGTTAAAAAAATGTTGTCACTGGAAAATTTAGGTGGAATGTCAACTTGTGAAGCGTATAGCAGTTTTCTGGCCATGAGATTTGAATAGCAGACAATTGAGTCCAAGACAAAAGTAGAATGGATTCTCTGTAAGAACACTCTCGGGCGCCTGGGTGGCTCAGTTGGTTAAGCAACTGCCTTCGGCTCAGGTCATGATCCTGGAGTCCCGGGATCGAGTCCCACATCGGGCTCCCCGCTCAGCGGGGAGTCTGCTTCTCCCTCTGATCCTCCCCCTCTCATGCTCTCTGTCTCCCATTCTCTCTCTCAGATAAATAAATAAAATCTTTAAAAAAAAAAAAAAAAGAACACTCTCTGTAGGGCAACACTTTTTTTTTGTTTGTTTCTTTTTTTTTAATTTTATTTTATTATGTTATGTTAATCACTCTACATTACATCATTAGTTTTTGATGTAGTGTTCCATGATTCATTCTTTGCGTATAACACCCAGTGCTCCATGCAGAACGTGCTCTCTTTAATACCCATCACCAGGCTAACCCATCCTCCCCCACCCCCCTCCCCTCTAGAACCCTCAGTTTGTTTCTCAGAGTCCATAGTCTCTCATGGTTCGTCTCCCCCTTCAATTTTCCCTCCTTCATTTTTCCCTTCCTACTATCTTCTTTTTTTTTAAATCTTCAACAAAGCAGGAATGTCCAATGGAAAAAAGACAGTCTCTGTAGGGCAGCACATTTACTGTCTAAAATGGGAGTTGGAAATTAGGCATGGGTATAAAATGCTCAGTTTGCTTGCACCTTCCATAGGCATAGATAATTGAAACAGCATTCATGATTCTGTAATGCAGAAAAATAAACTTATTCATTGTCTTAAATTAGAGAAATGCAGTTTGACCTGGCAAAAAGTCTGAGGGAGAACATTTAGAAAAAGTCAGCTTTATTAACTACACAGTAGGACAAGGGAGCCATTTGCTTGTGCAACTTGAGCTGAATACAAATAATTTGTGATTACCATATTTATTATTAAATAGGCTGCTGCTCAGAGGATATTTTTAAAAAGCATGTAATCTTTGCTTATTGATGTGTTTATACATCAATGTGTTACATTGATGTGCTTTATATAATATATATATAAAGAGAGAGAGAGAACTCCTAATATGTGTTAGGGAGTGTATTTTTTTCTAACAACTTTATGACACTATAACTTACATATCATAAAATTTACTCATTTTAAGTGTATAATCCAATGATTTTTAGTAAATTTCCAGAGTTTTGCAGCATCATCACAATCCAATTTTATAACTTTTTAATCACCCTAAAAAGATCCCTCATGCCTATTTATAGTTATTCTCTATTCCCACACCCAGCCCCAGGTAACCACTAATCTACTTTCTGTCTCATCAGCGTCACCTTTTCTCAACATCATCCTGGGCACCGTTTCTTCACATCTTGCTCTCTAGTAAAATGCTTAGGGCAAGGGCAGCACCTCTTGGTACTTTAGGGATTACCTTGGTTAGGGGTCTAGCTCAAAAAGATTGTTCTAGATCTTCTCTTTTAGAAGGCAGTATGATTGAAGTTTGAGCTCTGGACTGAGGCACACCTGGGTTTAATTCTTTGCTCTGCTACATTCTAGAAGTGTGATCATGGAAAATAATTTAATCTCTGTAAGCATCGCTTTCCTCATACGTAAAAATGGGTTTGTTAGAATATGGCATGAGGTATTGAAATATGGCATACAAGAATATGGCATGAGGTAAAGTGCCTGACACTTAGTATGTATTCAATAAAAACTTTGCTCATAGCCATGTCTAAGCTTTTTCATCAAGAGAAGTGCACCCACATTTTTCACCCTTGGGTTTGACTTCAGAAATTTTTTGCAATCCACTGCAGTATCATTCTTATATGTTTCTTTTTGCATTTAATCCAAGCCTCTTGGTTTGTTCACTAAAGGATACCTGGATGCCATCATCATATTATTTCTTGAAAATATTCTGACTTCACCAACAACATATGTTTACTGAGCCCTTATGATTGTTGTGTGGGAGATAGGATGAAGGCTTGGTTGAGGGGCTAACAACTCACTTGGAAGCAAACAAGTCACTGGAAATTAAAGATGAATTAAGTAAGTATTGAGAAACACAAACAGTAATGCCTCTATTTGACCGGCAATTTTGTTTCTGAATGTCTACCAGAAGGAAAGAATCTTAAACACAGAAAATATTTTGAACAGAGAGACATCAATTATAGCTGGAAATAACAGGAGATAAATGGCTATTGAGCTCTCCCTTGAAGGATGAAAGGAATTTCAATAGGCAGAAAATGGCAGGAAAGGGCATTTCATGAGAAGTCAACTTCAACTTCATCTGTTCATTTATGTTTTCATTCATTAAATGTGGGAATACCTGCTTGTTTCAATCAGCTTTCACTAAATTATTCTGAGGTAACAACAAATACCAGAACCTTAGTGGGTTATAAGAGAATAGATGTGTTTCCTACTCATTGTACATGTTTCTCTCAATCTCCCCCACGCTGTCTCTCTCTCTCTCTCTCTCTCATTTTCTTTTTTTTAACTTTGCTATAGCTTTGCTTTTCACTTTGGGACCCAAGCTGACAGGGCAGTCTCTCCCTGGGACTTATCAATCTCAGGGCAGTAGGGTGAGAGCAGTTGAAGACCCATGAACCACACAACATGTCCTGTAGCTTCTGGTCTACATTGCTTCTGCTCTCATCCCATTGGCCAAAGCAAGTGTGTAGTCAAATGTGATGTGTAGGATGGGCTTGGTAGAGAAGGCCAGCTAAACTGTAAACAAATCATATAATCTATCCCATTCTTCTATTTTAAGAAGTTACCTTGAGATAGAATTGCTACCCTCAGGGAGCTTAAACTTCAGTATGAGTAAAAGTGTGGAGTTGAGAAAGTACTTCCTATGGGCAGAAAAAATGATGAGTAATTTGAGAAGATGAAACTGAAAAGAACGTATGTGGTGGAATCAAGAAAGTCCTTGAGTAATATGTTCTAAAGATTAAATTTACTTTTAGAATCAATGGGAAGTGACAGTTCTATGAAGTAGAGATTCGATGGTTAGTTTAATTTGTCAAATTGGCTAGGCTTTAGTAGATTACTATTTAAACAGTAATCTAGGTTTTGCTGTGAAGTTGTTTTGTAGATGTGATTAACATCTACACTCAGCAGGATTTAAGGAGATTATCCTTGAGGATGTGGATGGACCTCTTCTACTCAGTTGAAGGCCTTAAGAACAAAAACTGAAGCTTCCCAGGGAAGAAGAAATTCTGTTTCAAGTCTGCAGCATAGAAATTCTGTCTGAATTTCCAGCCTGCTGGTCTGCTCTATAAGTTTTTGACTTGCCAGTCCCCACAACTGCCTGAGCCAATTTCTTAAAATAAATCACTTTACAGATATAGATACACAGAGATAGATCTACAGATAGATAGATGTGTAACCTATTGGTTCTGTTTCTCTGGAGAATTCTTACTCCAGAGTCAGTTTTTTTGTACACAGAGGAGATATTGCAGAGAGATATTAGAATGGCAAGCATTTGTTAATTTCTCTGAAGTCAGAATGAGAGGGAGGTGGTAAAGACGAACTCTTGGTATCTTTTATTTTGTAAGCTAAATAATACTACTAATTTTATTATTTATTCAAACTTCTTCAATACCCTATCCATTTTGATGATGTGATACTATACTGCTAATGACCCCAATTTGTTTATTATCCATTTTAATGTGCATATGTGGAAATATGTTATAAGATGCAAATGTCAGTTATTTTGCTACATAAATAGACTGTGGTTAAATTTCTCACTAATTGCTGTGAAATTTGTATTTTCTCAATAGGTGGGAAAGAAAGGTATCATCTAGGACCAAGATCCAAGCATGACTTTTACTGAACTAAGAAACTATTATTACTTGATTTCTTCAAAAGGCATTAGAATCCCTCCAAGTGAGTGAGAAAATATCATCAGAATTTCTCTGATGATACCATTATCCCAAGAGGAATGAGACCGTATCAGATGTATCTGGAATGTCAGATTAAGGGAGGTTGTGTCTGCACCCTGTGTCTGTCCTGATCAATTTAATCCTCTTCATCCCCACCCCATTGCCTCCCTCGATAACTTCAATTTCTCTCACAGTTTCACATGATTCCAACCTATAACTAGGTCAGATATTTTGGTGGAATCATTGTCATTTAGTATTTAAAAATGCATTCACAATATTAGATGAGGTTATAAAATTGAGAAATTTAATTCTTGCCATATCCCTCTGAGATAATGTGTGATGTCCTTTGAGTGAGGAAATGTAAAAAAGTAATGTAGTTTGAGCAGGCAAAAAAAAAAAAAAAAAAGGATGTCAATAAATCTATTTTCTCATAGACATTGTTAAGTGAGAATGGTGGGCAAAACTCTTTCCCAGGGATTATCAAACAAAATACAACAAACAACAACAACAACAAACAGAGAAGCCATGTAAAAGCTAATGGTCTGCTCTCCAAGAAAACATCAGTGTAAATTAATCCCCTAAGCATCTTGTTCTGTCTTAATACACGCCTCAGTTTCCTTAGCTTTGCTTACAGGGCCATGTCTGAGTTCCCTGCGGAGCATGACTTGCAGGCCGGGCAGATGGACCTCCTGCTCGTCTCTTCAGTGTGTCTGTCCTTCCTCTGTTTACACCCTGTCGCAGCAGGACCAAACCATTTGTAATTTTTTTTTAAGTAGGCTCCACAGCCAGCTTGAGGGCCTGAACTCAGGACCCTGAGATCAAAGCCTGAGCTGAGATCAAGAGTCGAAAACCCCACTGGCTGACCCATCCAGGTGCCCCCTCCCTTTCTTTGTAATTTTTTCTTTTTTTTTTTTAAGATTTATTTGTTTATTTGAGAAAGAGAGAGAGGGTTCAAGAGTGGGGGCAGGGAGAATCTCAAGCAGACTCCCTGCAAAGCACAGAGCCCGGGGCTTGATCTCACAACCTTGAGATCACTACCTGAGCTGAAAGGGTGCTTAACCAACTGAGCCACCTAGGCACCCCTAATATTTGTAATTTTTAAACATGATTTTACCTTACCATGTCTAAAGCTGAAACCCAGATATTCCTCCCTAAATTTTCCTTATCTTAGTTTATTTTTTTCCAGTTTTGTAGAGGTATAATTGTATAATAAATAAATAAAAATTATATATATATATATTTTTGGGTTCCACAATGTGATTTTTAAGGTGTATGATTTTATGATTTAATAAGCAGGAGTGTTGCGAAATGCTTCCCACAATCAACTTAATTAACACATCCATCCCCTCACATAGTTACCTTTTGTGTGTGTGTGTGTGTATGTGCATGGCAAAAACACCTGTGATCTACTCTCAGTTTTTGATAACTTCCTTACAATTGCTCTGGCCAAAATGTGTGGAGTCTTCATTGACTGCTTATTTTTTTCACCATCCCATATCCAGTTGTCTACAAATCCAATTGAATTTGCTTTCCAGTAAATCCAGGAGCCAACTATTTGTCATCACTTTGACCATCCTGGTCTGAACCACATGTCTGAGGGAAAAATCCAATGTGAGGCTAAAAACAAAGAACCAAATGAACTAACAACCCCACCCCACTCCCAAGCCCCATGAACACATAGTTGCAGCAGATACATTCAGATCAGGGGAGTGCAAAATATTCAAAGTATCTGTTGTGGTATAACCAAGTCTCTTAGCTCTTCAAATTTTTCTAAATTATCCATTGTATATTGAGGTTGTATAAATATAAATATCCAAAATTATATATTTTCGGGATCTCATTTGTGTAGACCCTGCCATTTTTTAGACTCTGGCCTTGTTAGGTGTAGAGATGCTCATGTATCACCTTCAGCATCATTGCAATAACAACAGATTCTACTTCCCTTGAATGATTGTTATGTTGCTGGACACTCTGTCGGTACTTTGAGTCATTATCTCAAATTCCCACAAGATCCCAATGATCAAGATATTATTGTTATTAATGGTCAACATGATTAGGTTTGCTATAATTCCCCTTTAGCAAAGAGGCTCTGAGATTCAAGGAGTTAAGTTGCCAGCCTTGTGCTACCCAGGTTCTGCATGATGAAACAGGTTTCATGTTCGGGTCTGTCTGGCGTGGAAGCCATGGTCTTTACACTAGATTATCCTGCTCCCAGACATTGAGGAGGGAGTTGAAATGGACAAGTTAATCCCTGCTAATTTTAAAGTTACCTGAGTTTGAATGGTTCCTGGTGCTTCCCGGTTAAACGTTTATGTGCATTTGGTGAAAATAGAGACAATTTTTCATAATGAGCACCAGTAGGCAGAAGTTTGGGCTTCAGTAGGTCACTGTTGTCCTCATCACTGGGGAAATATACCTGAGGGCTCTCTGAAAGCTCTAGTCACTCATCCAGATTTAAGAAAGTCTGAAACTCAGTAAAAAGATCAACTTGGTGGATCCTAGTGATGGCCAGCAGATAAGCCATCTTCAGATATTTAAAAACCCTACTTTATTAGTCTATTCAAGCTGCCATACCTGAATACCACAGACTGGGTATCTTAAAAGGAGAGTTTCTCAGAGTTTTGAAAGCTGAAGTCCAAGAGCAAGGGTTGTTTTCTGGTGAAACCTCTCCTCCTGGCTTACAGACATCTGTCTTCTCAGAGAGTGCTCGCATGGTCTTTCCTCTGTGAGTACATGGAGAGAGAGGTCTCTGGTGTGTCCCTTCATTTTCTTATAAGGTCACCAGTCATGTGGGAATTGGGCTTCTTCAGACCTCATTTAACTTTATCTCCAAATACAATCACATTAGGGCCTCAACATATGAATAGGGGGTGGGGATGTGAGTCAGTCTATAACACCTAGCATAATCTTTCATTTGACTTTTGTGGTATTACTTATTCCAGTTTTTAATTTCTGAGTTATATATAATATATATTCAAAATATAATATATATTCAAAATGTTAAACTTGAGAGACAAATCTAAACCATGTGTGAATTTATTGTTCATTAAGACAAACTATTTAGATATTTACCACTTGCTGATTTTTGCATACTTGCTGGTTAGTGTACAGAGCGACCATTTTCAGGCCACACGTATGAACACATTACATAATGAATAATGTATTATGCATTTAATTTTAACTGATATGCCATACCTTTTAAGTGAAATAATATTTGTCTTACTCTTCTGTATTAACAACAAGAACAAAAAAACAGGCTACTTTTAAATGTCAGTTAGGTTTTAGTGGAAATCATTTATTAAATGTTGTATACTCAGTTTAAATCTGACTGAGTAACTAAACATTAAAGTAAAGGGGAAAAATCTATATTGGTCTAATTTGAATTATATGTTCTTCCCAACAAGCATAATTGCTATTGACTGCCTAAAGCACCATTGTCTAAGTCATGAATAATCATAAAACATTACAATTGGCACAAGAAGAATGGAAAGAAACCCATCAAAAAAAAAAAAAAGCACAAAATACCAACAACCTCCCCCCGCTCTTTCCCTCAGCCTAAAAGAATAAAGCCATGCATAACACAATGACTTTATTACCTGAGAAAATGTGCTACATAATAATCATGAGGAGCCTCATTTATTATAGATAGTATTTCACTTTGGGTTTGACATTTTATTCTGGAATGAAGCTCCCTTGTTACTAAGTGTGTGTCATAAAAAAAAGAGAGACCCTTAGTACCTCACCCTCCCCTCTCATTAGCTGAGCCCTCAATTCAGAGCTAGTAATACAAATTTTGCTTTAGCAGAATATTTTTCCAGAAGTTGGCAAATGTCACAAGTTGAATATTGTGAAGAGGAGTTAAGGTTTAATGTCAATAAGCTTTCTGCCTTCAGGGCATCTATAACCACTTTGTGAAGCACATTCAATAAATTGTCCTGTACTTGGTCTTTAGCACCTTGAAAGTTAGGCACCTAGTAAGGTCTCCCACATCAGTAATCTAGAAAAACAGAAAACACATGCCATTCCATTCATTGAAAACCCCATAGACTGACCTGAAGGGCAATTGCAACGTCAGTTTTGTAAACAAATATAATTAAATAAATATGTGTATGAACAAATATGCTGATACTATTCTGTTTCTCCAGTAGTGTGTAAACCTTAGGAAAGGGATTCTTAGTATCAGCACTATGGACATTTTGGGTGGATAATTCTTTGTTGTGGGGGGGCTGTCCTGTGGACTCTAAGATTAGATTGACAGCATCTCAAGCTCTATCCACTAAATGCCACTAGATGCCAGTAGAGCTTCCGAGTTGCGACAATCAGAAATGTCTCCAGACATTGCCAAATGTCCCATGGGGGGCAAAATTTACACCACACACACACACACACACACACACATGCCTGCCCCCATCCCCGCTGGTTGAGACCATGGTCTTTGAAGGTAAGTTCATTGCAAGAAGGTAAAAATGCAGAGCAAAGGTAAATCCCCAGTTGAAAAAATGAGATACATTTTGTTCCACTTAAGTTTGCCAGCAGCTGTTGGAAGGAACCAGAAGAGTATCTGGATACTTAGGAGCAGCATTTCTATGGCTCCTTTGATGGTTCCCTTGCACGACTCTATGGAGCCAACAGGGGACAAGTTGAACAGTTTGCCATGATTGATGCTAATTAGGACTCTGATTGACCAAACTAACAGCAATCAAATAAATGATTTAAGGAATAAAGACTTCTTGGACAGTGCTAGTGGAATGGCATTTTAGAAGTTAACTGCTGGGGCGCCTGGGTGGCTCAGTTGGTTAAGCGTCTGCCTTTGGCTCAGGTCAGGATCTCAGGGTCCTGAGATCTACAGGCTTAGTGGAGAGTTTGCTTCTCCCTCTGCCCTCCCACCCCATGCTCACTCTCTCACTCTCTCTCTCAAACAAATGAAATCTTTTTTAAAAAAAGTTAGCTGCTTATTCCAGGGTTATCCTTGATCATAAAGAGACCCTGCATTCCCACCTCTGTGTTTCACAGCAATTTTCTGATCTCCATGACAGATTAATCACGTGGCACTTTGATTGTTTGGTAAAGCATCTGTCTCACTCACTGGGTTATGTGTTCTTGATGAATAGTGAGCATTTTAAAGTTGTTTTTGTATTCATTATGCCCAGTATATAAGGGGGAGAGATCATTAATAAGTGTTGGCTAAATAAATAAATATTACACTTGATGATTTATTTGACAAACATTTAAGTAGTTAGAGATGTCAGAAATTATTCTAGACCCTGGGAATAGAAAGATAAAATAGTGTTGATGCTTCCTCTAAGAATTCGTGGCAGAGTGGAAGGGATGGGCCTACAAACCGGTAGTTAAAATAGAACAAGTGAAACACAAGGCTAAGGAGCAGAGTAAGGGAAAATGATGAGTAACCAGTACTAAGCCCTATTTTTCAGAGTAAAGAAAGTCATGGCAAACTTAGAGTAATACTTTATTCTGCAAACCATACAGTCCCTTTTTTGTCAGTAGTAGGAAATTCTGCATAAAATTATGCCTTGAAAATCAATTTCAGTTAGAATAATTAAAAAGGAAAAGTAAAAGTTGATTATTCTATTCTAAATATTGAAAAAAATAGGAGCAGAATTGCACAGTGGAAAATATAACTGGAATGGGAATTTAAAAGGTGGGAGTTCAAGCTCCAGGTTGGCACTATCAGGGGAAATCACTTAGGCTCTATAGTTTAATATACAGGTTCTACTGTTTTTAATAGATGGGTTTTACTGCTGTCATAACAAATTACCAAAAACTCAGTGGTTTAAACCAATGCTAATTTATCATCTTACAGTTATATAGGTCAGAAGTCTGATGTGGGTCTCATTGGTCTAAAATCAAGAGGCAATGGGACCATATTCCTTCTGGAGGCCTTTCCAGCTTCTGGAGGCTGTTCACTTTCCTTCATTTGTGTCCCCCTTCTTCTGTCTTCAAAGCCAACAGCATAGCAGTTTTCTAACCCTGTTTCCGTTAGCACATCTCTTTCTCGGACCACAGCCAGAAAAGTTCTCTATATTTAAGGACTGATGTGATTACATGGGGCCCATCTGAACAGAACGGAAACATTTCTTCATCACAAGGCCCTACCCTCGATTAGAATCTGCAAAGTCTCTTTGGCCGAGTAAGGTTATGTAGTCATAGGTCCTGGGGATTAGAACGTGGACATCTTTTGGGGGGCATTATTCTGCTTACCACATGGGTAAAGTGCAATAGTCTTAGGTTATCTTAAAGATAACTTCAGACCTGAGCACTTGCGGCAAGGAACTGCAACTGTCCCGTGCCTTCCCTGGATGGAGTGCTCTTCTCCAGTCAAGTGAGTATGTGAACATCTGTTTGCATAGGGTTTTTCACCATCTGTAGTCCCCCATCTTAAAGGGACCTAAAAAGTAGAAAACGGGTTCAAGTGGAAGCATGAGTGGTCGGCTTTATTCTTTAATAAGAAATTTCCCAATATTTGAGCTTGGGGGGCCTCATTGAAGGTCTGCAACAAGAGCTTCTCATCAGTCAAAAGTGTGTAAGTTTAAAGACAGCATAGATGATACTTTGAGATCATTATAGACCTAGAAATCTTACAAGATTGTTGCCTCTGTGAAAAAAAAAAATTGAACACAACCTGAATTCCAGGTACTATATTATCAGAAGAAATTCTAGTATAATAGATAAAAACAAAATATTTTTCAAGTAAAGAGAAAGATGCCATGGAGCAGTGGGCTCTGTTTAACACTTCTCACCTGTTTTGCATTTAAAATATTGATAGCAACAGCTCTTTGGGTTGTGGGGATGTTGAAAACGTGCATCACCCACAAAATACTCTCTGATTTGGGGCTCGTTCTTCATTGCTGTGACAAGAAAGAAGGAGGAGAGAAGTTAAGGGATATATGGTTCTTTCTATTTATGAAATGGCCTGAACACATAAAAGCTTCCTTCCCGGAAAACAAACAAACAAATATAGTCTTCCACAGTTAGCAATTTTGTAACCAGGAAATTCTGAAACATTTGTTATGTTTTTCTTATCCTACTCTAGTGTGACAACTTTGTGGGAATGACTGTACTTTGAGAAATACTGTCTGGACATTTTTACTGTTATGTTTTCTCTTCAGAAAAACCTACTTGGTAGAGAACAGAGTGAAGAAAAACTATTGAATCAATATGATAATTCTAAATTGTTAGAATTTTACAGTTTAAAGGAATCATACAGGCTATTTTGTTCAACCCCCTACACAACATACATATGCTCAGTACCATCCTCTATAAATGGTTTTCCAACTATGACTGGACGTTCACCCATTCCTCACCATGCCAGTTTCTAGGGTCTTACTTCCTGATGACCCATACCTGAATGCATCGGATTCCTTACTGCTCTGAAGAACACCCGGGGTAGAGCCCAACGTTCCTGCTGAGATTTGAGCTGGGAAGAATAGACTGAGTCTATCACCTTCTTTATCCAAGACACCAGACAAGTCTCTCATCCCACCTGGGTTGCAATCACAGAACATATCGACATCTAGCCCAACTGCTGCCACTCAACCCCCAACTACTTGACCATGTAATGTTGTGCAGTCATGACCCTTCTATACTGTCCTCTTGCAGGTAGTGATATTTAACTGTTTGGACTTCATCTGTGATGATGTGAAGATTGTCACTGTCATTTAAGGTTCCCCCTTCCTCCCAATGGCATTGCATCCAACAACTTGAAAAGTCATGCCTCCTGAGCCACCATCTCTAGAACCCTCCCGCTGCTGCTGATGTCCTTGGTGGGGGTGACTCCTAACTTGCTTATGGCTGACGGCTTCAGCATAAACTCATCGAACTGACCCTGGGATCATTGTTGAGATCTGGTTTTACCAATATGGCTTATGGATTTGTTATAGATTTATTTTGTTATCTGTTGTCAGAATGAAGGATAGTTTAAAATGCATACGTGTAGATAAAATGATCAAATTCATTAACATGGCAGAGCCAGTTTCTTACGGGAACGCTAGGCTGCCTATTACATAGTCTGGGTTATGATTCCCACAGGGTTGCCGGCTTAGAAGAAACCCCTGCCTGTGCAGTGAGGCTTTGAATTCCTTTAATTTGTAGCTATTGCTTAATTAGAAGTAAGCTTTAGATTAATATATGTGGAAAGTTAACATATTGACATGATTTTATGCTGAAGAAGAAACTACGAATATCAGATTTGTTCCCGAGCAGATTTGATTCAGAAAAGTAAGGTGAGGATAAGAGTGAATTGTTCTCAATTTGGTTCTGTAAATAGTTTGTGACAATTCATTTATCTGCACAACTGAATTAAGTGATTCGGGACTAAAATTAGAACTAACACGGCATGTGGCTCACAGTTCCTGAGGCAGCTTCTTCTCACTCCTTCCAAAATACTCTTGAAGACTCAGAAAGAATGAAAATTCTCCAGGAAAATGGAACACCAAGACTGACATTCCATTAACTGCCAGAAGTTTGGAGAAAATTCTACCAACCACAAAACCTATGGAAAGGAACAGAGAAATATATTCAGAAGCTCTCCCAGCTTTTACTGCATGAGGAACAAATCTGTCCCCATGAGAAGACAGGCTGGAGCTTCATTTCTCCTCTCTGCCTACTTCTTGGCTCTGCATTCTCAATCTGAAGTATCAACCTCAGAATGAGCTCACAGGAGCCACTTTTTGAGGTGACCTGAATATTACCTGTACCCACCCTCCATTAGGAATTTGATTTTAAGCCACTTCTTAGACTTCAAGGGAAAAAATAAGAGAGGAAGAAGAAGGGCTGTGGTATCTGGATCCAGGGAAGCTTAGTTACAATTAGTAAAGAAGAGCAGATGGAGGGAAACCCGAAGTCACTCAAGGTTTCCATGTTCTCTAACTCAACAACTACAATCCTAGTGTTTTTCAACATGATTTAGTCTCTGCCACTTTAAATGTATTTTGGCTCAATTTCTGTGTATCTCCCCCTAACCATGATTTTGTCAAGATTTATAGAATTTAGTTCTGAGCATAAAAAACAATGACCATATGAAATATGCTTTTTTCAAGCGACACATCCCCTCCCAAACTCTATATGCATTTGATCCCCATCCATACTATTCAAATATGACACAGAGCTAGCCACTGAAAATGGGGCTAAGCCCGGACTTTATCAGTCTGTCCTCTAGGTTTAGATCTGGGACACGGAGGATTCTATCAACCTCCTTGGAATTATACTGTTATCCTTCTATTAACTTTTCCTGATCAACAATGAGGAAGAGCAAGGATAAATCAGATGCTCTGTCCAGCAACATACACAAGGACTGCAGACACAGCCCTTCATTTTAGAAAAAAGAAAGAGAAAAATACAATGGAGTAATTGGTACATCATCCTGAAAAGTACTTCTGGAAATGACTACCCATGAAGTTTTTAAATGTAGTGAGTTGCTTTGTATCTTTGATATGATAGAGAAATTATGAGCTCCATGACTGAGGAACCACAGGATAAGAAGAGACTGTGTTGAAGGCAAGAGCTAGATGAGTAAAGAGAGCATAGCAAACATAAAGTTGGAATCAGTGCTGGGAGCAGGAGGTAACAGCTGATGCTGTGGAAAATGGGAAACCTAATGTGGACCGTAATTTTGCCAAGTTTTCCCAGAATGCAGAAGGAAACAAAAAAGAAACAAAATCATGAGAAAAGATGGTAGATATGGAATATAGAGAAAAAAGAGCTAAGCTAGGGAGAACTAATGTGCTTGAAGAAAAGACAAGATAAAACTTAACCAAGGCAATAATAAACTTTTAGCAATGATAACTTTCTTGGATCGAAGGACTATGTCTTCAGATCCAATGAACCCAAGCAGCAACGGATAAAAACAGATTTGCCTTGGGGCGCTGGGTGGCTCTGTTAGTTAAGCATCCGACTCTTGGTCTCAGCTCAGGTCTCGATCTCAGGGTCGTGAGTTCCGGCTCCACACTGAGCTCCACGCTGGACATGGAGCCTACGTAAAAAAATAAATAAATAAAAATAAAAAATTAAAATAGATTTGTCTTATAGACACAGGATGACAATATTTAAGTGTGAAGATAACCAAAATGTCCTAAAAGCATCTCACATGGAAGAAAAGGAAGGTCACCGCTAAAGGTGGCCTCAGATTTCTCTTCTGCCAGACAACAATGAAGGAATTACCCCAGAGATGTGGGAGGGGATAAAAGACTCAAGAGTTGTATACCTAAGGAGGTAGTGTTTCATAGAGGGACTTCTTAGATAGGCAATTATAGAAGAGGAGTACTTTACATAACCGTTGTGAGAATTATATAAAGTCATGAATGCAAGAACACTTGCCTGCTACCAAGTCCTGCATAAAGGGAGTCTCCTATTGCCTGCATGACAATCACAGATGTTTACTAAGATTAAATTAGGAAGCAGGCATATGAGGAACCTGGCATGTAATAAGCTCTCCTTAATCTTTGCTGAATCTGAGAGAGACACCATGCGGCAACCAGCCATCTCACAGCGGGCATGGGGCACGTGTGTGCTGGTGCTGAGACCCACTTTCTGAGCCTCCACTTTCTCTCCTGTAACCTGGGTTATTGGAGCTAAAATTTTCTTCTAGTTCTACTGGTCCATGTCATTTAGAATTCTATGGAAATAAGCAGGGCATCACATTAGTAAGGGCTATACTTTAATATTCCTTTGTTCTCCATGCTAGGTATTACTTAAGAGACACAAAACATACTCTAGGCAGTCATGCTGGATAGGTGAGTAGTGGGCTTCAGAGAAATAACATTCTGATTTTGTATGTCTGGTCAAAACACCAGGGAATGGGCTTACTTTAAAATGCTAACAATTAAACAAATAGGTTCTAGGTGTATATACAATGCTTTAGGCATTATATTTAAGACTGGATAAAGATTTGAAATGCCCTAACCCATAATACTCAGGGTGGGTGAGAGGGGGTATGGCTGTGATGGGTTAAAGAGCAGCACAGTAAGGTTTGTTAATGGAATCTCTACGTGGGCTGTGTAGGAACTTAAAAAGCATTAATAATAAAAGCCCTGCTCTAAGAACTGACCTTGTAGTTGAGAGATACGCACTTGTATCATTACCAGTTAATGTGTTAGGTAACATAGCTTGTACTCGGAAAGCAACAAGGAGGAGTACCTAAATGATATTCACACATCTTAATTAGTGTCACTAATAGTACTTGCGCCATCTTTTATGAAAGCAAGCATTGCGTTGCAAGCATCTTGTTATAAGCCAAACCAGAAAGTTAGATTTGAAGCCAAGTCCTCAGAAGTGGCTTTAAGTTATGGTGCCTACATGACTGGAATGTTTCTCTAGGGTCTCTTCTTAGCGGCAGGACTTTCGGAAGCACTCAGCAATAGAGCCAGACCAGAAGGTAACGGCGAGTCACGGGGAGCATTGCAGGAGCTCTGTGAAATCAGGATGCAAAACCAGAAGGAGAAATATTCAAACCACATATCTTCTCACGGGGCCCTCCCCCATGATTGACTGGTGATTTTAATATTGTTGGTAAAAACATATAAATGTGTCATCCATGAAGTCAGTATCTGCTACTTAACAGCTGAAGGAATTTTTTTTTTTTTGAGTACTAGGTTTGAAAAGTTATCAAAAAGAAGGTCCAGTAAAAAGAAAGTCTTACTGAAAAATGTTGATACAGTAGTTTATTGTGGGACACATCCAAACTTGTAGAATTTAGGACCCCTCCTAGAAGGGTCTATTTTAATTCTTTTTGCCTTCTTTGGAAGCTATAATGTACACTTAAATTTTGTTGTTGGGTTTTCTTCTGACTGTAAAAGTACTACATCCTTTAAATGGTGTTAGAGGGGGAATGCACAAATCACAAAATAGAATGACGAAGAACAAAAAATCGATAATTTTTCATTCAGCCTTTTTTTCTATATATAATGCCTTCTTTACTATACGATTATTAATACATATATATTCATAAATGCACTATTTAGCTTAAATGCAGTTTTATTTTTGTCACTCTCTTATGTCCTTAAAATTTTTCAAAAGTATAATCAGTATAAAGTAGCCTACTTTATAAATATACCATAACTTGTTGTTGGACATTTAAATTAGTTCCAACTTTTCACTACTGAAAATAATCCTGTGTTAAATATATTTATCTGTAAATTTTATTTACATCTTTAATTATTTTATTAAAATAGATTCCTGGAAACACCATTATCGAGCCAAAGGGAACATCCATCCTTAAGACTCTTCACACATACTGCCAAATGGTTCTACAAAGCTTAAAACAATTTGTACTCCTACCCATTGTGCCTAAAGGTGCCCCACTTCAAACTATTTTCATTTTTGATTTTAATATTACTCTTCATTGATAGTGAGGATTATAGTTTTCAGATTTATTGGTTCTCTGTATTTTCTAATAATGATCTGTTTATACCCTTTTGAGCACTAGCATATTCATAGTAATTATCTCTTGGAGTCAATTAAGTCTACATGCATTAATAGGCATTTACATTTAGGATTTTATGACAACAAAAAGATTGAGATCCCATCCTACACTATAGAATGAAAGTCATATACTTAAATATGGTTCTATAAGCAATTAATCACAAATAATATACTACGATATGGCAGGACCCACAGAAAATCTGCTTAGTGTTTTGCTGCTAACCATTTATTTGTGAGTTACATTAACACAGTTATTTAAGGTCAACTAATTATATCTCTAGAATGGAATCATATTAAGAACAAAAATGGAGTGATTATAAACTAAAGACACTTTACAATACCAACTGTGATGCCACTATTTTTAAAGACAATTTTTACTAATGTTCATTTCCTCACTCCCTTCCCCATCTAATTGGTTTGTTATCATTCTACTTTTTTTTTTTTTTGTCAAGCAGTACAATTATATTTGTTTTTAGGCAACTCTTCTACTCTAATTTAAGCATTCTAGACACTTAAAATTTTTATAGAAATATATTTCAGTGTTAAAAATACAAAACCAGAATTATGGGGCTTTAGATACTTTCTGAAACAGAGGAGTGGTTTCATTGCTGAAACAAAATACTATATTATAAAGCTACATTAATTATTTCATTTCTGTGACTAGTCCTATTAACCTGGTTCGAAACAGAGGCAAAAGGAAGTTTAACTAATAACATGTACACATCTTTCTTACTTTTTGCATGTAAATGCAGAGTTACATTCTAGGACAGTTACTATAGCAATCGTGTATTCTATTCCGCCATGTGAACATTTTTAGAAAAGATGGCAAGAATTACTCTTGGAAATACCTCACTCCAACAAAAATAGAGACCCAGTGTGGACAGAAACTTCTGAGGGCAGCCTAACTTTGTGTCTGTACTTGTAGAAGTATAGAGTTGAAATATTTTTCTAAAAGTGTTTTGAACTTAACTGAAAATGTGCTTGGAAGACTTTACTTTCATTTAGCTTTAACTGGGGTGTTATTTTCTTATTTATTTGTGTCCTTTAAAAAAATGCCTTTGCTGTGATAGCCTTCTCTTCTGAGGCACATACCCATCTCCTATTTGAGTTCTGGTCCTAAGGTTTATACAACTTAGCAGTAGGAGTTGCTTCTTTCTCTTCTATTATGTACAACTATCTTTAAAATCTGGCTTACTACATATTATCTAGGCATTTTATTTATTTTTTTTACATTTATACTACTTCCATTCTGTAACAGGAATGAATCAATTCAGCATAATATCCTAGTTAATCATTGACCAGAAGAAATCTACACATTCCCATTTTATTCCAGTTCAAATAACCAATTTTCAAAAAAAATCTAATTTGGCTATGTCTCTCAGATCTGTTAAGCAGAGCAGGAAATTTTTGGGAGAAATGCCATCCATATGACCATGAATAGAAAGCAGTCTGCCTGTATCCCACACAAAAATAATCCAGACAACTTAAATATATATAAATATTTAGAAATATAGATTGAAGAATCAAATGTCTTCTTTTTTTATTAGCTTAATAAATGTCTTCCTAAATGTTTAATTTATGGTTAATCACACTAACGCATTGAAAATGTTCACGTTAGGGGTGCGTTTGTGTGTTTATTGTTTCTTTCCACTTCCATGTTACATTAAAACAATTTCCCTAGTTTTTCACCTGCATGGTTGACTTCAGTGATCATTGTCTTCACCTTCAGTCGTGTTGATTTTTGGATGACCTAACAAAGTCTCCTGGGGTCTTGCTGTTCAAAGTGGTGTCCTGAATTGGCCTGAAACATCCCAGGCTCTGAATCAGGGTCTCCATTTTTAACAAGATCCCCAGATAAGCATGCATGGTAAAGTTTGAGAAGCATTGCTGTAGAGCACATCATCTTCACTTCTAAGCACAATTTTTAAAATAGAGCATTTCCTTCGTGTTGGCGTGTGTTGACAGAAGTTTTATCTTGGGTTGCAAATACCTTCACTGGAACATGAGGAAAAGTTTTCCACTTTGTGCTCTAAGAACATTTTCACGATCCACACAACATAACCACTGAGTAGCTTGCTTTTTAAAATAGAGTTTAGTTGACTTATTAAAACAGCATCCATCCCTAGATGCTAGGAAATTGTACCTCCAAGAACAATGGCTAAATCTGTATTACATTTATCTTTTTTAATGTTTTGAACCTATTTAATCAGGTGATCTTCATAAGCACCCAAAACAAGCATTGTTTGAGGAGGTTTTGAGGGAATATGTTTTCTCGAAAGACTACTCAGTTGTTAAAAAATCAAGTCATGGTTTGGGGTGGGGTGGTATTACCCAGGAGTATAAGAGACTGTAAAAATTTGAATATGAGGAGCGTTAATTTGGAAATGGGTAAAAGCCGTGCCTTATGTTTGGGAATGTATGGTTCTTGTTGAATACATTTAAATATAAATACTGGCAGAACTCTTCATCTCTTGCTCTATTTTGGGATGTTCAAATATGGTATATCCCTGAAGGTCCTGATGGGCATGAGAAAAAATCTTTCTTTCAGTAAAGCAGCTAGAGACGTATCTACCATATATGCATATATATACCTGCACAACATAGTTGTCTAGTCACTTACAACACACACACACACACACACACACACACACACATTACGACAGGAAAATAATGCTTCTGAGAAGTCCAGATGCCTCCAGAACCTGGCTTCACATTAATTTCAACTTGACAGTGAAGGTTTCCAGTGAATCTGGTTCCTCCTGAATTTAGATGGCTCCCCTGCTCTGTAATTCTTGGGAACCGATCAAGCCTCACAGTGTGACTCCAGGATGCCTCTTTGTTTCTGTTGTTTTTCTCAATCTTGCTGGCTAAATAATGTAGCAAGCCTAATAAATTCAAATAAAACTTCTGATTGGTTTGGCAGCAGTTTAACAATCTAGAATAATTTACTGATCTCAGAGACTTCATGTGAGTCCATAATGTTTAGACTAGAAATAATAAAACGCACTCAATTGATTAAGCTGTTTGTAGATGTCTAAGAATTAGCATATTGTATAATTGCAAATATTTTATAATTACCAAGTGGGGCTGATAAAAGGGTTCAGTGCGATTGACCGCTGGACTGATAACCTTTGATGAGAGGAGAATCTCAATGAAAGGGGAATTCTCTGTGTGGGCTGAATAAGGAGAGTGCCTGGGGCCCTGTGAGCCCTCTTCATATTGCTTGTTACGGTAACAAGCAATATGAAGAGGGCTCACAGGGCCCCAGGCACTCTCCTTGTTTAACACAAGCCAGCATTGCCCAAAGCCTGGGCCTTGGAACCTCATCGGGGAGTGGCTCTGTCCTAAGAAAATGCTCTCCTGAGACCCTCAGCCACCTCAGATTATACCTTTTTCTGTGCATAGTTCCTACTGAGAGATTGAAATCCTTGGAACTCAATTATAAAAGCAAAGTGTGGAAGACCAGCTAACTGATGAGCACCCGTAGTTTTCTTATGAGGTCTGTTTTGCTTTTATTTGTTTTTAAATAATTCCTTATGGTTTTCTGGGTTTGTTTTTTTGTTTTTTTGTTTTTTTTGGAAGACTTCAATTTCATATTGTTGCTGATATTTTTACTTTCCTAAAAGTAACACATGTTCGTGATCCTAAAAATCTCTAATTTTACGTCAACTCATTAAATGAACGGTGTAATTACTCACCGCTCACTCCAGTCACACTTTTCAGGGGCAAAGGTTTGTGTGTATTCTTTTAGACCTTATAATCCTATATGATATGTTCTAACCTATATTTCTTGTTTTATAAACTTTAAGGAACAAGTAAATCCCCCCTTTTAAAACTCCCTTCTTACATTTTGTAAATTAAAAAAAAAAACCTTTTTGTTTACTTTTAAATTTTAAAATAATATAATTATTCTCCTGATTCCTCATCTGTAAACTTAATACAGAGTCTCTTGATTCTTGTAGGTGTGGGAAAACATCTCCCTTCTTCCTTTCTAGGTTGTTTGGCTAGGCAAACTACTACAATGACATAAGACAAATTAATAGGAGAAAAAGAAATTTAACTACATACAACAGGAGCCCCATAAAAATAGGAGAGCTGAAAAACAGCCAAGTCACTGAGGCTTATACAACATTCTGAGCTAAGGAAAGGGGTAAGGGATGTGGGAATACAAAGGGAAGGAAGGCCATTCACAGAAAGACAGGGAGGTGTTTGAAAAACCAAGGGTGCCCTGTTACGCTGGTAAGTTTTTTAGGTAAAAAGGTATCCCTGGGAATAGCTTCCTTGCTGGTACAGGCCTCCTTTTCCACTGTAGTCCTAGGTACTTGAGGGGGAGGTGAAGAGCTTTTCCTGAACCTGCTGGATTTTAATTGCCTTTAGCTCAAAATAATCCTCATGCCAAAGTGGCATATTTGGGGGACACTTGTCCTGAACCCTGTCATTCTCTACTATGTAAGACAAAGAGGAAAGTAATGCCCATGGTGTCAAATTTTATACATTCACATTTAATCTTTACATGTAAGTAAGTTATTCTGTGCCTTGTCTATGGATTAATTCTATAAACTGGAAACTAATATAATTTACAAGGTTTTGATAATATATTTTACAAATATAACTTATTCTATACTAGGTCACTTACAGGAAACTACTAAAATCCTAGGTTATTAGTCTTAGCCATTTGAATAAAAATATTCCAAGCAACAAGGTTCAACGGACTATCTTTCCCCATATTTGGTAATTACTTAAAGTTATGACAAATCTTAGTTTTCTACATATTTTCATCATTATCTTTTATCTACAGCTATTTGTTTCCCTTGGGCTTTGAATCATCTCCCATTTCTTCCAAGTTTACCAAAGAATTATATGCCTTTTTGCCAAACCACAAAGATATTTCAGATTGGATTCTGTTGAAGCACTTATTCTCATTCTTCTTTATATATCAATTCTTACTTCTTGTTCTCACTTGACCTGATTATCTCTGGGCCTCTATACTGCTGATAGTCTGTGATTTCATTTCAATGCAATCTTTAGTTTTACTTTTTTTAAAAAACAACTTTACTGAGATAAAACTCATATGCCACAATATTTACCCATTTAAAGTATACAACTCAGTGATTTTTAGCATATTCACAGATATACACCCCTCACGGTACCATCACCAAAATCTAATTTTAGAATATTTTTGTCACTCCCCGCCCCAAAGAAGCTCTGAATCCATTAGCAAGGCCCTTCCATACCCTGTACTCTCTAGCCCTAGACAATCTCACATCTGTTTTTTCTCTCAGCAGGTTTACCAATTCTGGACCTTTCATATAAATGGAATCATATATGGTGTGACCTTTTGTGACTGGTTTCTTTCGCTTAACATATATTGTCAAGGTTTATCCATGTCGTAGTCAGTGTTACTACTTCATTTCTTATTGTCGAATAATACTCCATTGCATGGATATTCACTTATTGTTTGGAGTCATTCATCAGTTGATGGACACTAAGTTTTTTCTACTTTTGGGCTATCATTATGAATGACGTTTTGAATATTCATATACAAGTTTTTATGTGGACATATCTTTTTTCTGGGGTATATGCCTAGGAGTTGAATTGCTGGGTCAAACAGTGACTCTATGATTAACCATCTTGAGAAATTGGCAAACTATTTCCCAAAGTGGCTGCATCATTTTACTTGCCCACGAAAAAAGTATGGTTCCAATTTCTCCACATCTTCACTAACACTTGTTATTGTCTTTTTGATTTTAGCCATCTCAGAAGGTGTGAAGTGGTGTCTCTTGTGGTCTTGATTTGTATTTCCCTAATAACTAATGATGTTGATCATATTTTTATGTATTTATTATTTGTATATTTTCTTTGAAAAATATCAGATGCTTTTCCCATATTTTAAGTTTTTATTACTGAGTTCTAAGAATTCTTCATATGTTCTGAATACAAGTCTCTTGTTAGCTGAATTTTAAGCATTTCCTCCCACTCTTTGTGTTGTCCCTTCATTTTTTTAATAGTGTCCTTTGAAGTACAAAAGTTTTAAATTTTGATGAAGTCCAATTTATCTGTTTTTTTTCTTTTGTTGCTTGTGTTCTGGCATTATATCTAAGAAGATGTTGTCTAACCCAAGATCACAGAGATTGATTTGTCTGCTTTCTTCTTAAGTGTTTTATAGTTTTAGCTTTTACATTTAGGTCTCTAACTGATTTAGACGTAATTTTTGTATATGGTGTGTGGTAGAGGTCCAACTTCATTCTTTTGCATGCAGATATCCACTTGTCCCAGTGTAATTTGTTAGAAAGTTTATTTTTCTCCTATTGAATTACCTTGGCACACTTGTTGAGAATCAATTGACCATAGTGTAAATGTTTATTTCTGGACTCCCAATTATATTTCATCGATTTATATCTCTATCCTTATGTCAAGTGCTACAGTGTCTTGATTACTTACAGTTTTCTAGTAGGTTTTGGGATTGGAAAATAAGAGTCCTCCAACGTTGTTCTTCTTTTCAAGATTGTCTTGGATATTCTGGCTCCCTTGCATTTCCATATGCATTTCAGGATTAGCTTGTCAATTTCTGCAAAAGAAAAAAAAAAAGCCAGCTGGTATTTTGATATAAATTGTGTTAAAACTGTAGATTAATTTGATATTAAGTCTTTGAATCTATAAATATGAGACGTCTTTTATTTAGATCTTCTTCAATTATAGTTTTCAAAACTTTAAGTATTGCACTTTTTTGTTAAATTTATTCTTAAGTATTTTTTTTTCCTTTTGGTTTTATTGTGTAAATGAAATTGTTTTCTTCATTTCATTTTTGGATAGTTTACTGCCAATGTATAAAAGCACAGATAATTTTTTGTATAATGATCTTGCATCCTGCAACCTTGTTAAACTTATTATTTCTAGTAGGTTTTTAGTGTATTCCTTAGGACATCCTATGTACATGATCATATGATTTGTGCATCAATATAGTTTTACATCTTTCTTTTCAATCTAGATGTCTTTTATTTCTTTTTCTTACCTAATTGCCTTGGATAGAACTTCTAGTACAATGTTAAATACAAAGAGTGAGGGCAGATATCCTTGTCTTGTTCTTGATTTTATGGGAAAATCATTCAGTTTTTCACTGTTACATATAATATTAACTGCGGGTTTTTTGTAGGTGGCCTTTATCAGACTGAGTAAATTCCCTTCAATTCTTAGTTTCTTTGGTGGTTTTGTAATGTAAAGGTGTTGAATTTTGTCACATAATTTTTCTATGTCTATCAAGATGATCATGAGGTTTCTCTCATTTTTTACTAATTTAATATATTACATAATTGGTTTTTAGATGGTAATCCAACTTTGCAACTTGTTTTGGATAAATCCCACTCGGTCATGATGTATAATCTTTTTCGTATGTTGCTAGGTTTGGTTTGGTAATACTTTGATGAAGATATTGCATCTCTGCTCCTAAGAGATATTGATCTGTAGTTCTCTTTATTTTTGTGATGTCTTTGGCTGGTTTTAGCATCAGGGTAATTAATACATGCCTCATAGAAGGAGTTCAGAAGTATTCCTTCCATTTCTATATTTTGGGAGAGTTTGTGAAGAATTGGTGTTAATGTGTTAATTCTTCTTTAGATGTTTGATAGACTTCACTGGTGAAGCCATCTTGGAACTAGGCTTTTGTGGGAAGTTTTAAAATTATTAAGTCAATCTCTTTACTTGTTATATGTTATTATGTATTATTCTGGAAGTATGAACCAAGATTATACAACTCCATCCAAAATCAGTTTCTTTCCATCACAAACTTTACAGGAGATGTTTCCCTTAGACAGACGCACAGCTACATCTCTTTATTGATCTGGAGCCTCAAATTTCTACTACCTTCATCAAGTACTTCCCAAGCAGTGGGAGAGATTCAACCCCATGGGCCTCTACTACATACAGTCATGAGGGAACTTAAAAAGAAACATCTCATAATGGGTTCTGATGTCATGTTTATTTGAATAGTTAATACCCTCTATCGCTAGGCAGCCATACTTAAGAATCACACACATCTGGGTCCACTACTTCTTCCTATAACTTCTCAGGCTTTTGCTTGTTATTTAAAATGTGGTTGTAAACAAAGTATGACTTTATGGTAGAAGAATCAGAGCCTAAAAGCGCACAATGAATATTGTATTCTGATTGGAGAGTTTTGGTGAATGTGGGTAAGAAAAAAACCTAAGCTTAAGTACTTGTTAAGACACAACAAACTATATATTCAAAAGATCAGGAATAGTCTTTTGTGAATTCTAGTCCAGATTAAACTATAACTCACTTGATAGAGATTTGCAGCAGAAAAACGGATGATGGTGGGGAGATAAATGCTAAGGACATTGGCAGAGGGGGACATCTCCACAGTTTTCAGGGTCTGAATATTTAGGCAGGCATTGCATACTAAATCTTCACTTTCAGAATTATCAGAGTCATGCCAAACATTTTGTAGCAAAATATGCAAGCTGGAATTGGGGATTACGAGACCTGTATTTATTTCTGGATACATGTTTGATAGGCAGAACAGGCAGAACACATGTGTTCATCCATTCTGAACTCATTAACAAAGCAGAAACATTAGTAAAATATGTCTTTTGCTAGTTTCTGGGATGGAAGAGGGAACAATTAAGCTGTAAGACACTCCAGGGTGGGTATTATGACCTAATAATGACATGCCCTGGTAGTTTTGACTGAGTGCCATTAACTGCAAAGGCATATCATCACTCGTCCATAATATGCACCCTGGAGTGTCTTATTGGGAGGATATAAATATTAATTCCTCAGGAAACTCATTCAGCAAGAGAAGACACCATTGCTCTAAGATGGGGGATACGTCAAAATCTCCATGTTGAGTTAATTTTCAGAGCCAGGCTGGGTCAAACTGTTTCTGCATATATCTAGTACAAAGCAGTGCTATAGAAGCCAAAAGAAGAGGAGGCATGGAGTCAGAGATGTGGATTTGCATTCCACATCTGCCACTTTCCACTGATCTGTCCTTGTGCTTGTTGCTCCAACATTCATAGTCTCAGTTTCTTCTCTCTCCAAGTAAAGCCAGTGATGCAACTGGCTTATTTCATAGTGTATTTGGGAAATCAAATGAGATAAAGATACTTGAAAAGTCTTTATAATAAACTATGAGCTGTTTAACAAATATATAACAGGCCATAATACATAGCAAACAAGAGAATTTAAAAATACTATATCAAGTGGATGAAGGTTTTATTTCCAAGGAAGAATTTGATGTGTATAGAGATTTGGCACCAAGTTCTTTATTCAAACTGTCCTTTGCAATTGGCACTCACTCCCTGGGGTTGGTGCTAGCCTTCCTATTGACATTAAACCTTCCTCTCAGCAAAACGCAATAAACAGTTCAAGATCACACAGCCATTTCAGGAGTGAGAGGACAGTACAGAATTGCTATTTCCCTTGAAACACATCACTTGAGACCAAGGGTGAATATTTTGGTCAAATAAATCTCTATTTTAACTCTGCAGTTCAGTTTTTGCTTTTCTCATCTATATGAATTTTTGTTTCACTGTGAAGGCATTACCTCATTTTGACAACACTGGGAGTATAATCCTGTCACTTTCAAAGGATTTTAATGAACATTTGTCCAATGTGGGGAGAGGTTATAGGACAATATGCCTACATTTTGTAAGGTCCCCATTTCCTTGTGGTGTGGGCTGGTCACACAGCATGGAAAAAATGCAACGTTTGTTTTGACCCATACAGCCTTGGTCATATCACTGATAGTAACTCAATCAGCAGCACTAACGTTAATGAAGGACAAATAATAATATCCAATGCTTGTGAACACCTTACGTGAGTCCAATAAATATAAGATTCTTATATATCTGAATCCTTATTAAGTACATGCACAGAAATCTAATAAAATGGGTTGTCCATTGTTTGTAATTAAAGCTCCTCTGAAATACATAAAAGAGATGCTAATGGGTAAGAGTTTTTCTTGGTAGATGTGATGGCTTTGCCAACTTAGGGATAATGAGGCAACATCATTTTTTGTTTTCCCATGGGTCAGCTGACTTTTCCTTATGTTATGAGCAAACCATGTAACCCTACTTCTACTGAGCTATGTTGCAAATTCACTAACTAGGGAAACAGTATGAGGCAGGCTAAATAGATCAATGCAAATTTATCCCACCACTAAAAACAAAGCAAAACAAAACAAATCAAAATTCAAAAAAAATAAAAAACTACCAAAAACCTAGCTCATCAGCAGTACCTTTGTGAAATTTCTTTTCTTGCATCCACCTACTCTATTCAGAGAGCAAAGGGACAAAAGGAGGACTGGCTGATCCATAAAGCTCAATGGTGTGAGAAGAAGAAGAAATGTCCAGTAGGGTAGCAGCTGTAGGTTAGGTGGGAGAATGCCTCTTGAAGCGACTGTAAGATGCCTGGGAGGAACCACCAGATTTACAGAAATAGAAAGGAGGCTGTTTTTGTTTGTTGTTTTGGTGTTTCTCTCCCTGTTGGAGATTGCAGTATAAACTGAGATTCAGTAGTACTCAAGAGCTACATGAGTACTGAAGTAGCCTGAAGTAGAAGGGTTTTGAGGTACAAAGAGGAAAGTGAAAGAGTGATTGAACAAAGTTAATGTATTATTTCAAAACATTCTTCCGTGTGAAAGCATATGCAAGTCAATGGAATTTATATAAATATGAAATAGCATGGCTCCTGTTTTCTGGGACTTTGCAGTCTATTAGAGATGAGCTAAGCCATAATAAAAATAACTTTAATATCACTTAAATAGGGTCAGTGCTGTGAAGGTTGAGAAGAATGGGAACTAAATGATACTTGAGGCTCCCTGGAGGGCAGGCTAGGGGTGAAATCATGTATTGGACCAATTTTAAGGAAAGCTTCAAGGAAGAGGCAGCCATATCTCAGGATGGATTTGACAAAAACAAAGCAATCCTGGAGGATCAGAGAGAATGAGACATGACAATGGACTTACACTATGGAATAAGTAGCAGGTGAGGTCCACGCAGAGATGCTGAACATGCCAGGCAGAAACATCCAAGATAGATGGAAATATCCAAGGTGATGGGGTACTGCGTTGGTCAATCCCTGTGACAGCAACTCAGGAGGGTGCTGCTTGCAGCTGTAGGCAAGTAGTGGCACCAGGTAATCCAGAGGGAAGGGACACTGACAAGAATCAGAAGATCCTTCCTAGAGCGAGATGGGTTATGATAAAGACTTCAAAGATGAAAACATGAAACAGATATTCGGTTACGAAGAGTAGGATAGACAATGACAAGCTGGGTTTTTTGATGTGATCATTATTTTGATTTTTCCGTGATGCCCAGGAATGGGGAGCATAAGGGATTGGTGAGGTGACAGGTAGAATGGGGATTACAGATGGGTTGAGAGCACCTGCTGCACACTCTTTCTTGGTTATTGAGATGTATTTAAAATATCATGATTTGTTTTTCAAGGCCATATCAAAATATCCCTGTCAAAATGTCCCTCTATCAAAATAATCATATTAAAATGTCAAGTGCCTCAGCATGGGACCATAGCAGAAGTTCTGTTGTTATAGCTGGAATAAAGCTTTATGGCAGCAATTCTGACTTAGTCTGGAATCTTAAAGTGTTAGCTGGATTAATTTAAATCCCTCTGCCTAGGTAAAAATAGTCCTACACACAGGTGCAAAGGTGAGGTTCCCTATGGGCTCCAAACCAAAGACTTCAGTCATAAACCATGGTTATAGATAAATGGCCTAAAACCCAGGCAGAACTTGGGAAAAGGTGCATTGAGGATAGGCCTTAAAAAATAGCAAGATTTTATCTGCAAAAGGAAACTTTAACAAAAAATTTAAAAATAAACAAAAAATTCAATTTTTGTGTTCTTGTCTCTATGGAGTATAACTTTTAGGTTTTAAGGCAATATAAAGATGCACAAAGAAAATAGCAATTGTTTCTATTACAATTTTTTGTCTTCCAAAATAATATTAAACTAAAAGAAAAAGTTTTACCTATGACAAAAAGTTAATTCCCATAGTATATTAAAAAAATTTGTGTGAATTGGTAAAAACATGTAAGACCTCAAAAAATAAATAAGTCTTTATTTACAACACAAATATATATTGACTGCTGTCTATGTACCAGGACCAGCACTGAGTTCTAGTAGAGAGTGGAAAATAAGACTGTCATGGCTGTGACCTTTCAAAATTTACAAACATAGCCAGCAAATAACAAGCATTTTACATAAGAAGAAAAGCTATAATTAAACAAAATATGAAAAAAAAAATTTCCTAGTAATGAAAATATAAAAATTAATATAGTAATAAGGTATAGTTATTTTTATTGAGCCAGCAAATCTATAGTAAAAATAGTGTACTCATATACTATTGGTGGCAGTATAAATTGGTATAACCTTTTTGGAAAACAATTTGTCAATGTACATCAAAAAAACATAAAAATTTTCTATCTTCGGCCTAATTCACTCCTGGAAAGTTATCCAAAGGTAATAAACCCCAGGGAGAATGTTATACATGGAGTTATTAACTGCACCATTATTTATAATAGCTAAAAATTGCAACATTATTTATAATAGCTAAAAATTAGGAACAACCAAATGTCTAACTATAGATAGGAGAATGGTTAACTGAATTATGGCACACCAGCTGAATGGAAAATTACGCAACTTTTAAAATGAAAGCTATGAAAGCTATGAAGATTATGTGGCCAAGTGGAAAAGGATTATAACTAGAATGCAAAAATATATGTAAAATTGACTCTATTTATGAAAACACATATGCATATGTAAAAGTAAAAGAGAAAGGACTATATAAAAATTGAAATAATTGTGTTAGGGAAAATAAGATTGTGTACTTTTATCTCTTCTATTGTCTTTCAATAAAAAACGTGGCCAGAGATACGGCAGCATATGTAAAAGAGTATGCCAAATCAGATAAAATCGTGGACCCAGGTATGTGATATGGGAACAATTCTAGTTTGGCTCAATCATAAGACAGGAACATACAACAGAACAAGATCATTTGCAATGCTATGTTGAGTTCAAGTCATAGAGAGCCTTTTAACTCTGGCTAAGGAATTTTGACATCATTACATAGAAATAATTAATCAAAAGTATGATTTGGGGAAGGCAAATAACAGGATGAGAACCATGGAGCAGAAAGGTTCATTTGGCCAGCAATACGGAATGGATTGAAGAAGAAAGAGACTGGAGGCCAGGAGCTCAGAGAAAAGGCCATTGCAGTAATTTAGATGCCTGTGACCGGGAAGTGATTATGGGAGAAGAGAGACAGGAAAAAGTGAGAAATGAAATATAAAGCAATTGACAAGCTAGGTCATGACCAGACATGGACTTTGGAAACTGGGTGACGGGGAGGATGGCAGTGGCAAGAACAGATACAGAAAGTGGGAGCAAATACAGATTTACCACGTTCTAATACACGGAGTTAGAATATGTAATTAAAATATGTTCTCAAATATGTTCTAGCCAGTGAACTGTGACATTTAATTTTGAGCAGAAATGCTCTGGTTGAAAAGGGAAGTCAGAGCCCCAATTGCTTGTAGGCATCCCTGAATCATGTCAGAACCCTTCAAATTATGGCGTATCTCTCTTTCAGAAATGTACAATATCAACACCTGTGCTTTATGTGACTTAGGCTCAGCGTTGCTCTGTATTGTCTCTGAACAGGACATTTGAGTTCTTATGGTTTCCAGCAACTCTCTCCTTTTCTTTTTGTATGCACTCTTTCTTTCTTGTAAGCACTGCTAGCTCTTGAATGTTTTGACCCACACATTAGTTTTACTTGAGCAGAACGCTGCCCTTGTGAGGTCCAATCCCAGAAGGCTCAAAGTGGATCCCCTAGACCTACTGAATCAGAATCTTTGAAGAAGAGGCTTGGCCTATGAACAGAGATATGAGAAACATCTGGCCCAGTCCCTCTTTCTCATTTTACACAGAAGGAAATCAGGGTCAAGAGGTTGCTGGCCAAACTTAGGATTCCTGACTCCTCGTTCAGCGCTCTAACCATAACATTATGCAACAGCACAAAAAGCTCTGTCACTGGAAATCAAAATGAACAAAGCACACTTGGGAAGTATTTCCTTTTCTTTTTCCTTTAATAATAACCAACACTATTGCTGGGTTACTCATAAAATGTTAATTACTCTCCCCTCCCAACAACATCCTGATTTTTAGTTTAAACTATTAGCTTGAAGCATTAGGCATTTCAACAATGAAAGCTATTCTCTTTTCAATATACCTTCAATTTTTTATTTCTTATAAATATTCAATTGAATATTTCCATTTGTGGTGTAAGTTTGCTAATTTACTGGATGTTGATTCTATTCCCCGGAAATGTCACTTGGGTGGCCCTGCTGGGCTAAAATGAAAAGTCTTAAGTACTGATTTCGAACCCATAGTTCTGCGTAGGATTCAACAGCTGTTTGCTTTCCCTAGGGCATTTGAGAATAACTGTAGGTGCAAGAGTAATCAGAAAAGACTCCTCTTTGAAAATAGAAAGTTTCCTTAAGGTAGAATTCATATTTTTAAAACATAAAAACTTCACTCTGATGAGATGATTACATATAATTCATATTTTCTTGGTAATCCAGCATGGAACAGTCTTTCATCAAATAAACTATAACATGGTGAGAGATTAAAAACCTAACATAGGCATCGTATTTCCCTAGTTGATTACATAAGGAGCATTTGTGGGACATTTTGTTAAAGATCTGCTTGCACTCATTCACCTCATTTCTCGGAAGCCTCAAAAAGGAATTCGAAAAACACGAATGGTATTATTAACGATGAAGAAAATCGTCTCATCTTCAAAGGCAAATGGCCAATCAGTGGGTAGTTGTTTTGAGTACAGCAAAGACATCACACACCCTTCAGGAGAGGTAGAAGAGCCCGATAAAATTTAGGAAATGAGATTTCAGGAGGTCTGCAACGAGTATGGAAGAACAGGCTTTATCTCCTCTAGCAGATAAACTTACCACAGAATGAGAGTTCTCTTAAACTTCACTCAGTGAAGAGCGCAAGGTTTCATTGCTGAATCATTGGATTCCCTCATAATCCATTTAAGAAATGAATAAGGTATTTGGGGGTACAGATAGATATTGCCCTGAAGCCCAGGAAATACTGGTAAAAGATGAATTCATATGGACCAGTGTTTCCTGTGCTCAGATCCAGCACTTCTGAAATGTCAGGAGCCCTCAACCCCCTTGGTACCCAGTCAAGAATCCACGGGGAGCAAGATAATGCAGGTGCAGCCACTGCGGAGTCCTGGTGAGATAGGAAGTGAGTGGAACCTGAGAGCAAATGGGATGGGTGACCAGCTGTCCGCCAGGGTGGCAGCAACGACGTGGTTCCTCTCATTTACCCCAGGACTTCAGAATCCCAGGGAAGATCTGCACAAGACCCCAGACAGTTGCCAGGAGCACAAGGGGATCTAGAGCTAGTGAGGGGGCTGAGGTTCACAATCATACATAGTTGGGGCTGCCAGGAAGTTCTGTGGGAGAGTACAATGCCATAAATTTACACTTTGAAAAACCTCTGTAGGAGGTTCTAATATGACAACTCCAACCCTCTTGTCCACTGCAATATATTCATTTACCCACAAAAAAATAAAGAAGTGAAATTTGTCTTCTTTGTCTTTCTTGAGTGGTGAATACATAACCTTTTTTTTTCCTTGTTGCATAGAACATTAATACATTAAAAGAGGAAAATCTCCTTTTATTACCCATTGAGAAAAGTATCTATTTTTTCATGAATCAGTCCACCGATACTAATTAATGGTTTATCATGGTCTGAACCCTCACTGCCCCAAAATCACTCTAGTCAGAAACTTTTGGGGTGAACCTCAGGTATAGGATGATTTTCAGAAGCACTATAGGCTGTGACTAGGGTTGAGACCCTCCACCATATAGAGCTGGCTTTCTACACTTTTATTTAATATAGAGTGATTTCTTTTTATGATAGTAGAGCATTTAGCATTCAGAATTTCACTCCAGTGTATTAAATTCAGGAAACTAGAAAGCAGAGAGTGGGAGGCAAGGCGGGTATAGACCCATTCTGCTTAGATGATTCATTGCTGCTATTTGCTCCCTATGTTGTCTGTGGTCACAATCGGACATTGTTACCTTCGTGGTATATCTTGTGTCCTGTTCTTTCTCACAGCTGCTGTAGTAACAGCAGTTTGCCATCTTATTTTAAGGAATACAATTGTGACATAAAAAATAAGGTTTAGCTGTAGGTGTGCAGATGGCTGGCATCGAGGTGAATGAGAAGTTGCGCTTCTCTTTCCATCTTTCTAGAACTGTGTATTTGCTACATTTTCCAGTTTTTTTTTTTTTCTCAACAATTCTCTTTCTATTAGGGAAATAAGACTGCTTTCTGTGTAACGAAAGCAAACTGGATGAAATCAGAGACCTTCATCCAAGAGAGCAGGGTGAAAGACGTAGCTAAAAACTGAATTCAAATACTAAGGTGAGTGCGCCCTTGTTCCCACTGCCGGGCATGTCCCTGTGGCAGAAACAGATGCACAAGGTTTTTTGGAGCCAATTATAAGTTTAAATCATTGTTAATAATTATTGTTCATTTATCACTCAGTAATCTATGATTCAGTGTTTTCCTGAAAGATGCTCTTACCAGATGATAATTTTGTCAGCTTCAGCTCTAGGTGCTAAGTGCAAGGGCACTTAGCCACAGTGAGGAGCCAGCATGAGCCAAATACAAATATAAAGTAAAGCTTCAACGCGAGCTTGTGGCAGAGGGACCAGATGTATGCTGAAGTTCGGGGAAACCTTCCCTGTGAAAGAGATCAGCATGGAGCCGGGCTGTCACAGCAAAGTTCAGTATATAGGATAATGGTAATAGTGATCATGAGTACCTCCATAGTGAGACCCCTGCAAGTAGTGAATGGGGGCTAAAGCTAGCTGGACAGCACCAAATGTTTTACCTCCAATTGATTTCCCCAAAACTCATCTATACAAGTTAGCCATTGTTTGCCGTATTTACCAGATGGGGACACTGAGGCTCAGAGTGCAATGTGAGCTCAGGGCTGCCTCCCCGCTAAACTGCTGAAAACAGGATTTAAGCCCAGCTCTGTTTGAGTTGGAAGCCCACGCTCTTAATCACTGCTCTGTGCACTCAGCACATTTATCTTGCACACCCTGAGATTTTATTGCAGATTTCTTTGGGGGATAAACATGTGACAAATTACAATATTTGAAATCTGCTGTAACATTCATTACACTGTTTTAACCGAAGCTTTCAGGAGGCGATTTCCATCTTGTTTTGGAACAGGCTCCCAGACACCGAGTTAAAAATGGTCGTCTTCCTTATGAAGGACACTCAATCAAGTGCTAGGCATTCAAGGTTTCTTGCAGCCCGATCTGCAAGATAAAGTTCTAATGAATTCTCTTAAGAGAGTGTTGGAAATTTGTCCTTTCGAGCTCTGCATATGTCAAAGAATTCAGCATACTTAATTGGAATTAGAAGACTGGATGTAATACAAAGTAAATGGCATTTACAATTGCTGGGTTATATATCTGCCGTTTCATCGAGGTGGAATTCGGAAGCTATCATGGCAGATCATCTTTCTTTTTGGTCTTTCTCATTGTCACAGCTTCTTTTCTTTGAGATGGGCTTTAAAAGCACTTGACATTTTGTTTCCTTCTGTATGGAACGCTAGTTCCTATTTCACTTAGTATCTCTCTGCAGGACAATATCTCTGTATGTCTTTGTCCGTCTCTTTCCAGGTCTCTTTCTGAATCCTAAGCCTTTCATATCACAGTTTTTGTTTTGTTTTGTTTTGTTTTCATTTCATGCTACTTTTATTATCTTCAGATACCTTGAAATTTCTTTCCTATTATTCTTTGGACTTTGGGCTGTTTCATGTTTTACACCCTTTTTTGTTGTTCCTGCTCTTTCCTCTTGCGTGAAATCATACTATTTCACCCAATGGCTTGCAAGTTCCCTTTCTAGGGTAGATTGCATGTGTGGAACAATCTAGATTTATTTGGAGACTCCTAGATGAAAAGCCCCATGAGGGCAGGAACCGTGTCATGCCCGGCATCGAGTACCAAGTGTTCTATAAATTACCTGATCACAACTCACATCTCAGAAATAGTGATTGAATGATTAAGTGCCCATGAAGTAATACACCAGATTTGAATACAAAATAATATTGTTTTCATGGTAACTCGAGACAGAAAACTGCTTTAGGAAATTACAAAGGATGGACTCAATTGTTTCGGAACTACTGGAGTATCACTGGAAGGAGTGTTTAGTCTTTAGCCAAACTACTTTAAAAAGGATCTCTTTTCTTTTAGATATGTACATTTTGGCTAAGTAGTGTTTGAGTAACCAACTGTTTGAAGCAACCTGTTTAAAAACATTTATCTAATTTATGTAATTTGGGTATGTAAAGTATTTTCTTTAAGTGTTATTTTTAAGTCTGAATTGATTCAAGTAGATAGCAAAGTATACAAAATAAAATATGATGTCCAGCATCAGCCAAATCAGATTTAATAGATATTACCATATGTCCTTCGAACTGGTATTTCTTATAGAAATGAAGTGTTTTATTTTTTATTTTTATTGTTTTGAAGATTTATTTATTTATTTATTTGACACAGAGAAAGCCAGAGAGCAAGCACAAGCAGGAGGACCAGCAGGCAGGGGAGAAGCAGGCTCCCCGCTCAGCAAGGAGCCGGACGTGGGGCTCGATCCCAGGACCCTGGGATCATGATCTGAGCCGAAGGTAACCACCTAACCAACTGAGCCGAAGGTAACCGCCTAACCAACTGAGCCACCAAGGCGCCCCGAGAAATAAATTGTTTTATATAACCAAAGCTCCATCTAATTCTTTTACTCCATTCTCAGAGGGAACTAGTGTTCTGAAACTGGAAAGTACATTTCCTTCGTACTTTGGACTTTACTTTTTGTACACCATGTATAGGAGAGAGTACTATTCCATTTGAAAATTTTACAAAATAGTGTCATACTCTACATTTCTTTTACAACTTACTTTTATACTCAATATTCTGGGTATTTAGCCATCTTGACATATGTAGATATAGTTAATTTTAATTGTGAATAGTATTTCATCTCATGAATAAACCAAAGCCTATTTATCCACTTAATTTTCAGGTTTTTAATTGTAACAATGTTGTAATGAAAATCTCGTATTGGCTCACTCATTCATTCATTAATTCATTCATGTTTATTTTTTTTCATTTATTCTTGTTTATATCTAAGTCTTCTAGGGTAGAATTGGTTAGCCCTAAAATATGCATCTATCTAAGTTTACGGGGTTACACTTTTTTTATTCATATTCTTAAACCAACTTTTTTCTAAGTTGTCTTCGTTTCATTTACTCTGGAAGCTGCACTGAAATTTTTAACCTGTAAACTTGAATTAACAAAGTTTAATTTAAACACTATGTCTACCATCCTTCTGAACAATAAAAAGCTTTCAGAACTCTTTATTTCCAAATATTCTTCTCCATTTTAAAATGTTATCATCTGGTATTTTATTTCCATCCTGCTTTTCAACTCCTGAAGATAATCATTGTCATTATTATTATGTTCATCACTTAATATGTGTTTATATTTACCCACATGCATACCAATTTTCTAAGTTCAGTATTTTTTCTGGAATATGACTGTTTTATTCCTCATTTCTTTACTCTTTGGTGAAGAATTTTAGGCAGTAAAATCTGTCACTTTTTAAAAATTCTAAACTCACATTTGAATAATAGTTTTGCTAAGTATAGAATCCAGTTTCCTTCAAAGCTTGGACTCTATAATTTTATTAATTTTTTTCTATGATGTTTTTGTTAATAAGTCTACTGATATTCTAATTTCTTTTCCATTGGAGGTGAATTGTCTTATCTCTGGTTATTTTTAATATTTTCTCTTTCACTGTTTTGAGATTTATTTTTATTTACCCTGTTGAGGACCTCGTTTTGATGTTTTAATCTGATGATTTATATCTTTCATTAATTCTGGAACATTTTTCATCACTGTATCTTTGAATATTGTTCCTCCCAAATTTTTTTTATAGTCTCCTTATAAATTCTTGTTAGATAGATTGTGAACTTTTATTTACATCTTCCACATCTTAACCCCTCTTCAATATTTTCTATATTTTCACTTGTATTCTGTATTCTGGATAATTATCTCAGATTTGTCTTTTAGTTCACCAGTTCTTCCTTCAGTTGTGTTTATCTATTATTCTTCAGTTTGATTTATCTATTGAAGTGGCAATTCTTTACACTTTGCTTGTGGGAGTTTAGTTGATACAATTTCTTTGCCAGGTACTATGGCAATATATACTGAAAATCTTAAATTTTTTCATCTCTTTAAATTAAATAATCTTTTAGAAATTAGTGTATGGAACTCATTGGATAATTTACCCATTGTTATATTATGACAGCAGTATTTCAGTGCATAAAAGGGAAATGTTTATCAGTAAGGGAATGGTTAATAAGTTATTCACTATCCATGAAATGAAACACCATTCAGACAATAATGTTACCAAACAAAACATTATGGAAAAATATTTAATATATTTTAAGTAGGGTAAAACATGTTACAAAGGAATATGCATAACATTAGAAAATTTTAGTGAAAGGAAAATAATATATTAGCAAATAAGAAATGCTATTAGAATACAAATCAACATGGTAACACTGGTCAATTCTGGTTGGTTTTTTATATTGTCTTTTTTTTTCAGATAATTACTCCAAATTTTCTATGGTACCTAAAAGTTTTTTGTAATAGTAAAAGAAAACAAGGTGGTTGTATACTGTTCATCTATTGGTAAAACATAGAATAGTTATCACCAGAGAAAATCAAACCCATTGAAAATTTAAGACGTTAATGTAATTAAGACATTGTGTGGTACAGTTTCAGCGCAGTAAGATGTATTCATCATTAAATAATTAAAAATAAGATATATTGTAAAGGAAAACCTAGTATCAAAAGGCTCTAAAGTGTTGTGACTGGGAGAATAACAGTTCTTGAAACAGGGAACTATAGAATTATGTTTCTGGACATAGAGAGCTAAGAACCAAACCCAAACTACACCTTATCCCTTAAGGGGCTACTCTTCTATGGAAATCTTCTTCGAAGAGACAGGTGGTGTTCCTCTCTGTTATCATCCTTTGATAGCTGAAACAAGAAAAACAAACCATTCATTAATGCAGCAAAAAAATACATTGAGTATCAGCTGTATGACACATACTGTTAGGTCCTAGTGATACAGCTATAAACAAACATCTTAAGATTACTAATAAAAGTGTAATCTGACCATGAAGTGTTTGAGTCTTCTCTTTTGTCTAATCTCTTTCCTTAGATTCTGTCAAAGTGCTTTCAAAACTGACTTCTTAGGGAAGCTTTCCCCTATCACCAATCCCCCCAGATTGGGTTCCATTTCTAATGCCAAGTATAATCAGCTGGTATTCGCTGCCTGAAACCCCATGTGAAAAATGGTATCTTGGCCCAATGAGACATGATGCCATACTTGATTAGTGATGCCTGGCAAAGCCTCTGGAGGGAGAAATGTCAGGAAGTGTACTATCTATGCTACATGTCATCCTGTTGCCTCCAGTCAACTGTGGCTCCAGATTACTTTTATTAATACACTACACTTTTAAAAGCATGACCTAAAAAATATTTCCAATTCACAGAGTACCCATATTATAGATAATACAGATATAATGCAAGCTGACTAAGAAGCACTAGGTTTGTACTATATTTTCTGATGGAATTTCAGGACCACAACCTCTTAAGATCTAGAGTGCTTAGTATTATGCCTTTTTCTCTGGGAGAATGAAAAGGAATAATGGATACAAATCTATGTATCATACAAATGTTCTTCCAATCTGTCAGGTTGTTTTGTTTGGTCACTGATAGTAGAGGCTTTGACACAGGGGTCTTGGTTGTGACTCCAGATTATTCTTCCATTTGTCTCAAGCCTCCTGGGCTTGACCTGATTTTCAAGCAGGACTGCTGTCACCATTAGAGGCTTCCCAGCCTCCTTCCCTTCCGGTGAGTAGGCTGCTATTGATTGAAGTTGCCTCCAGGCTGAAACTCTTAGATGAAATAGCTGTTCTGTGTGTGTCCATGTGCGTGCATGTGCCCATGTGTGAAAGCGGGAAGTATCCTGAAATTTCTCTAAGAAAGTTTCATTAAAATTAAACTATTGTACTATAGTTACATCGGATGTAACCACTGGGAGTGAGTAGGAAACTGGACCTCCTTCTACTATCTTTGCAACTTCATGCCAATCTATAATTATTGCAAAATAAAAAGTTAAAAAATAAGCACATAAATAAAAACTTTTTAACATGCACACATTCAACTTCTTTCATTCCTTTAAATCTTTTATTTAATCCATGACTAAATAACAGGCCATTACAAGCATCAATGGAAGAAAAGTTAAGTGCTTTCAAAAGAGGAAAATTGTTTTGCAATAACCTTCTGCTGTAAGACCCTCTTGACACAGCAGAGGAAATCCATTCCAACATTCTAATTCTATGCTGCAAAAATAAAATACTTCAAAGAGAAGCGTTAGACATTTCAACTATTTTTTCCCATTTTTTAATTGACTAATGTAAAAATGGTTTGTTTATTCTTTTTTTCTGAAAAAAATAGTTCTTAATCTAGATGGAAATATTAATGATACATCATTTTTCTTCTACAGAATTTGAAGAACTTATGAAATCTTCACTAGCCAGGTTACTTTGAAAAATTTTTGTTTTTCTCCTCACTTCAACGTTTCTCATGAAAATCGTTTGAAAGTTAGAAAAGTGTAAGTTCACTTATTCAGAAAGGTATGTATTTTTTAAAAAAATTTCCATAGACCTCAGGGCTTTTAATTTCTGACTGACCAAAAGTCATGGTCCTCAATTTCTCTTTTTTGAAGGTGCAAGTGTTAGAAGTTCTCATGGAAAACATTTATTTCTTCCCTCCTTCTTCCTCTATTATGTAATGTGCTATTTTGAAAACACTACAGGTTGTTAAATTGCTTTATTCTATATACATGTAAATATATATGGTTATACATAATATAATAAAATACATAAATATATATACAACATATTCAACCTTCAAATGATCCTCAACTCTTACTAACAGTAATGTTTATTGAAAACGTACTACGTGGGAAGCACTGTGTTAAGCACTTGACAGGCTTATCTCATTCAATCCTCAGAGCCACTCTGTGAGAAAGGTCCTGGTTTATCATAACTCTTATGCATTTGTTGTCCTGAGGCATTGAGAGATCAAATATCTTCCTAAGGCCACATAACTAGTCTGTAGTGGAGCCTTTCCCATGTAACCATTGTACTCTGTTTTCTACCCTTAGGTAATTGCTTTAGAAAGTGATTATGAGTTTTGAAAACTTACTGTCTTATTTTCCCCTGGTTTCCTAGTGAGTCTCCTTGGCTTCATGGGGGCCCACAGAGGGGAGCTAAAAGGGCACAGTGGGGTTAATCTGAAATTCTCCCACATCTCATCTATAGGACTTCAAACCTTGTGTGTGCGTCCCCCGTGTTAAACAGCAACAGATCTGCTCTGGTTTAGTGTGAAGTTTGTAGCTGAATTCTAAGCTGACCAATAAAAGCTTACCAAAGGGTTCATTTGTGCATTTGGCATTCTCATGACTGTATTAAGTTGTTGTTGAAAAACCAGATTCACCAGAATTTTATATATACCACTTCCTGCTGATGTATTTGCAAAATAAGTTTTTCTCAATCTTATGTATTAGTTCTCAATATTAAAAATGAATATGGATGATAGTGTTAGAAAGCCCTGTTCTAAGTACAAAGGTGGGAGGGGTAGGCCCTTAAATCCTTAAGATCTTTGGGCACAGACTCTTGCTGGAAGGCTGCCCCTCTCACCCTTTAGCCCTTGAAGTACATCCCAGGATCCTCTCACTTTTCTCTCTGACCTTGACCATGGTTTAGCAATTCCACTCAAATCTACTATGTCTCAGCCTTGTTTCCTGCTGTTGCCTCTGCTTCAGGCAAGGACCTCACCCCCGACTTTCTGATCAGTCTAGGTAACCCATAAGCCTACTTTAACGTTTAGTCTTCTTGATCCTCAAGGGCATACAGTGTTCACCCTAGCCAGGGTGACCTCCCTAGGGAGGCCTGGATTCCCTCCTCCATGCCTGAGAGAATGTTGAATACGAGGTTTAAGTTAGATTAAGAAAAATGTCCTTACATTTCCAGATGCCGATTCCAATCTGTCCTTGTTCTGATTAAAACATTTGCTTGAGAATCCTGAGGAATCACTTTTCTATGATACTTCTAGTACTCTCTGCAGCTATTACTCAAGAAGTACTTGAGTACTAGACATACTTGAGTCTTCCTAGAAATGTATTTGCTAATGTCTATTTGTAGTACCATGCAAAATCATGGAAAAGAAGCACACCTAAATAACAATGTGTGAGATAAAGGGGAAGGAGGAACCGAACCATAGAGAAGAAACCTCTGATCATGCTCTTTGGTTCTTCCTAACATCAAGATGTTCCCACTCCTGCGGGTTAAAGCCTTAATGCTAACTATATGGAGCCATATTTTATTACACTAAGAAAAAGTTATTTTTATGCAGAGTTGGTCTTTCCCATCAGAGTGAAGCAATGGTACCTGCAAAGACAGAGCCTCCTACCAAGGTTGTAACCACAAGATCCACAAAAATTCTTTAATTCACCCTAGGCTTCTTTATTTCAAACCTATAGGAGTGTACCTCGGTTCACATTTACTAAAGTAGTACCTCTTGTCTACCAGGAAGAAGAGATTTAAAAATAAGAAAACTAGGATAGGTTACTCAGTGAAAAAGCCTTTAATGGTAAATGGAAAGAAAAGCTGAAACCAGATTCCCTCAAGTGTGTTTTTCTCTGCTTTATATTGACCCTATAACCTCATTGAGAATTTGTTGTACCTTATGATGGCAGTCTTAAACTTAAGAACAAATAGAGTTCAAAGAGTTTCTTCAAAAAATTTTTATTGAAATAGTTTTATAATTATATTTATTTTCAATATTAATGTATAAACTTTGATTATTTCATAATGTAGTAGGACTGTCAAATGCAACCAATGTAAACATTTTATAATGGGGTAGCCCAGCTTAGACTGATGCTTATAGTTTTTGTTCATTTATCTACCCATCCATTCATTCATTCAAGGTTTATTGGGTGAAACTGACATAGTCCTTGTTCAAGGGGCTTCTGGATTAAACAAAGAGAAAAGGCATGCCATTAAAAACAGGGTGTGGATAAGGAAACTGTAGCACAGAGAGGTTAACTAAGTTAAACCAAGGACACAAAACTAGTAGGGTAGTATAGGGATTCAAACCCAAACAAGTAGGGTCCAGAGTCTATATTCTTAACCATTATGAATCAGTGCTGCCTCTACTTGATATAATTCAATGAGCCATTATGTTTTCATCTCTTGTTAATTTGCTTCCATACCATCTAAAACATTTTGGGACCTTCTTATTACACCTTATACACAGAGTTCATCCACCAATACAAAGCCAGTAACCAAAACTGACACATTAATTATCTCCCTACAGACGGCATGATTTTTGAACAGTGATATAGTCAAGAGCATTTGGGTCTCTAATTGAGTAGAGAATCTAAACAAAGTTGGAGGACCACATGGGAAATAGTGGAAAATTCAGAAAATGGAGACGTAGTGAATTTTGTCTTGAAGCTTGGAAATGTAAGTAAAATATCTCTGTCTGAGGAAGTAAAGTAGAGCAGGACATCCCTGCAGAAGGCACAGCTTGATTAAATGTAAGACACTCTTAGGCCCCAGTGTGTGGCCTCATAAACATAGGAATAAACTATCTAGAGGAGCAAACAGGACCAATGCAAACCTGTGTCAGAGCATAGTGAGGAGAACACTGATGGAGAATATCATGCCAACATTATTAATAAGTATGTTATAGGAACCAGAATCTACACCTTGCTGAAATCAAGATAGATGATGTCCATCATTTCGCCTCCATCTAGTGGCCTTGCCATTCTGTCGCAGAAGATTATATCAGTGTAGAACTGTTCATAAAAATGCCAGTGGCCTATTCTTCTGTAGATGTTTTCAAATTGATTTTTTGGATGATTAATTATACAGTCTTCTCAGGCTAGAAATTATTAACCAATAATTCTCTGGGTTCTCTTTCTCTTATTTTAAAGAAAAAGAAGTATAGATTACAGTGTCTCCTTCTTGGCATATGACATAACCACTAGCAATTCTTTAAAATGGCAGCCATTAGGTTTAGGATGACTTTCACCAATCCTTAGAATTCCTTGGTGGCAAGTCATCAGGGACTGGAGATAGGATTGATCATGCCTACCTCAATAATTTACCATCTGTTCTTATCTAGACCATCGTGGTTGCCTGCCCCCTCAATCTACAAACTATCATTTTTGTTCAATAATGTCTTGTTCAGAACTATCAAAGCTCTCTCTATGAAGGTCATCATTAAGATCAATGATACTTATCCTGCGTCAGTAGTCATTTTTGGAGGAAATTCCATGATTCCAAATGGTTAACATAAAAACATCAAAGAATGAAATCTTGCAGTCAGTTGTGCTCTAGGGAACGAACAGGGGAGGAGGTTTATGCAAAACCTTAAGTCAAAGAAATAATCCCAGCTAACATTTTCCAAACTTAATAACGGCAGTCTTTATTTTAAACACTCACATACGTCAACTCATTTAATCATCTTGACAACCCCATGTTATAGGTGCAATAATGGCCCATATATTACTCATGAGAGAGAACTGATGCTCAGAAAAGTTAAGCAACTTGCCCAAATTAGTCACAAAGCTAGTTCATGGTTGGCTTCCTACAATTCCTTTGCTCAAAAACACTAATATATTGCCTTATCTTAAGGAAGTCTCTAGAAAAAGTTTTGTGTTTGTTGTTTTTCACCTCCCAGTCTTTTAAAAATTTTATCTCAATTTTTCCATGTCTGATTTTTATTTCATTTAGAAAATTGCTACTACAATTCCTCAAAATATGGTTGAGCTATTTTCAAAAAACATTTTCACTCTTTATTCTCTCATTTTTATCCTACTTATGCCAAATGTACCCACAATCATGTTTCTTGGTTAAGACCCCTGGCTGGGAGCATAGTTGCTCTAAACTCATGGCAAAAAAGTATAGATCTGCTCAGTAGCTACAAATAAGTTTGGTTTTTTTTATGTGATGAAGTACACCATCATCTTTCTTGTTCACTGATGTGCTGATAAAACAGAGTAGCTATTACAATTATCCATAAATGGTTACTACAACATAAAAAGAGAAATCAGATTCATAGATTTAAAATGCCTTGCCTATTTGTCATAGTTGTATTTTCCTCTTGACAAATGGTACATGGCATTTATAGAAGAATAATCAGGTAAAAAACTCATTTAGTTTTATTCAATCCACATTTACTTTTATGCCCTTGATAAAGGGTAACATAATCCTAATTTGCATTTATACTATCTGGCTTCAGCAGGTATAGGATTAAGAGTTAGTTGGAAGATTTCTATGGAGAAAATCTTACCTTCTTTTAATTATTTAGAAATATAGCTTGTATAGAAAAAAAAAGTAGGATAAACGCATAATTCTTTCCTTTTAAGTGCTAGGGTCCATAGTAAAGAGTTGGTGTTCCATTTATGGCTTATTGGTTTGCAATCAACCTGTGGGTATGTTTTTTGGCTCTCTTTTTCATATGAACTCAGAGGTTTTGGTGTAGTTACTATGTTTCAAGCAATTGTAGCCATTATTCTCATTGATGCTCAAATTGCCCCATCATGGCCAACCATAGGCCTCAAATTTCTCTTTCCCATGACGATTACTCCTGAAAAGCCTCTTTGTTTTTGGGTACCCATAAAACATCACAGGCTCATCTCATATTTTACCTGCCCAAACCTGATGGGATCAGCCATTCTTCCAAGGAGCCTTGGTTCTTTTAGTAGGAAATGGTATTTAGAGTCCAAAATCCAAGTTGTCAGTATGTTAATTACTACCAGGTTGTCATTTTTTTTCTAGGCCTCTCAATGGACAGAGCTAGGAAATAAGTATTGTTAAAGTAAACCATGACTTTATATTAATATTTCCATCTCTAAGTAAATATTACAAACATTTACCTTTTCCATAATTAGATCTTTTTTCCTATGCTGAAAATTTTGATTCCTAACCACATTAACTTCTTTTTTACATTGTCCTCTAATATATGAATATATGTAGATTAAAATAATATTACCATCATTATTTTAACAATTACACTTCTACATAAAGTCTAATTTTTTTTTGTATCTATGTGAATCCTTAAAATATATACCAATAAAGATTTACAAAGTTGTGTGCTCTAAAATGACTGGCATAGTTTTCTGTGACATTAACTTGATGTACAGTTATGCTCGTTTATTTCAGTTTTTTACAAATTTTCAGAGATTGCTTTTTTGAGGGTTTTAATTTTTTAATAGGCTAAACTACATAGTAGAGGGCTTCTGGCCAAATTAGAGGAAAAAGGACTGGATCTACCTACCTCCTAAACAACTAAAAACCTGGACAAAATTATATAAAGCAATGCTTTCAAGACACTAGATATCAGTCATTGACAGACATGATTGCCCAAACTTACTGCCTCAGGAAGGGGAAACAGGCAGACACAGACTTCTTGAGTCTCTGAAAGAGAGCTGTGAACCCAGGAAAACCTAGGTAGCTTGAGAGTTTAGTGCAGAGTATGTAAGAAGAGAAATCTTTGCAAAGAGAGAACCCTGGATATCTACAGGGGCTCCTCCTCCAAGTACTCAAAAGAGTACTGATCAGCACATGAATGTGGGAAACACCATGCAAGTCTGGGAAAGAACCATCCAAAGGATTAGAGTCAACAGTGTTTAGTGTACATCCAAGCCTGTTCCCACCAGCTAGCTTGCAGAACATCATAATTCACAGGGCATTACAGTGTCCTGAAGGATCTTGCCTCAATATTTGGGAATAATTAGCTTTAAAATAAACACTAATCTAGCTCTGCCTAATAATCTTAAAAAGCAAGACCCAAAGGATCAAACTGTTTCGAAGTAACTGCACCCCAGAGTGAAGCTTGAGAATATTGGTAAGAATACAAAGATATCAAGCACCCAAAAAGCTAAAAGTCATAATTTCTGGCACTTAATCAAGTAACCAGTCATGCAAAGGAGTAGGAAAATACAATCTGTCGCAGATAATGCAATTGAGACTGACACAAAAGTGAAAATGATCTTAAAATTAGCCATCAATGACTTAAAGATATTTTAACTGTGTTTCAACACAGGTTTAAAAACTTAATGGAAAACATAAAAAATATAAAAGAGATCCAGATTGAACTTCTAGAGATAAAAATGTCAATGATTTATATTTAAAATACACTGGATGGGATTAATGGCAAATTAAACTTTGCAGAAAAAAAGGTTAGTACATGTGAAAACATAGCAGTAGAAACTATACAAAATGACATATGCAGAGAAAAAAATTAAATAAATATCAAGTGATCAGTGGTACAACTTCAAGCAGACTAATATACATGTAATTGGAGTCCCTGAAGGAGAGAGGAGAGAGGAGAGAGGGATTCAGAAACAATAGTTGAAGAAATAGTCGATACACAGTTTTTGAAGTTGATGACAATTAGAAACTTGTAGATCCTAGAAGCTCAGTGAACCCCAAGAACATGAAACACAAAGAAAACTACAAGGTACATTATAATCATACCACACAAAACCAGTGACAAAGAGAAAATCTTAAAAGCAGCCAAAGAAAAGAGGCACATTATATGCAGAGGAACAAAGAAAAGGATAAAGCCAGATTTCTCATCTGAAACAATGCAAGCAAGCAGACAGTGGGGAACATATTTACAATACTGTGGGCAAAAACCATCAACCCAGAATGTTATATTCAGCTAAAATGTTATTCAAAACCCAAGAGAAACAAATTTTTTTTTCAGGTAGCTGAATTTCAGAATTCATCTCCAGAAGAACACACTACAAGAAATGTTAAGAAGTTTTTTCAACTGAAAGAAAATACCAGATAGAAATGTGGATCACAAAAAGAGAACAAAGAACACTAGAAATGATAACTCCATGGTTAACTAATGTTTTTATATTTATTTTTTATAAATAATAACTCTAAAGGATAATTCACTGCTTAAGCAAAAATAATATATAATCTAAGGTTTATAACATATGTAATAGTGAAATGTATAGCAACAATAGCATAAAAGCAGGGAGAAAATATTTGCATGGCATATATTTAATAAGGGACTTGTGTCCAGAACATATAAAACTCAATAATAAGAAACCAAACAACCATTTTTAAAATGGGTAAATATTGGAATGTATACTTTACCAAAGAAGAAATGTTTGCCAAATAGGCACATGAAAACATTATTGACATCACTAGTCATTTGGGAAGTACAGATTAGAGCCTCATGAGATAACATTAAGCACCTATTGGGATGTGTAAAATTAAGAAGGGTGGCCATCCAAATATTAGCAGGATGTAGAGGAACTAGAACTCTTACATGCTATTGTTCTTAATGTAAGATAATACAATCACTTTGTAAAACATTTGGCAGTTTCTTTAAAATTTAGCATACACCTACCATATGATCCAGTGATTCTATTCTTTTGTATTCACTCAAGAGAAATAAATATGTCCATACTGCACTTACCCATGAATGTTTATAGCAGCTTTATTTACAATAACCGAAACATGGGCAAAAAACAAATACCCAGGAGCCAGGAAAAAGTTAAATTGTGGTTTATCCATACAGTGGAATACTGCCCTGCAACAAAAAGGAATGAACTACTAACACATGCAACAATATGAAGGAGTCTCAAAATAATTATGCTGAGTGAGAGAAGCCCAATAGAAAAGATTACATATTGTAGAATTCCTTTCATGTGTAATTCTAGAAAGTCCAAGCTGATCTATAGTGACAGAAAATAGACCAGAGGTAGCCTAGAGACTGCAGAGGTATAGAAAAGGTCAGCACAGGGGAGAAGCTGGAGAGAGGTATTACAGAGGAGCAGGAGAAAATTTTGTAGGTTGATGGATATAGTATTATCTTGATTATTGTGGTGGTTTCATGGGTGGATACCATACGCAAAACTTATGAAATCATCACTTTAGTTACGTGCTGTTTATTGTATATTAACTACACCCCCAATAAAGTTACTTTAAGTAAAAAAAAAAGTGAAATAAACCTTTGGTTAATCTCAAGAATATGCTGGAGTCATTACCAGCTAATTGTACCTAGTGAACAGGCAAGCTGTTAGCAAAATCTCCAAAAGAATTGTCAGTTGGCAGCAGGGTTTGAGGATCCTAGAGGTAGTGGGTGGGCTGGAGCTTCTTAAAGGACCAATAAGAATATTACCCTTATGGGACCTTTCTGGAAAGTGGAAGGTGTAAGAAGCTTGCTTCTGAACTTGGGAGTATGCCTCTGGATACCTTGATCTCTGTAGCTTTTTTGCCCAAGTATATGCTCATCTCCTTTCCCTGTATTGAAGGAATTTGTGTCCTTCACATTTGAAGTAGGCTAACTGGATTTGGAACTGTACCCACCACTTCCTAGCTGTATGGTCTTGGGCACTTAACTTCTGTAGAATTTCCTCTTATGGGGGCAGGGGGGATAGTTGTACTACTTACCACACAGGGTTGTTGTGGGAATTAAGTGAAATATACAAAAAGTGCTTAGAGTGAATGATGCCAAGCACACAGTAAGCAAATATGTGCTATTGTTTCCCTAGCAATCATCACCTTGGAACAAATTCCCATTGATTATGTATTATATGAATTAAAAGAACATTTTTCAATAGTGTTTGAAATATAGGGGATTTTCTAAGCTTGTGAAGAGGCATCCATTATAAATATAAGAGCCCTATTATTCATACAGTAAATTGATACATTAAATTATGAAGGATATACAGTGAGTCTCTTATTAGACACCAATTCCTCCTTTCCTTGGAGGTGGTATTGTCCTGAGTAAGCATAGCCCTTCTCTAACTTATGGCAAAGTGAAGACTCTATATGGCTTTCAGTAGAAAGAATAACTTCCTGCTTTTTCTCCTGAAAACAAATTCTGGACTTATGCAACACCATGGCACTTCCTGTTTATCTCTATTAAACATCCCTAGGCAGCAGTAGCTTAGTGGGTTGCTGCTAAATACTTAATGTCCCTGTAGGTAACCCATTATTCTCAGAAAGGACTACCAACTGGAGATTTGAGATCATGACTGGTTTGATAGAAGCGAGTGTGTGTGTGTGTGTGTGTGTAAAACACTAACTTCAACATTTATCGATAGATGGATAGATGGATGGATAGCTAGATAGATAGATGGATAGATGATAGCAGAGCAACTCCATTTACAGTACCTTTGCTCTTTCTTATTAAATTCTAATTGAGAATGGTTATATTGTTTCTACTTAAGCATTCCACTCCGGTGGAGTCACAAAGAACTCCCCGTAAGATGGAAATTTTAATACCTGTGTGGTGCATTTTAATCAGTTCAGTTTTAAATACTTATTAAGTGGATGGGTAGAAGTTTAGTGTATGTAGAATGCAAATACTAACATGATGCTTTTTCTACTATAACTCTATATTAAGAATCTTAATTTTATTTTAAATGACTTAGAACCATCACTTGTTTTGGACAAAGCAGAGCCTCCAATTTTAGTGGAAGTCAGTGGGAACATGATCTGTCTTCAGAATGATGCTAGTCACACAGCACTCAACAAATGCAAGCTATTGTTTCCACAATGACTATCACCTTGATACAACTACCCAATGGGCATGCATTATATAAGTATTTTTTTAAATAATCTTTTCATAGAACATTTTTCAGTGTTTTTGCAATTTGGAAGATTTTCTCCTTATAATTACTCATATGCAACTTTATAAGAGTTACCTAATGACAAAGAATAATATAAAACACATTGCGCTGAAGGTCAAATAACCTAGATTTGAGCTCCAACTTTACCATTAACTGTGTGAATTTCACTTGCATGGCACTTTCTTTTTTCATCTGAAAATTATTAGTTTAGGAAAAGTTATATCTATAGTTGTGTTTACCCAAAATTCTTTATTATTTATAAAGTGGAGTCAATCTGCATTTGGAAGTCAAGACTAACTGCCACATGATTCATTCAAACTCTTGTGGGAATTTTTTCTTCTTTTTTCTCCTTTTGTTTTAACCATTTACTCTCATTTGTTTGAGTGATTGTAGGAGAATCCTTCATAGTACAGTTAACGTGTAATCTGCCTCAGCAACTTGTCTCATGGATCTCCATGTATCATGTTTCATTTTGTGCACTGGTCAATACTCCCCTTCCTAGGGCCAAAGGAAAGCTGAAATTTGGGAGAAGGAGGAACTGCATCTAGTCTCACCTCTGCTCCCAAGGCATAGTCCTGATGCAGTTCTGCATCCCCCCTCCATATAAACTAGTAGAGATCCTGTTTGTCCCCAGCCCCTATTCCAACTCAGGGAATCACTGGATTTAATATACTAGGTGCTTCTCTCTCCCCCAGAGATATGACACTTGAATTAAGAAATGCAACACTTACAATGCAAAACATGCAAAGTTACATGAAATATTCAAAAAGATTCTCAGCCTGGGACAAGACTTAACTGTGTCCAGATCAACAGCATTTTCTCCTCAGTTTCTTTGCTTGCTTTCCTAGTTGGCTTGCACTATATGGTCAACCAAACACTAAAACCTGCAACTTAACCCCCTCCTTTTGTCTTCCAGGCATAGAATTAGCAAAGAGTCCAGCCCCATGGAGAGGGTAGAGGGTTTGGGGATGCAGGGAGAGATATATAGGAAATCTGAGGAATAAGAATATCCTAGTCACTGGAGAGGTGTTTTATGTGGGGTAGAATAGGAATAATGTTTTGGCTCTCCTTTAGCCAGGATGATTTATACTCCACAGTTCTTTGTATGCCAAACAAGCTTTACATCACTAAAATGGTTTCCCAGATACTCTGATAACATGAAAAGGCTCACTGTAAATACAGAAATTGGGCCTTCTGGTCCCCTAAAAGGTAGATTTCTCCATTGTGAATACATAAATGAGGATTTTGTGATTATACTCTAGTGAATTATGAATTTAATTCATATCTCTCAGTCGACTTGGACCTAAGTAACCCTGGGACTCTGACAAACTTGTCTTTGGACCTGATAAGCTGAAGATTAGACCCTGGACCATGGTGAATTCACGAAGATAATGTCACTTTGGAGGTATTTCAATAGTCAGTCAGCTCCCCTTGGCAACACTTCTGTCTAAACAGAACCCCCAAATACATGACGTCAGGACTGGCAAGAAAGGAGTTTTGTTGTCTTGTTGTCTTGAGTACTTCTCAGGATGCCCAAACCACTGTATTTTCCGGTATTGTTGGAGACCCTTCGAAATTGTTTAGAGGGCTGGGGTATTATGGGTATTATTGTTATTATTAAAGTAATGAAATAATGCCTCTTTACCAACTCTTTGACAATGCCTTTTCTATTAACAAAACATGCATTATTCTATCTCCATCTAATTAATATCATGTTTAATAGGTATCTCTCTTCATGCTAAGTTCCAACGCTCTTTTCAAAAGCAGCAAGCTTAAGAATTTTTACTAATTTAATTGAGAGCAGTCTTAAATTAATTGTATAATTAATCTTGTCAAATTAAGTAACATTTCATACACTACCTTATTAAAGAAACCTGAATATTTTAAATTACCATGCTATTAGGCATTAATAAAGAAGTTCTTCTTCTGTATTGTTCTGCTTTATAACACAAAGAACATAATTGCAATATAAATTGCAACATAAAAGCTAATTTCTATAGTACATTAATAATTAGATACACATTATTCCCCATTATATCTTTTTTTAATTCAATGGATGATCTTTTTTTTGAAGAAAAATTACCTTCCAAATGCCAGGATTTAACTATTATATTAATGATCGATGTTAAAACTGGACCATGAAACATTTTCAGAAGTGATCTGGTTGAACCTAAAATACACTGGCTGTTTGGCCACTTAAAACTTGAAACTTTTAAGCAATTGGTTACTCTGATATATGTGAATATACAGAACTCCTATTTCTTAGATGTAAGTGAAGAGCTCTAATCTTTCATAAGTCTTTGGGGATTGGAAAACAACTTTCTCTCATCTGAAACCAGAGGTCTATTCTTGAGAGACTGTCAGGTGTGACCACAAGGATGCTGTATAGAAATAGAGATTGTAAGGCAGTGGTGAGTGGTGGCGTGGGCAGGAAGAAAGGAATAAAAGGATTTGTCATCAATATTTTATGAAAAGATAGAATTTACCCCAAGGTCAAGAACCAGAGCTCCTTAAATTCTGTGAGCACATACATTTTCATAAATATTGGTTCTAATTTTTTAGTTTCTAAGGCAAGTGCCAATGATAACCTCAATGAGGTATGCTCCAGTCATACACCGTCTTCCCCAGGTATGGAATCTATGCTAATGTAACCCAGAAGCGAGCTTATGCACAATTCTAAGCAGCTTTAGATTGCACTTCGTTTACTCATGATGTTTAAATATTAACACTGATCATGGGAGTTCAAAGGGTTGATGGTCTTTGCCTGGAAGAATCCACAGCTCTTAGTAGGTGTTCAAAAATACTTTGGTAAAATAATAAACATAGCTAGATAAATAAATCAAATAAATTAAAATACTAAAAAATCTTACTAATGGCAGTAGTCTGGTTAAGCCTAATGAAAATCTTTTTTTCTCATATTTTTATACTCTCATGTGGTAATGTCTGATATCTGAAAATGCCCTATTGGCTTAAGGTTTTGTTTTATTTTATTTTGTTTTCTTTAGAGAAAAATAAAAGAATATTTGTCAAGTTCCTTTTTTAAGAACAACAGTTTTGGGGCACTAGAAAAAGTGTAAAGTTTTTTTGCCATGCAATTTAAAACAAATCTGTTATGTGAAAAATGTAAGTTTAATGGGCTAAATCCATTGGATTCTTACTGATGTCAGTTGTTGTTTATCTTGCGATTCTGACTATGGTTGACATTAGTTCTGTTCATCAAATGGTTTTGGCTTTTCTCCTTTGGAGCAAATGGTAGGATTTGATTTTTTCCACCCCTTTGTTGTTAGGTATGGCCATTTGACTTCCTTTGGCTCACAAAATGCGAGAGGAAGTGACTCATGTCACTTCTGGAGGAGTATTTAAAACTCAGTAATGTGATTCGTCACTCTTCCTGTTCCCAGCAAATGTACAGAGGGAGAGCGCTCCCCAGCCTGGGTCCCTGAGTAAAGACAAGTTAGGGCAGAGTCCCAGGAAACCATAGACGGGCATGCAGTGTGAATAAGAAACACACATGTGTTCTTTTAAACTATTGAGATTGGAGGATGCTCATTGTAAAGCCCTAGTTCAGTATGTTCTGACTGTGTGACCACATCGTTTAACTGTGTAACTATGAACCATACATAACTGGAATGTTGGGGAGGTGGGTGGATTCATATGTATCAGTGGGGAACGGAAAGGTAAAGGTGATTTTTTTTTTTAACGTTAGGAAGACATTTCTACCCTGTTTCAAGTTTGGAACATATCTCTCAAATTTCTGTAAGCCTTTTTGATATCTTAGAAGATTAGGTTTATCTAATTAAAAAAAGTTTGGGTTAAGAATATGTATGGGGTGGAACTTGCAAGATATACTTAATTCTTAATAGTAGTGAAGGTGTTATATAATTAAGGGTATTGTGACACAAATGTTTTGTTCTATTCAATGGTAATTTTAATAACATTTTATTGTTTTCAAAAGTTATACTCATTTATTGTAGAAATTTTAGTAACATAAAAAAAGCACAAAGAATGGGGCGCCTGGGTGGCTCAGTCATTAAGCATCTGCCTTCAGCTCAGGTCATGATCTCAGGGTCCTGGGATCGAGCCCCACATCGGGCTCCCTGCTCCACAGGAAGCCTGCTTCTCCCTCTCCCACTCCCCCTGCTTGTGTTCCCTCTTCTGCTGTGTCTCTCTCTGTCAAACAAATAAAAAATAAAATCTAAAAAAATAAATAAATAAAAGCACAAAGAAGATAAAGTTTATATCTCATTTTATCAGACCAAGAGAACCAATGTTAACATTTACTGTACTACTTTTTTCTTCTCTTTCATGTTAAAATAAATAAGTGTGCATGTTTAGATTAGGGATGGGAAGTATTTTCTTAAATTATAAAAGACAAAAGAACTCTCTTTCCCCTTTATTTGTCCCCTACAAGGATGTCCACCTTTGAGATAACCCTATTAACAGTTCTTATTTTTCCTATGCTTACACACACACACACACACACACACACACACACACACCACTATACCTCTGTGTCTATATCATCCGTATCTCTGTTACTATATTTGTTATATATAAATTTACACAAAGTTATTTTTTAACAGAAAGTGATGCATTCAGAACAACATGCTCTTCAGGCAATATGAAACTCCTGGGCAAAATCATGCCAGTATCTAAAGAACTATCTCATTTGTTTAAATGGCTGCATATATTTTATAAGGAAAGGTGTTCCTCCAAGTTATATACTTTATCTAAAAATATTTTTCTTGAGTCCTCTTTGTTTTTTACTAAATGAGATCATGCTCACCATGCTGTTTGGAACCTTTTTTTCACTTAATAACACAGTCTAGACTTGCTCCCATTTCATTGCCTATTTTAAAAACACGTATGTCTTACATAAAAAAAGCTTTAGGCTGTTCTTAGATCTCTTCCCACCCCTTCTCCATCAATAGATTAGGTAAGTGGGACATTTTCCACAAGTGCTTCCTAATTTTAAAAAGAATGACCACAAGTTGGTGATTTTGATCAGTTCCGCTGAGAGCATCCTGTCTCCACTGTGGTCGCTGGTGCCCTGCCGAGGCAGCTATCCCGGCGGCAGGCTGTCTCCTCCACCTGATCTGCCCTTCAGACTTGACTCCATTCTGTCAGCCTGTCACCGCCCTCCTGCCAGGAGGAGAGACGCTGAGAATGTCCACAATGTCAAGTAAGTCCCGAAATAGGAATTGGGATTCAACAGTGTTTACTCACAAAAGAGTCTCAAATGCCTCAAACTCCCTAATTTTCAACAAAGATTTATTTTAAATGTTTCTGGATATTGTCACACTTTATTATTTGACACCATGGCTAATACTTATTCCTTTTTCATATATATGTTATTTCACTCTTTATAAGAGCTTTTTCCTTTAATTTTATTTTCAAAACTAAGTTACAGTAAAAAAAAACAAAAAACAAAAAACTTTAAGTGTAGAGTTCTGTGTACTTTTAACATAGGCATAGATTTACCACACAGTCAAGTTACAGAATGGTTCCATCAGCCTCAATATCCATTTCTGTGTCCCCTTGCTGCTTTCTTCTCATCACATTGTCTGCCAGCCCAAAACCTGGGCAAAACCTCACCTCCATTCCTACAGTCTTTTCAAACACACCATATAATAGAAGCATATTGCGTATAACCTTGTGAGCCTGGCTTCTTTCACTCAGCAAATGCTTTTGATATTCAAGATGTTTCTAGCATCCGGGCGCCTGGGTGGCTCAGTCGTTAAGCATCTGCCTTCGGCTCAGGTCATGATCCCAGGGTCCTGGGATTGAGCCCCGCATCGGGCTCCCTGCTTGGCAGGAGGCCTGCTTCTCCCTCTCCCACTCTCCCTGCTTGTGTTCTCTCTCTCGCTGTGTCTCTCTCTGTCAAATAAATAAAATCTTAAAAAAAAAAAAAAGATGTTTCTAGCATCAATAGTTTGTTCCCTTTTATTGCATAGTAATATTTTACTGTATTGATGTGCCACAGTTTTTTTATCCATTCATCTATTGAATGACATTTTGTTTCCAGTTTGGGAAATTACGAATGGGGCTGCCATAATCACTCGTGTATAGGTTTTTGCATGAACATTATTTTTTTATTTGTTTAGGGTAAGTACCTAGGAATAGGATTGCTGAGTCATAGAGTAAACATATATTTAACCTTAGGAGACACTGCCCAACTGTCTTTCCCATTTCAGTGCACCATCTTGCATTCTTACCAGCAACGTGAGAGTTCCCATTGCTCGGTTTCATCATCAGCACTTTATGTTGTCATTATTATTTTTTTTTTTAATTTTAGCCATTCTCATAGGTGTGCAGTGGTATTTTATCATGATTTAACTTTATATTTTCCTAACAGCCTATGATGTTGACCCTCTTTTTGTAGGCTTGATAATGGGCATTTACTGACACCCACAGCCTTATGTCTTCTTTATGTCTTCTTGGTGTAATGTGTTCAAGTCTTTTGCCCCTTTTTTAAAATTTATTTTTGTTCTTTTCTTACAGCATATTTATTTTATTTATTTTTTATACTTTCAAGTTTTTATTTAAATTCTGGTTGCTAACATACAGTGTAATATTAGTTTCAGGTGTATAATTTAGTGATTCATCCTTACCTACAACACCTAGTGCTCATCACAACAAGTGCCCTCCTTAATCCCCATCACTCATTTACCCCATCCCCTGCCCACCTCACCTCCAGCAACCCTCAGCTTGTTCTCTAGAGTTAAGAATCTGTTTTACAGGGCGCCTGGGTGGCTCAGTCGTTAAGCGTCTGCCTTCGGCTCAGGTCATGATCCCAGGGTCCTGGGATGGAGTCCCACATCGGGCTCCCTGCTCGGCAAGAAGCCTGCTTCTCCCTCTCTCATTCCCCCTGCTTGTGTTCCTGCTCTCGCTATTTCTCTGTCAAATAAATAAATAAAATCTTTAAAAAAAAAAAATCTGTTTTACAGTTTGCCTGTCTCTCTTTTTCTCCTTATGTTCATCTGTTTTGTTTCTTAAATTCCACATATGAGTGAAATCATTTGGTATTTGTCTGTCTCCGATTTATTTCACTTAGCACAATACTCTCTAGCTCCACCCATGTCGTTGCAAATTCTTTTGCCCATTTTTAAATTGGGTTGTTTGTTTCTTATTGAGTTTTGAGAGTCCTTTATATATTCCGGATACAAGTCCTTTGTCAGATATATAATTTGTAAATATTTGCTCCCAGTTTGTAGATTTTTTTTTGTTTTTTCAGTAGTTGCCTCCACACAGCAAACATACTTAATTTTGATGCAGCCCAATTTAATAATTATATTATGGTTTGTGTTTCTTTGTGTCATATCTAAGAATGCTTTGCCTGACTTTAGATCATGATTTTTTCCTATGTTTTCTTCTCAACATGTTACAGTATTAGGCTTTCTATGTTAATCTATGATCTATTTTAAGTTAACTTTTGCAGAAACTATGAGGTTTAAATAGAGGTTCATTGTTTTTCATACCAATTTGCCTACTGATTTTGATGTCCAATTTTCCTATTTAATTTGTACAGAAGACTGTCCTTCTCCATTGAATAACCTTTGCATTTTTGTCAAAAATCAATTGGTCATGTTGGTTTGGGTCTATATCTAGACTATCCATTCTGTTCCACTGATATATGGGTCTATGCCTTTGTCAATATGTCACTGTCTTATTTGCTTAGCTTTTTTTTTTTTAAGATTTTATTTATTTATTCATGAGAGACAGAGAGAGAGAGAGAGAAGCAAAGGGAGAAGCAGGCTCCCAAGGAGCAGGGAGCCCGATGCGGCACTTGATCCCAGGACCCTGGGATTATGACCTGAGCCGAAGGCAAATGCTCAACCATCTGAGCCACCCAGGTACCCTTTGAGGACCCTTTCATCGGTTTCAGTTAGCATTTACATCCAATTTCTAGTTAGATAATTCCTTTCCCAAACACCTTATATATTCTTTACAATCCCAACAGTAGATCTACGACGCCCTTTATTGTAAGTCTTAAAAGAGTAATCTGATTCTTCCAACTTTATTTTCCTTTTCAAAATTGCTTTAGCTTTTTTAGTTCTTTCACTTTACACATAAATTTTAGAAACAACTTTTCAACATTACAAAAAAATCCTACTGGGAATTATATCACATCTGTAGATTAATCTGGGAAGAATGAAGATCCTTACTATGTTGAGTCTTCCAGGCAATAAAAAAGATCTGCCTCTTCCTTTTATTTAGTCTTTTCTGATTGCTTTCATAAGAATTATTCTTTCAGCCTACAGATCCTATACAAGTTTTCTGAGGTTTATATACTGAAATCTTGCATTTGTTTGAGAATTTTGGTAAATGCTTTTTAAAATATTAATTTCCAATTGTCCATTGCTACTATATAGATGTGTTGACCTTGTAACCTGTGTCCTTACTTAACTAACTTAATTCGACAATCACGATGCCTGCAAATAACATTTTATTTACTGCTCTTCAGTATGGATGTCTTTTATTTCTTGTTCTTGCTTTATTGCACTAGCTTGGGCTTTAGTTACAACTTTTACCGGAAGTTGTGAGAGTGAACATCCTTACCTGACTCCCAACTTTAGGGGGAAACTATTCAGTCTTTCACCAGTAAGTATGATGTTAACTGTGGGTTTTGACAAATGCCCATTATCAGGTTGAGGAAGTTCCCTTCTATTTCTGTTTCGCTGAATGTTTGTTTTTATATCATGAATGGATTTTTGGTTTTGTCAAATTTTTTTTTCACATCAGTTGATGTGCTCATAGGTTTTGCTTCTTTAGGCTATTGATATGGTGGATAACAATTGATTTTTCAAATATCAAACCACTCCTGCATCCCTGTAATGAGCCCCAATTAGTTATTATGTATAATTTTTTTATATAATGCTGAACTCAGCTAAATTTTTGTTAATAATGTTTGCATCTATGTCCATGAGGATATTGGTCTGTAACTTTTTTTCTTGTGATGTCTGCCTGATTTGTTATCAAGGTAAAGCTGTTTTCATGAAATGAATTATTAAATATTTCCTCCTTTTCCAGTTTCTTGAAAAGATTATGCAAAATTGGTTTTATTTATTTGTTAAATGTTTGATAGGGTTAACCAGAAAACCATCTAGATCTGGTAATTCCTTTTTTGGAAATTTTTTAAACTATGAATTCAATTTCTTTGATATTTATAATACCATTCAAGTTATCTCTTTCAATTTAGGTGAGTTTTGGTAGTTAGTGATTTTCAAGGATTTGGTCCATTTTACCTAAATTTGTGACTCAAATGCATATATTTCTTTGTGGTATTCCCTTAGTATCATTTTAATGGCTTCAGAGTGTAGTGATATCCTTTCTTTTATTCCTGATTTTGGTAATTTGTCTCTTCTCTCTTTTATTCTTTGTCAGTATTGCTAAATTTTATAAATTTTATTGATGTTTTCAAAGAACCAACTCTTACTTTTCATTGATTTTCCCTGTCGGTTTTGCATTTCCATTTCATTCATTTTTGTTCTAATCTTTATTATTTCTTTCCCCCCATTTGCTTTGGGTTTATTTGCTTTTATTTTTCTACTTTTTTAAAATAGTAATTTACATTGATTTAAAGCTTTTTCTTTTCTAATATAAGAATTTAATGCCATGAGTTTCCCTCCAAGCACTGCTTTTTAGCCTCATCACACAAATTTTTATATGTTGTCTTGAAAGTGAGTCTGCCTTAATTGACAGACAAGTAGACCTCTCTCCAACAGCCCATAATAAACCAAGGCCTGCCAACAACCACATGAATGAGTTTGAAAGCGGATCTTTCAACTTCACAATTGAACACACAAAATATTCTCTCTTTTGTTGTTGGATTTTTTCACTTTTTTAACATTTTAATTCCAGTATAGTTAACATAGAGTGTTATATTAGTGTCAAGTGTATAACATAGTTGTACAATTCCATACATCATCCAGTGCCCATCATGACAAGTGCACTCCTTAATCATCATCACCTATTTCACCCAACCTTCTACCCACTTCACCTCTGGTAAGCATCAGTTCATTCTCAACAATTTAAAGTCTGTTCATGGCTTGTCTCTGTCATTTTTTAAATTTTGTGTCTTTGTTTTGTTTTCTAAATTCTACATGTGAGTGACATTTATAGAATATTTCACCCAACAAAGAAAGAATATACATTTTTCTCAAATGCACTTGGAACATTCACCAAGATAGACCATATCCTAGGAGGGAAAACCATTTTAACATGTGAAATAACCAAAATCATAAAAGTAAGTTATTAGATCGTAATTAAAATAACCTAGAAGTCAATAACAAAAAGATAACAGGAAATCTCTAAGCACTTATAAATTAAAGACAGACCCCCTAAATAATCCATAGGTTAAGTAGGAAGTTATCTTCTTGTTATTGACTTCTAGTGTGTTGAGAGTTAACAGAGTGTCCATCACTATAATAGAGGCCATGTGGTCAATTTTCAGATGTGTTTTAAATGAAGTTCAAACATTGGGTAGAGAATATGTGTCCACTTGTCCATCAGTTAAGGCTAAGACTCACTTTAAGGAGCTTAAAAGTATATTAAATGAACTCCACTCTTTTTTTCCAATGATTTCCTGTGGAGGGAAATAGTACACATAAGTGTCATTTAATTTTCTAGAATTAAGTTTGTCTGATCCTTGTGATGGGTACCTTCACACATTTTTGTATATCCTAATGATGCTTATAATAAGCATGGAAAGAACCCAATATACCTCTTGAAGCACAAAACCAAAAAACCTCAAAATAAAATATGTAGTGTGGTTTCAAGCACCTTTAATAATCTATTTAATTAAAAATTGGTGAAACAGTAAATTGATATTAACCTAAGTGTCCTTCTTCAACTACTGTGTTAAATAAAATAGGGTTTGTAGAATTACATGTCAGAATTAAGACTTCTTCATAATTGTTGATGATTTCGTTTCATGTATGAAGAGCAAACGCTTTTTTTTCTAAATGTTAAACTGCTTATCAGAATCTTTTCCTTTCTTTTCTGGGCTCAACAGTGAAAGCCTTTTCAGTAATGTCTTTAAAATTTACCATTGGGCTTCTGAAGTCAATGCATACTTGTCGTGTAAAAGAGACGTTAAGAGCCTACTCATGGCATATAGTATATTTATCCAGTGATATATGTCACTTGTTCTGGGATTTCTCTTACCTAGTTTTCTGAAAAGAAGGCAGATCACAGTAGTCAGAAATTTCATTGTCTTTAAAAAACTGCCAACTACAGTTACTGTGTTCATTTTATATATTTCCATTATAAACAGATAGTTTCATGGGCTTCTAAGGGTTACAGTTCAGTGAAGATCGCTCACTCATTTCTTGTACTTGACAAATCATCAGCAATTAAGGAGAGAGCCAATCTGCCTGTCATTAGACATCACAGAATAAACATACTTCAAAACCCAGGGCAGGAAGGAAGAGCAAAATAATGCTTGGCTAGAATCAGATCCAGGTGATATCTTACCATGACACAGCTACTCCTTAATTTGAGCATCTACTGCCAATAATAAAGACACCATATGGGACACTTTCTCAAAACCAGATAGCAGATTTTGGATTCTTTTGACACTGGACATCGTTATTTTTGTTGTTGTTATATGTGCTTGTATTTATAATGGAAAAACAATAACTCACATATATGTGTACGAGATTTTAATAGACTTCAAGAAGTGCAGATAAGATTATCTCCACAGATTTTTCTGTGGAAAATCTTTAGACTCAATGGACCAAAAGGAGAAGTTCTATCACCACTTTTCTTTGCATAAGAAGCTAACAAAGAAAATGTGAAAGGAGTTTATATATGTTCAGAAAGTCTGGCAGATTTATTAAAGACCATTAAGAAAATTTTTGAAAAAACCAACACACCTCACTGAATGAATATCTCTGATCTCCATACTCTTATAAGTGGAGTTTTGTTTTGTTTTAAATTGTATTTATTTGAGAGAGAGCGAGCGAGAGAGAGAACAAGCAGAGGGAAGAGGCAGAGGGAGAAGCAGACTCCCTGCTGAGCAGGGAGCTGGATGCGGGGCTTGATCCCAGGACCCTGGGATCATGACCTGAGCTGAAGGCAGACGCTCAATGGACCAAGCCACCCAGGCGCCCCATAAAGGGAGTTTTGAGATTGTACATGTTAGCTGAGAAAGTAGTTTGGAGTAAAATTGGAAGCTGTGTTTCACAAATATTTTGAAAGAATTTCATACCTGTATTCTTAGCATTTCCCTATATAGTTGATATTAAGGAACTCAGTTGAAACAACAGAAGACTTCCAGCTTCTGGGTTCAGTTTTCTCTGAAATCTTCTGGCAAAGGAATGACAGCACTGTTAGAAATGTAACAACTGTATAATTATATCTTATGAGCTCCCATAGAAGGCAGCTTTTGGCAGCAAATGTGATTTGACCACATGACTAGCACTACACTACTATTTGGGCTGAGCTTAAAAACTATAAGAAGACACATAGGGATGACTCTGTATAGAAATGTTGGTAGTGGAAGGAGAAAATTACAAGGTATGTGATAATGTCATAGACTTTTTACTTTTCTTATCATTTCCACAGATTTGATTAGTAATAATAAATTACATATCTAAAGGAATTTATAGTTCCTCATACAGTACCTAATTTGATAACTCATAATTCTGTAAGAGCAGGTATTATTATTACAATTTTATGGATGAGGTGAAACAGAGTAATTGAAAAAACTAGTAGGGTTAGAATGGAATTTATAGATCATTATGTTCTCAATTTTTTCCCTTTTTCTCTCTTTTTTTTTGGTTGGCCAAGAAATTTTTTTTTTTTCCCTAATCACAGTGTTCATGTAGAAACCCATCTTATAAAAAAGATTAAAGTGCTATTTTATGAATTTTTAAGTTCAAATTTATAACATTTTCTATTTGTAAAATCAATGTGAGAACAATGAGACTGACAAATACAAACTTTGAAATTGGTTATTATAGTAGTCATATTATATTTATATTATTATATATTAAATATTATATTTTCCACAAAATACTCCTTTATTTCCTTTATCTATGAATAAATTTTATTTTTACCTATTTCCTGTTTATTTCTATATTACTTTTTTTTTGTTTCACTCTACTAGAAATAATTGTTATGCATCTCAATCAGTTGTAACTGGTTAATATTTTTTTCCTTTTAAGAGACTGCCTTGTGATTTCACAGTATACTTAAATTAAAATGATTCCAAAATCTAAAATATGAGCAATTTAAAAATTTCACTTCAAAGTTGGATCACTAAAAATTTCTAACTGCTACTTTAGTCCTATTATAAATATAAAAATCAGACAGAAAATATCCCAAACTTACAGTACAGTTTATAATCATAATAATTTGATCTCTTAATGAAATAGTAAGTTATCAGTTGCTTACTATCATACAAGACACCATAATTTCAGAAGTTTTATTATGATCAAGTTACTATAAGATCATGAAATAAATAGATACCACTCAAGCCTCTCTTGGCAATTAAAAATACATGCTGGAGCTGCTAGTAAAAAGTGGTCAGTTGAGCACATGTCTTTGTATTACTTCTTCATGGAATTCCACTAAAGTAATAAGTAGAGAATTTTTTAACAAGAATAAACTCTCAAGGACAAAGAGCATGGGTGAGGAGACAAGAGCTATTAAGAGATATTACCAAATTTTGAGAAGATACTAAAGATTAGTAACTGATATAGCAGAATAAAATACATGAAACTCAACATTTCTGCACAGAAAAAATCAGGGTGATCTACCCCACAGGCTCACCAAAAGGCTATGGTGTAGGAAGAATTGGGTGAACTGGAAAGGGGCAGGAACCTCAAGGTTGAATCTAGAGGGACTGACTGGACATCAATGTAAGGAGTGGTTAGATACCCAGATACCTCTCCACTTCCACACAAGCAGTTAGAAACATGCCCTAAACACTGCAGCAGACTGTAACTTTGTGTTCTGGAAAAATTGATCTAGTGAGCTCCTGGATTCGAGGACATCAGTCCAGTGGTGGTCAGGGTTTTCATAATGGTAACCAGGATTCTTCTTTGGAAAAACTGAATTGTCCCAGAGTAGACCCACAAAAATTGGCATTTCCATGCCTCCATGAAACTGCCAGCCTGTGTTTTTATCACTCTAGAACACAGCTCACTCATAACAAGCTCTGTCCATGTAAATAGACTTTTCCAATTGTCTTCTTTTTTTTTTTTTCTCCCTAGGTATTTTATTCTCTTAGGTGCAATTGTAAGTGGGATTGCTTTCTTAATTTCTTTCTGTTGCTTCAACGGATTTCTGTATATTAATTTTGTATCCTGTTACTTTACTGAATTCATTTATCCATTCTAGTAGTTTTTTGGTGAAGTCTTTAGGGTTTTCTGTATATATAATCATGTCATCTGCAAATAGTGAAAGTTTTACTTCTTCCCTACCAATTTGGATGCCTTTTATTTTTTTTTTTCTTGCCTACTTGCTGCGGCTAGGACTTCGAGTACTGTATTGAATACAAGTGGTGAAAGTGAACATCCTTGTCTTGTTCTTTATCTTAGAAGAAAAGCTCTCAGTTTTTTCATCATTGAGTATGATGCTAGTACAGGCTTTACCTTCTTGTGGCCTATTCTTTAATATAAATGGCAGCCAAGATCACCATAGGTTATAGGACAGGCTTCAACCCGAAAGACAGAGACCAAAATAAGCAAATACTATAAAAGGGACTCAAGAAACAGACAATCCAGGGAGTAGAAGAAAATTTGAAATACACTCACTAATATTGGAGTAGAAAGAAGGTAATATATTAATTAATTGAGAAAAAAGCTATAAGAGGAATATTCAGAGAAAAATTAATAGTCATCCCACAGATATATTGGGAAATGATTCTTCTTGGTATATAGAAAACTAGGAAAATTTTTAAAACATAATTGCTAACTCCAGCAGGGTAAGAAGAAGGAAGAGGAAGAGGAAAAAGAAGATGAGAAGAAAGTATATTGAAATGGAAAGCCAAAAGGATCAGGAGAAAGAGAGCAAGTAGTAGAAGCTACACAAGAACAGAAAGCAGTATACTACTTGGCTCAACAGGAAATAAAGTTTCAGAGTCAAAATAAACTAAACATTTAACAATTTTTTCAACCAAAAATGGTGATGTAACTTTTCAGATGAAGAATGTAGGTTACTGGAGAGAGGATTTTTTTCCCATTTTTTGTAAAACAAAAAGTCAATAGTAATAATTATAAAATAATTATGAAACAGAAACAATATTAAAAACATGTTTTTAGTGAGTGGAATTTAAGATTGGGAAGGATGAGACAGAACTTACTCAACATTTGTTAGAAGATTTTAGTGCTATCTGTGTTCTTTCTGTCTTCCTTTTTGAACTATAAGCACATGTTGCTTTCATACACACATAAACAGGTAAATAAACAAACTTCCAGATGTAAGGTCCAGTCTGGGACTGGTAGATGAATACGAAAAGATGAATGAATCTGGGACATTTATGTGCTTATAGAGATTGTGAAACAAAATATTTGAAAAGAAAATATTTGGGAAGTATAGAAAATAGAGTTACTGGAACCCATGAACTGAGTCTGGTGCAACTGGAATCTTTGTGGTTGTTCTATAACAACAGCCTCCTTTTGTCTTATTTACCATTCTGGTGGTTATTCAGCTGCTTACATACTAAGATGGAGGATTCCAGAATGTTCCATAGCCCACTGTCATGCTTACAGACTTACAAATATCATGACAATTCTACATTAAAGCCACATCTTAAGCAAATGTCCTGGTTCTAGTGTATCATCTGCGGGGAAACAGTTTGCACTTGACATGAACCAAGAATCCCCTAAGTATTGGCTCTGTGGACTCAAACATAAAATATGATTGTAGACTCTGGTTAACTGTACTATAAAAGAGTATGTGTTAATAGATGTTATACTATTATAACTGATGAATTTGTCCAATTAGCTATTGGAAATCAGAACTCTGAGAGAACAAGGCAAAGGATTTCTAACCATTGATATGGGGGCTGGGAGCAACCCTGGTCAATTAAGTAGGAGCCTGGATTAATCACAGAAAGAACGAAGCCATTGGGCATTTGAGAGGAATGTGGTTACTACAAAGTAAGAAGGAAGGAAGCTCAAAACGTGAAGTAGAAGCAGGTAGAATGGAAGGCAATCTTCAACTAGATCCTGATTTCTACTAAAACTTGATCTCAGCAGCTGATTCAAAACTAATTTTTATAAGTCTTATTTTCATATTAAATAAGCAAGTTAAGTATAGTGTTGCAAACCCCAAAATGTGCCCAGCCCAGCATGTGTGTCAAATATCAGATACAAGCACTGTGAGGGGCAAGATGCTGCTCTAGGGCCATCTTCTGAAGCATTATCCATCATTATGGGTTTCCTGAATTGCAGTAAATTGTGTCATTCCCAGTAGCAAATTGTACATTTTCTTTGAGAGGGGGAGAAGATGACACTAATAATGTGCTATAATTTCTCAAGAAAATGCATTTAAGCATTTTGTTGAGAAAACAATTTATGGGTAAATAATAGAAAAGAATACGAGGGATTTAAAGTGAGGCCAAGAGTTATAAATTATTAAAAATCTATTCTTGGTTCTATAAGAAGCAGCACAAAGCTAGCTAAAGTGTTCAGAATGCTCAGATATTCTACATTTTTGCATGTGGACAAAACTGATATGCATTTCCAGATCCCAAAGTTTGATGTCATAATCAAAATTACTGGACCTGAAGTCAGGAGCCCTGCCATAATCTTCACCTTGCTTTCCAGGAAGCCACCTCTCCATAACCATGGGCATGTCCCTTGGGCCAGACATGCACACCCTCAGCTGGAAGATGTGCTTCTCTTCTCGTGGCAGAGAAAGGAAATGGCTGGACTGTGGAAGACAATCTGTACTCCTTAGTTAACGAAGAAGATTCAACAAGTACGATTTCATTCCATGCCTTGTCTTTCAGGTATTTGTGGTATTTTAAATCCAAAATTAATATTTTGTTATGGGTGGTACAATTGGTAATTTTGACTTTTTGGAACCTCCACCTTTTGACAAATTAATGAGATATTTCCACTGTTCCTGATTCTGGAGTGGCAAAGCCATATGAATATTTCCACCAGAAGTGAAGACGTTTAGCTCACAAAGAAAGCCATTACAGAAGGTTTGTTTTATTAAGTGTGCCCATTCTACAGCCGAGAGGACTAATCTTTGATCCATTGCTTCTTAATTATACTTTTGGAAATGTACAATTTTGAATGCGTATGGATGTGTCTTGTGTTCCTATCCGACTTTAGCTTTGGGATAACAGAGATAGTAGGAGACATTACACCTCTTGAATACTCAAACACTTGTTAGCAATAAACTAAATCAAAGATACATTGGTTAAATTCAGATGCTATGTCATCTACAAAGAAGATTTAACATTATTGGACAGTATTGAGACTCGGCAAATTTAAAAAGGAAACATAAATTGCTCAACAGCACCAACTGGGTGATTTTTCCAGTGGTTATCCTTATAACCCAGTGGAATGACACTTTAAAAAGTGAACATCAATTCCATTTCCTACTGTCATTTGTCATGTCATTGCATTCCAAGGTTATCTGGGGCCAAGGAGCTCTGTGGAGGTTGAATGCCAGGTGCAAAATGTGGACACACTGTGTTCAGTGGCAGTAAATTGTACCTTTGATGCCAATGAGTTTCCCATACTTTTGACAACAAAGGAGAGGAGTACATGCATAATGTCATTACTACCATATTTCATCAAATCTAAGAAATCACTGGACATACAACATTGTGTAAGTTTAAAGCATACAACGAGTTGATTTGATACACTTATATATTGCAGAGATCAGAGATGTCAAAATGTGGAAGGAAAAGCCCCTTCAAATTGCTAAACTCCAGTATTTGAAAAACAATTCTGGCCCATGGCTCTACTCACCGTGGGTCGTCAATGGTCTTCTAAAGTAAAAATAAACACCAAGACATGTTGGTTTTTTAAGTTGCAAATTCCTTGGGATTACTCCTGTGAATGACTTTAGCAATGGCTTGAGATACCATTTTAAGATTTCTCTACTGTGACAAATTTCATTTCAGTTTGAAAATGCCTAGTGATTGCACAGTACTATTTGCATGGTGCCCCTTTTAGCTTTTAGGTCACTTATATTTTGTCAATCAGTCCCACAGTGTTATTTATTTATCTATCACTTAATAACCATGCAGCGGAGAATAATTTCTCTAGCCTAGCATGGTAATTTGTACTATAATTTCACCCCTGCTGCTGTAAACTTGAATTCGGCCACAGCTATGATTGCTAAAATTAAGATTTCTAGGTCACTTTTCAGCCTCTGTCGTTCCTGTCTTTCATCATTTCATCCCACTCCATCTTCTCTTGTTGTAGTATGGTTCGTCAAACATATGAGCAATGAAAAAAATGTACCATTTGTTTCTTTCAAAATGTTGTATGTACTTGGTAGAGCAAATAATATTTAAGTACGTATGTGAACTTGAGTTTTATGGTGCAGCCCTGTGTACCCCGAGGTTAAATTCAGGGAAATGTAAAAGGAAATATTTTTAGAATCTCAGTCAGTTTACTTCCCAGAAACTTCCACATTAGGAAAAACCAAATGGATAAAGAGAAAGGAATCAATCTTACTAACTGGGAAAGCTAAGTGCATTCCAAGAACAAATGGACATTGTCTGGGGCAGGATGTCTCAATGTCATTTCAGTGGTAGAGTCTTATGAAAAGAGATTTTTTTTTTCCTGTTTTCTATTTGTGTACAGGAAATAGTCTTTTAATTGTGCCAAATTATCTAGATTATGGATACCAGTTGGACAAGCAGTGGAGTCTTCTCAAAGCCATTCTAATTAATATTTGAGGTTCTATGAGCTGCAGTGTGAGTTTGTAAAAGAATTCCCCATCAAGATGGGAGCAAAATTCCTGAAATACCAAAGCCTTGTCCTTAATTTTTCTAGACTCTTTCATTTTCAATTGTTATTTAGTAGGAACAAAGGCAAGTTCCCTTTGTCTCAAATTATTCAGTATTTTCAGTGATAGACCCTGGTTGTTTATTTCTCCTTTTTATGAGGTTTTCTCTTTTGGATCTAGTCTCTGTTTCCACCAGTGTGGGCTTTTAACTGGTTGGAATAATTTTATCATAAATCAGTGTCATTTCCCAAAGAGACAGAAATCTCATCTGCAAAGCAATTGAAAATAAGGGGTAACTCCTTCTTAAAAATCACAGTTGTCATTTTATGAACTCCTTTGCTATCAGCACACATAAAATGGAATGGATCAAGGTTTTTGGGTGCTTCTGATGCCAAACAGAGAGACTTGGACAACAAAACCCTGCACTTTTGCCTTTTTATAAATTGCAGATGTTGGGTATCTTAATAACTACCGCATGACTTAGAGACAGCCCATGCAAAATAGAGGCTATCCAGTAGAATGAGCTCTGAGTTGGAAATGCAACTTCGACACTTTCTGACTGTGACCTTGGACAATCCATTCACATTTTCTAAGATCTGTTTTCATATCTGAAATATGGGATAAATAATACCCGTCTCTTAAATATATCATAAGGAGTAAGTTCTTTATGTATAAAACTCCATGCTCCTGAACCGCACATAGTCAGTCTACAAAAAACGTTGGTTTCCTTCTCCCTAGGTAAGAAAAAGTGCTTAATAAATTATAAAAAACTTTATATGAATACAAGATGCTTTTATTAATATGTGTTGCTTCAGGATTCAGATTTTTTTACAAAAAAAGTTTTAGAAAGAGAAAAGAAATTTAGTTGCCTTACAATTTGTGGCATAATATAAGTACACAATAAAAGTCATCTTTCTCACCATTTTCCAAACTTTTTGGCACTTAGCAAAAATATGGCATGTCAAACAAAGGATTTTCCTACATCAAAGCAATTTTTCTTTCCTTGTTTTGTCTTTCTTTTCTAATATCAAAAATATCCTTTTGAAGGGTCATAAATATGGTAGAAAAGAAATACCAAATCTAAATCTCCCCTCCCTCCTTAGACAAAAATCAAGATGTATATATCTGAAGTACAAAGAAAAAAATGGAAAAGGTGCTGTGATCCACCCAGTGGTATCTTTAGCCCCATGTGTAACTTCTCAAAGTGGACAGGCACTTCTGTGTTTGCAAATATTGGTCATGCTTTCATTTTCTATCCTTATAGGAATCAGGACAAGTTTGCTGTGATTACCTTATACTCAATCAATGCAGAGTATCTGTGCTTTCTAGGTAATTTTCTTGGCTCTATCATCACTATTAAAATCACAAATCCAGGATTCACAATTCATATTAATCTTAATCATTTTAAATTAATTATTTGTAGATCTAGAGAAATAAAGAAGTATCAAAGTAGGTTTTCTAGGTAGGTACATCTCTTTTTATTTTCTGCATTTTTATCTTATCATTGTAAGATACAAACTTTCAAAACATATTTTAACTTATTTCATTGGCTCACTGAATGGCTTTTTATAAATGGTAATAGTATTTTGGAAGAAGATAATGCAGGTATCCTTTCCTTCACATTGTATCTCCCTTTTCCACATAAAGCCCTTGTAACTTCAGCCACTTGCTTTGGGATGCAGGATTATCTAAATCTGCACTATGTAAAATCACAGATTTTCTCACTTTGTAAAATCACAGATTTTTAAAACTGATTTAAATTTAGAAAGTTAGACCAGATATTTTTTCATTAAATATGGCTCACTAATGTCTAGCCATGACAGATAGAAATTTTTATCTATATAAAGTACATAAATACTTATTCTAACAACATATACTTGTAAGTTAAAAAAAAAATAAAGAGAAAGGAAAAGAAAATTCACTGCCAAGGTGCACCTTTGGTGTGTAAGTTATTTTGCTCTGCCTGATTTTAGTAACACAGTGTGTGATGTCACATAAATTTTAGGCATAGCAAAGGTAGGTTAGGATCATATAGAACTAAAAAATATAAGAAATCAAGATGTATTATCACTAACTTTGACATATTATTGCTTATTAGAACATCTATGAAGCATGCCAGCTGTTGATTTAAGAAATCTAAGTTGTCATATTAAAATTCTACTCAAAGAAACTTAAGGAAACAGTGGGAATGTTTAAAGAAGACTTTCCCTATTAAAGAGTCTTCATAAATCTTACAGATTTTGCAGAATATAAAACATGAACTGGAAGACCCTTGAAAATATATAAAGCCTTTGGGTATAATAATCATATCTCTCAACTAATTGACGTATTTTAGTATATTGTATCCCATGCTTTCCACAAAATAAAACATGAGATTGAATACGTGTTTTTATTGTATCTGAGATTTGTGTCAGGTTTTTAAAATTTTTTTATTAATAAACATATGGCCATGAAGCATAATATTAAAGCAAGCACCCATGAACCTACCACCTAACCTAAGAAATCTGACCTCCTAGTGCTTGGTGGACTTCATGGGCCCCTCCTTCCACCCACTCCCTGGCCTCCTTCTCAGAGGTAAACTGCTGAACTGGATTTAGGTTTATTGTCATTTTTCTGCTTTGCTTTAAAATTTCCCTACATATATGTATAAACCCTTGCCAGTATATTGTTCAGTTTGTTTTTGAATTTAACAAAAATATATGTATTCTCAGCATCTTTTTCCACTCAACATTTTGTCTCTAAAATTTATTGAGGTCAATTAATATGGCTATAGTTCACTAGTTTTTATTCATCTATGGTATTTCCGTTAAATGGTTATATCACAATTTATTTATCTATCCTTCCATTAACGAGCATTTAGTTACTACACTTTTTTATCACAAACCATGTTGCTATAAAGAGTAATATAATTATATATCGATGCAGGCATGCAAGCATTTTTCTAGGGTATTTATCTAGGAGTGGATCTGCTACATCATAGAGTGGTTTAGTTTGAATTCCACCAAATCCAGATCTTGAGATGAGGATTTGGATGCATGAGTTTATTTGAGTTGTTATTCCAGGAAGCACAGGAAGGGAATAAGGGAATGAGGCAAGGAAAGAAGGAATGTCTGTAAGTAATGTATTGATGAGTGGTCACTGCTGTGGGCAACTGGAACACAGTTTCCCTGGGGACTTTCAAGATTAAACTTGTTAAACTTATTCCTATTAAACTTACCTCAGAATTGTCCTATCAAGGGGTAAGAAAGCTGGGTTATTTATCCACCACTTCCTGTCCCTTGTTGCTTAGGGTTGGTCTGGGGGGGGGGGGGGGGGGCAATGAACACCTGGGCACTTCCAGCTGGATCCAGGCATAGGCTGAGCAAGCTCCTGGCAGATGCTTTAAACGCCGTCGGCATGGATAGAGCTTGTTTACTTGAGCTGCAGCTCACTTCTAGGGTTGGCTGCGGGGGTAATGCAAGGGCCCTGACAATCTGGACTACATGATGTATATACAAGTTTAACTTTGGGTAACAGTGGTAAAGCCGTTGTACCAGTGTAAATCCTATCAACAGAGGATTAGGGTTTTCCTTGCCCAACATACCATTGCATTGCCAGAGTTTTAAACTTTTGCCAATCTCTTGGGTATTACATGGTATTTTTTTAAAGATTATGTTTCTGTGATTGCTAATGAGATAGAGCAATATAAACTATTTAAATGTTTATATTCTCTCTCTCCAAAATGCTTTGTATGACCTTCATCCAATTTTAAACATATCTATCTATCTATTATCTATCTATCTATCTATCTATCTATCTATCTATCTATCTAATAACTTGTAGAAATTCTTTATTTTGGATACTAAGCTTGACAGTTATATAGGTGTAAAGAAGTTTTTAACTTCAACAAAATTGAATTTATAAATCTTTTGTCCTATGGATACTGTTTTTTACATTTTGTTAAAGAAATCCCTTTGAGAATACAGAGACACTGGGGTGCCTGGGTGGCTCAGTCGGTTAAGTGTCTGCCTTCGGCTTAGGTCATGATCTCAGGGTCCTGGGATCAAGCCCTGCATCAGGCTCCCAACTAGGCGGGGAGTCTGCTTCTCCCTCTCTCTCTGCCAGCCCCCCGTCCCTGCTTGTCCTCTCTCTCTCTCATGCTCTCTGTCTCTCTCGCTCAAATAAATAAATAAAATCTTTAAAAAAAAGAATACAAAGATACATTCCTGTATTGTATTTTAAATTTTTATATGTTTTGTTTTTTATATGTAGATATTTAATCTTCCTGGAATTTAACTCTATGCATGTTGTAAGGAAAGATCAAGTTGTGTTTATCTTCATATGAATAATTAATTTCCCCAGCACCATTTGTGGAAAGATCTATCCTTTTCCACTCATCTGCAATATCACTTCTGTACTATATACTGAGTTTCCTTATATATGTGATTCTGTTTTCCCTGCGTAAATATCTCCTTATTTTAATTACTAAAACTTTGTATATAGTTTTGATATCTGGTTATCTTTTTCTTCTTAAAGAATGTTTTTGCTATTATTGATCCTTTTGCTCCTCTCTATAGACTTTAGATCTGCTTTTGAAACATAAAACTCTCATCGGGATTTTGACTGCAATTACATTGACTATAGATATCAACTGAGGGCAATTGGCATCTTAATGATTTTGAATTCCTCAATAATGGAACAAAGACTATCTCCATTTCTTTATGTCTTATTATCTTTAAGTAAAGTTTTATAATGTTTGCTGTTTTTAATTTATTTCTTCCTTTTAGATACCCTCTGTCAAGAAGCTTCCTTTCTATCCTGGTTGTCTAGAAGACTTTCATGAATGGATGTTAACTTTTACCCAATGTCCTTTGCACTTTTTTTTTTTTTTAAGATTTTATTTATTTATTTGACAGAGAGAGAGACAGCAAGAGAGGGAACACAAGCAGGGGGAGTGGGAGAGGGAGAAGCAAGCTTCCCGCTGAGCAGGGAGCCTGATGCGGGGCTTGATCCCAGGAACCCGGGATCATGACCTGAACCGAAGGCAGACGCTTAACGACTGAGCCACCCAGGCGCCCCTCCTTTGTGCATTTAAAGTGATAATTATATAGGTTTTCTCTTGTATTCATTAATGTGGTCTTCCGGTGTGGAACAACCCTTATGCTATTGTGATAAACATGACTTATTCATGATAGTCTACTTTCCTGGGCAGTAAGTTTATAGTAATGAATAAGGCAGTAAGCAATTTTGTCCTTATTACATTCCAGTGTGAGTCGGGAAGAGAAAATGATAAACAAATGAGCATCTAGATGTATTATACACTATTAGGTACTGGTATTTAGTAAAAAGACATACTTATTAACCACTCTTCCACAAAAACAAGAAGATATCAGCTAACCAACTGAGATTACAAAAAAAAAACTTGCCCATGTATTTGAACACAAAATTGTATTAGAAATCGTTGCATAGGACATGCCTGGCCTCAGAGACCATGACAAGTGTGGACAACCATAAAGAACATAGAAACACAACACTGCAAAAGTATACCAACTAAGGAAATAAGAGTAGGAAGGGTTGCCCGTTATATACTATAAAGTGGTAGCCAAATTGAATGAGAATTCCTCAAGTTACGTTTTGGCTTCATGCTTCTTAAAGGCGTTCTCTGGATTTTTTTCTTTATAGTTTACAGTATGAGTATTTGTTGCATTAATTTCATGATATCGCTGTGGAAAACTAACAAACAAACAAACCCCTAGAGGGAAGTTATGCAATCTCTTTCAGAATACCCAGTAACAAGACATGGCTATCCATCAATATTTATAAACAAGTTTATCCACCCAACATTAGCTATGAAATGAGTATCCCCCAGGCTCCTCTGGCTGTGGTAGATAAACCAGCATATCTTTCTGTGCTGTGGCCAGGATTCCGGGACCGCATACAGAGTAAAAGAAAGGGCAGAAGTTCAGCCGGGCAGTGCCACTGAAGAAAATGTGACCAGATGAATGCACAGCACCCACACAGCAGAAAGCTGAGGAAATTTCCAGGCAGCAATGCAACAGGCAGCAGTGGAAATGAGGGGAAGAAAGGGATGGCTAAAATGTGTTTGGCTGGGAAAGAGATACAGCAGAACCATGCAGACGCAAATGGAATTCTATGCACAGCGGCCCATCGCCTCAAAAGGAAGTGAATCTCACAGTGTCTTAGTGGGGACGGGCTTCTGCTTCAGGGAACACAGACATGACTCCAAAGCCCAGCAGGGAAGGTCTGTGGAAGACAGGTTTTGTCTGGAGGTTTGTTGGGACTTGTTAGAGAGGCCGTTCTGGAAGAAGGGACAGCGAGGCAGCACCAAGTGCCTGGTCACAGCCCATGAGTCTAAGCTCCCAGAGCATCTGACAGACACTGTGGTTGGTTCTGGTGGCTGGAAATCAGAAAAAACACATTGGATAGACATGCCTGGAGTCCCCTGGGGACTGGAGCAAGCTGTGTCAGTATTAGAGAGAAGGCGAATAAACACTGGGTCAAGAAAGGGCTCCACGTGGGGCAGAGATGCAGGATAAAAGGTGGCTTGCAACTTTTTTAGCTCCTGAAAACCCTGACAGTGTTTCATTGGCGGCGGTGGATATTATTGTGTACATCAATTTGAATCAGACCAAACTGGGTTTAAATTCTGCCTTTGCTTCAATATGGTTTGACCTTCGATGCATTACTTAACCTTCATTAGCCCCAGTCTCCTGATCTGTACAAACCTACATGCTCAGGTTGTTTCGGGAGTATAAAGTGAAGTAATTCACATCAAGTGCTTACCTGCTCACCATAATGCTCAGCCAAAACAGAATAATTTAAAAAATCAATAAATGGTAGCACATGTTCATCTCAGATGCTGGAGGAGGAAAGAGAATGTGCTCTTCACAGGCACACCATGAGGTGGGCAGGCATCTGTAAAAGAGATGGGGAGATAGTGTGGTGCTTTTGGGAAGGGGTTTCTGGATCTGGGATCCAAGGTAAGCCATGTGGTGCACTGAGGCAAACCAACCATTTATCTTACCCTAGACCTCAATTTCTTAGCAGAAGGTGAGGTCTAAGAGAAGTAAGGTGCATTTAGATTGGGAAAAACTGTCAAAAGTAGCCTCATCCACACTCTAACTTGTCAGCCCAGATGCAGGGACTTTTTCTCTCCTCAACTTGGGTATCTCTAGTGAAAAGGAGTTCATAGACTTATTACACAGCCATTTCCTATTGATGTCCATCTTTAATTATCAGAAAATTCTTCTTTAGGTGAGCTGAATCTACCTTCTTGTTACTTAGTTCAGCCTGGAGCAACGCAAAATAAATATCTTCCTCCTTCTACACATGTGCCTAAGTGTATAAGGCTCTGTCCCCAAGTGTCAGTGATTGTGAAGAACTGGCTTACAATAAAAAAGAAACCTTGGGGGATACTCTTATTACTAGAACTCTTGAAATTGATTTATAGGGGACCTTTAATGAGAACAGGAATGAAATTGAGCTTGACTTAATTCAGAGTAGAGAATTATTATTAAGTGGCCAGAAGGGGTGCAAGATACTTTCAAGAATAAAGAAAAGATGTAAACCCTGCCCTTAAGGAGCTTAAAATCTAATTAATTTAGCCATGCTAATGATAGTAGGAGAAAGTCTGGATGAGCAAAGAACACAGTTCAGATACAAAGAAGAAGAAGAAGAAGAAGGAGGAGGAGGAGGAGGAGAAAAAGAAAAGAGGACTCCCTGAAAGTCTACATTTATTAAAACTGAAAGGTAAAATTTTAAATTTTTATGATTTATTATTTCATTATAAAAATAATTTATGGTCACTGTAGAAAAAATGAGAAAATTAGCAAAAGGAGAAAACTGCAGAACCATATAACTCCACTACCCAGATATATAACCAAGGTTAATTTTGTTGACGTAGGCCAAGGGAATCTTTTCTATAGATCCATGTAGATTTCTATTTGGAATTATACTGTATATACTATCTCATAAACTTTCCCTTCTCCACATTTATTATGAGTATTTTTGTTAATAAATATTCAATCACAATGTGTTTAATGGCTAATTAGTATTTCATTAAAAGACTGCATCATCTTTTATTTAACAAATTGCTGATAGTTAACATTTTGGTTATTTCCAAATTTGGATAATGTAAATAGCACTCCGGTGGCTAAATCTTTGCATACACTTAATTATTTTCTTGAGATACATTTCTGAATATGGAATTGCTGGGTCTAAGCATATGCACATATTCAAGCCTTTTTATAAATACTGCCACACTGAATATTCCAGAAATATTATATTATAACAGGATAATAGTGATAATTTCTCTATCATTTACCAATAATGTGAGTGTTGTCATTTTTTAACATCTGCCAATTTAACAGGTGACAAATCATATACCATTGTTTTAACTGGATTTCTTTGATTACTAAAATGTAAAAGGTCTTTAAAAAATGGCTATTTGGCCGTCACTTTCCTTCTTCGTGAAATGCCTACTTTTATACAGGGTATTAATTTTTTCATCCAACACATATTTTCTGAGCATTGCCTATGTACCACAAACTATCCTAGGTGTTGGGAATGTGTTGATAGACAGACAGACAGACAAAAATCCCTGCCCTCCTAGAGCTTACATTCTAGCGTGAGTTTATATTCTATGAAGCTTAAGGTGGAAAGTATATTGACCATTTTATCATATTGTGCAACTGTTTTTCATCCTTAGTTTGTCATCTGGAAGCAGATGTGTGTATCTAGGGGAAAGGAGTAAGTGGAGCCAGAGTGTGATAGAATACCAGAGGTGGACCAGATCTCTGCAGTATGATCCCCTCATTTTATGCATGAGGAACCAGAGGAGGCCCACAAAAAGGAAAAGACTTGTCCAAGTTCACGACAGACTAGTGACCAAGAGCCATCCCAGGTCCAGGGCAGTATCTAGTTCAGATTACTGAAAACAAAATCCTCTTTAATTCACTACCTTTATTTCACTTATTAATTCTGCCTTATACAAATAATAGCTAACATGTACTGGGGGCTTTCTATGTGCCAAGCACTGTGCTCAGCACTTTGTATGCCTAAATTCCTGAAGCTCCCCCTGGGAGACAGGCCAACAGATGGGCAAACCAGGGCTTGGAATACGTAAATAATCCAAGTCTTAATAACTAGTACTTGGCAAACCCTGACTGAAATCCAAGTCCGTCAATCTCCAGAGGCCACCACGATCCTTCGCCCATCTCCGGTATGGTCCTAGGGAATCTGTTGGTGTGAGAAATGTGCAGGGAAAGGAGAGATTGAAGAACAAAGAAAAGCAAGAGGGTCACATTCTGAAATGCTGCAGATGGCGGCTGCTGTTGTGGCATGAGCTGTCCTGGGGAAAGAGCAGCTGGAGATTCAGCCCTGCGATAATACTGTGCCTACAGATTGGGGTGACTCTTTGGGGACCTCAACTTGTGCATTTCATTATTTTTCTCCTCTGCTCACCTTTGGGCTGCCCAGTGCCTCCAGCTCCTTCCCCATCTCTTCTCACACATTTCTGATTCCTCTGTCCTATTAAAGTCTAAAGGATATGACAACAAAGTAAGAGTTATTCGCCCAACCTGCATGTGACATTTTCATTCTTAAACAAGTCAGGATCTCAGACTATGGGGATTAAACACTAATTGCAATTCCAGTCATCCACTTACTTTCATGATAAGAGACTTACAGTTTCTTTGTTTCTTTGTCTCCTGCCTCCCTTTCTCCCTCTCCTTTTCTACCCCCCTTCATTACTCCCTTCCTTCTCCTCTCCCCCCTAAACTGTTCCTTGCTCCTCCCCTCTCTTTTTGAAGTGGTGCATGTCATTAGACCCAGTTATCCCAGCACCTGGGCAGGCCTACTTTGAGGACTATTCCTTTTGCCAGAATTTTGACGTTACTTCAAAGTACATATCCAAATTATGATAAGGGTAAGATCAGGAGAGTGGGACAGACCTTGGGCATTAGAGATTCTTCTATTCCTTTCTCAAGATGGGGAAGAGCCTCTCTACCAGCCTTTTCCACTCATGCCTCTTCTCATGCAAGAGCTCTTTCTGCCCCCTCAGCCACCCAGCCCTTCCACCTTGGGGTGCCACCTCAAATGGGAGAAGCCAGAGCAGGTGGGAGAAGATCAGTGATGTACAGAAAGAGTGGCTCATCCTCTACAGCCAAGTGTCAGCCAAAGTCTGCAGTCAGGATGCTCTGCTGGAAGGCAGTAGGATCCCAAAGGCCTCAGCTCAGAGGTATGGAAACTGCAATTAACACTGACTTCCTTTGTAGCCAAAGGGACAAAGGACCTGTTGGGTAATAGAAAAGTATGGATTGGTGGAGAGTATGCAGATTTGTTAGTCTTTCCACAGTGTTATAAAAAGCTAGTATTTCTTTAGACCTAATTATTGGTGTTATTTTATTCATGGTGCATAAAGGAATTTTGGAACCTATGAAAACCTAATGCTGATAAATATTTTAGTGCATTTTCATCACTATGAAGAAGCATTTATTAAGTGCTTAACTATCTGTGGTGTTTTCTCAGGTCTTATGCATGAGGGGAGTCAAACTGATACAACCCGGATGCTCAAAAATCAAAAATGTTGAAACAAACTGACTTAAAGGACATTCAAGCAGCAGAGTAAGTGTGTACAGAAGCAAGGGCAAATGATCTCAAGCACAAATGTAACTGGCATGCAATGAAGCAGGAAGGAGCTAAATGATGTAAAAGTGCTGAAAATGACATTTTGTCCAGAAAGGCAGCAGTTTTATGGTTGAGGCAGCTTTTGCTTATTGAGTTCAACCATTTTGTTTCTTGAGAAAAGAGGAACAGTTTTGTGTTTTTCTGAGTCATCAGAAAAAAAAGAGTATCATTTGTTCTTGGAGGATACTGTTTCACGGGACAATTATCATAGGAATTATAAGCAGCTGTCTACCTTCTCTCAAAGTACCAGACAATCTTGTCATCGGTTCCTGATAGCTGGGGCAAATCAGAGAAAGTGGCTGTGCTAAGTCCATAATGTGTACCTCATAGGATGGAAAGGACCAGAAGGAAGATGTGACCAGAGAAGTTCATCAAATGAATTGATATGAAGGTAGTGGTAGAATTTGTAGGAGAGAAGGCAAACTGAGACTCATCTTCTGCTGGCCAAGTAACTAATACAAAATATGTGCTTGAGACATAAAAATGAAGAAGAAAATAAGAGGTAAGACCAAGAAGTTGCAATGAACATAAGTCAACTCAACACATGTAAGAACAAGCATGTGGGACAAGCCATACGCTAGGAGAAGATACTCTCCAGCACAAATTGTTAAGGATTTGTGACCCAAATATATAAAGAAGTCCTTTAAAAAACACTAATCAAAGATAACCTAATACAAAAATAGGCAAATGATATGAACAGGCATTTCACAGAAAAAGAAATCACCTTTTACAATAGAAAATAAAATTAAGAAGTTTTAAAAATACCAAGTGTCAGCAAGGATATAGATCAGTTAGAATGCTTACACTCAGCTGTTGTGATCGTACATTAGTAAAGCCATGTGGAAAGCAATTTGGTATATCTTTTAAAGTTATAGAAATGCATACTCTCTGACCCAGCAATTTCATTCCTAGATATATAACCTAGAAAAATACTTGCCCATGTGACTCAAATAGATATTTATAAGAATGTTCTAGAAGCATTGGTCTTCCTAGCAAAAATTGGGGGGAAATATTAGCAAGAAAATGAGAATATAAAATTGTGAAATATGCATGCAATGGAATATTAAACAGGAGTGAAAAATCAATGAATGATTGCTGTATGCGACAACCTGCATGAATCTTGGAAACATAATATTGAGTGAAATAAGGCAAATTGCCTAAGTTTCCATACTGTGTGGGACTATTTTTTTATTAACATATAATGTATTATTTGTTTCAGGGGTACAGGTCTGTGATTCATTAGTCTTACACAATTCACAACACTTACCATAGTACTTACCCTCCCCAACGTGTGGGACTATTTTTTAAAAGCTCAAAATCCAACAATGGACAGATACATTGTAAAATATTTTTTTTAAAAAATACATGGGACTATCCTGAAGCTTTTGATATAGTGGAGGAACCACCATAGGTTTCAGAGAGCTACAGACTGAGATTTAAAGCTAATACAAATCTTGTCATCAAGTCTTTTTACTCCTTTGAGCATCAGTTTGTCATAACATAGCATAATGTAACATAGTAACATAACATAACTCAATAGTTTTAATATAGTTATTAACTAATGATAGTTATTAACCCAATTTAGAAGTTACCAATTGAATCATACCTGAATATACATAATGTAGTGGTCGACTGAGGTCATTTACTAGGTGGAAAACTCCAAAATATTTTTCCTGTAGTATTATCTTCGTTCTCAATCTTTTGTTTACAGGACGCCAATTTAAAGCACTCCATTCAGGATTAAAGTAGTGACATTAAAACCGGGCTGGATCAAAAGACCACCTGGTCACAACTCTGGAACCAAGGCCTGGGGACCGTTGCTGAATCTGTGAGTTCTGCAGTTTCACAGCCAGTATCCAAATGGGGAATTTATGATTTATGTCTTGCCAGGTAATTCATAATTATACAAGCAAAGAAGAAAGTTCAATATAATATAATGCACATTGATTTTTTTGGGCTACGCTATAAAAGCTTGATGTTAATATATAGGAAAGAAATTCTCAATGTTCCCCAAACATTTTGTTGTTCTAATAAATGGTTCTTAATGTTTGGAAATCACCTGATTGTTCTCATAGGTCTTGGAGAGTTTCAAACCCATTTTTATTACGGATCATGATTCAGGCTCCTGGTAGACAGCTTTGTGAGCATAATGACCTCTCTATAAATATTACTGCTGAGTCAAAACTAAGTGGAACAAGTGAATAGATTTGTGGTTTTCTCCATAAGGACTTAGAAACCCCTAGGTTTTATCTCAGTCTAATTATAGATTTTGACTTTTTCAAGGTACTAATCAAAGCTTGGCCCCTACACAGATCTAATGGAGCCATGTTTCAAAGGCCACAGAAATGGGCAGGTCATTTAAAGGACCATGGAATTAACGAGTGTAAATCCATGTATCTTTGCAGGCAAGAAGATATTTTCTATCTGATGAGGGCCTGAAGCAATGAGGTGCCTCAGACATAATAAAAGCCCTATGCAAAGAGGATTTGAATTCCAGTTAGTCTCTGTAAATATGTTGATAACAAAAGTCTCAGGTGAAGAACCCAAAGAAAGAGAACAGTAACTACTTTGCAGTGACAAAAAAAAAAAAATTATTAAGATTATTCTGAAAATAAAGGAATCTTGGGACCCTAAAAAGCTGTTCTTTCTAATTTGTAACACGGCTGAGTGTGTGGCAGAAAAGCAGGTGTTCAGGCCCATACCATGACCCCAAGCTATCCTGGCACACAAGGTATGAAGACGATGGGGGAATATTGGTTATGAGTTATGATTTTGGCCTGGGTGTGAATTCTAATTCTATCTAATTGACTTTGAGGAACTTGTTTTAATTCCTTATGGTTCAGTTTCCTTATCTGTAATTACTTCACAGGATTATCAGATTAGAGAAGATATAAGATCATATAAGATCATGTGTATACCACAATGAGATATCACCTCACATCTGTTAAAATGTGTACTCTCAAAAAGACAAGACATAACAATTGCTGGCAAGAATGTGGGGAGAAGGGAACTCTTGTACCTTGGTGGTAGGAATATAAACTGGTATAACTACTATGGAAAATAGTATGAAGTTTCCTCAAGAAATTAAAAATAGAAAGTTATATGATATAGCGATCCCACTTCTAGGTATATATCCAAAAGGAATGAAATCATTATGTTGAAGAGATATCTGTACTCCGCTGCTCCTAGCAGCATTATTCACAATACCAACACATGGAAACAACCTGAGTGTTCACTGATGGATGAATGGACAAGGAAAATGTGGCACATATGTCAATGGAATATTATTCAGGCTTTAAAAAGAAGGAAATCCTGTCATTTGCAACAACATGAATGGTTCTAGAGGGCATTTTGCTAAGTGAAATAGCCAGACAGAAAGACAATACCACAGAGTAGCATTTATACTGGGAATCTAAAAAAAAAAAAAAATTTGGACTCAGTAAAAAAATATGTGAGTTAATGAATATGTTAATTAACTCAATGGGGGAATCCTTTTAAAATGTGTGCATATATCAAATCCTCATGTATACTTCAAATGCCTTATAATTTTATTTGTTAATTATAACTCAATAAAGTTGAAAAATTAAGTGATTTTTTAAAAAAGATCATGTATATAAAATGTAGCACTTGGCCTGTTAAATGCTCAAGAAAAGGGGGGGCAATCTATTGTAACTAAAGAAACAGGGAGTTAAGCTTAAGAAGACTCACTTTCTTGATGTACTTTCCCTCCTCAAAAGTAGGAGTATTTAGCTTCTTTTAGGTGGATTGTGCAGTTTCTTTGACATTCTTTGAATGTCACAGGATTAATATCCATATTGTGAGTTTTTGCTAATTTTCTTACTTTCAGTTTCTGTTATTACCCCTTTGCTAAGTTTGGCTCCATCTCACTATCTTTTCTTTTAACAGAATTGAAATCAACTACCAGAAATCATCTTGTGGTCACCACTGAGATTATATAGCTGTGACCAATCACTTGTCACTTTCTGATAATTAAATACCTTGTCAAGAATGGCATCCCCCAGCTGCCCACTTTCTTGATAGTCACCTTTGGAAATGAGCCACCATATTGTAGTTTTAGACTATCATTTATCCAGCATTTGTCCTCAAAGATACAAATCCATAGGTCAGTTTATGTTAACTGTGGTAGATAACAATACCAATAATTTTTCATCCTAATAATTAGCTCTGCTTTCCTTCAGACAGAATATCTTTTGGAGAATCTTTTGGGCAATCTTTCACATGATAGGTAAGTAAGCAAAGTTGTAAAAAAAATTAAATATATATCCTCAGAAATCTATGGGGGGGGGGGGGGAATGGCCCTAAGAAAGAACTCTGTGTCCTCAACAGAGGTAAAGAGAATGGAGCTACATATTTCTAACACAAATCCTCCAAATCATCTCTCATCTTCCATAATTCATAGACTTGCTCTTTAACATCAGATCTGTGGTCATGCACAAAGGTCAGAGCTAAAGAGTACAAAATGTGTAAATCTGAGGGCGGAAATTCTTTTGCCCCATTACTTATTTATCAAACAGGTTGATGTCAGAGAGAAAGCTTGGGTGGTGTTTTGCCTTTCTTCCTCCCATGCAGATAATCACCCTTGTGTCCTACCTTGTTAACCTTCTCTGTTTATTTCTATTTCCCTGCAATTTCTTGTAATAGTTGCCAGTTAATCACAAATACATTAAAAGATTTCTTTTTAATCTAGCAGTCTTCACTGTTTTGTGTTATCTATGCAAACAGTTACCCCACTGCTAAAGGGTGTCCAATCACGCTCACCGCAGGGAAAACCAAGGGGTCAGCAATTGACTTTGCTTTTGTCTAAGGTATCAAATGTGAAAGCAAATTAGGTATCTAAAAATAAAAACTAAAATTAAGACTAATAAAATGGAGCTTTGACTTTTCTCATCACAGACTCATTTATACTTAATGACCCAGACCGACTGGATAGGTAATGGTTATAATCTCTCCTGAAATGGATTTTAAAAATGGCTGATCCATCCCTCCTTTCAGGACAGGCAAATGGGCACCAACACAACAGAGAAATAAGGGCCTGTTTATGCAGTTATACGTTAATTTGTTTGTAATATTGGCTGGAAGACCAGAGAGAGACGTGCTAGCCAGTGTTACTTAAATGTGTCGGCATATAAATTCATTGTACATTATTTTGCTCACAGAGCTCTCTCTGCCAGATCAAACACATGAAACATCAGAAAAACAACACCAGAATTTTCTATCCAAAAACTCAACCCACTTTGCTTTAATCAGAAAGAGACCATTTTAGTAATACAATTTATAGAACGCTTCTCTTTGCTTGGATGTACACGCTTCCTCTTTCTGTTTACAGACGCTCCCTCAAGTTGCAGACAATTTTATTAATACCTCTTCCCAGATGAATGTTTCCTACCTATCCCTCTCCCCACACCTGTTCCTTTCTTCCTCCCACTCTCCTCCAGCTCACCACCAGCGGTACAGGAACTAGTTCTGGAGGGATCGTAGCGCCACCTGAAGGCTGGCACACAAAACTATCTTAACCATTGGCTTCTCTACCATCTGCTTCTTTTCTTCTCCAAAGGTTCTTTTTATGCACATATTTTAGCATCTTTTCTAAACTTTTTCTTATTCAAAGTTATTGTCCTTCCCACCCCCAATTCAGAGCCAGGGGAAATTTTAACAATCACAAGAAATAAAACAATTGTACTCATGAAGCACTTCTTCTTCTTGGAGAGGCTCTAAGTTATTTAAATTGACTTCGTATTTATTAAGGGCTAGATCTTCTTGTATTTTAAATATATTAAATTACCCATTCAAACAAAATTAACTAAATGAGAAACTTATATAATTCATCTAATCCTCCTCCCAAACTTTACATATGGCTTGATAGTCCATTTGAATTTATTACAAACTTTTTGGGGAAACCCAAGATAAGCAAGATAATTTATGAAGGAAAACCAAATCATAATATGATTTTATCTCTCTTTCTCTCTCTCTCTCACTCTCTCTCTCTCTCACACACACAGAGAAAGAGAGAGAAAGAAATGCCTACTGTAGTGATATCATTTGAAAGACAACTGTCTTCTGTCTTACAAATAAATAGGTTAATAGACTTCTTCACAGGAGTGAGTCAGCTTTGCTAGTTTGTCCTTTTTTATTCCTCAGATCCAGCACCACAGGATTCAAATCTCTGTTGACAAGTGTTTGTAGATGAATCACAAATGCAGCATGTATGTGGAATCAGCACACCAAGCAAGCAGGAGATCTAGTTTCACTACAGCAATTATGTACAACAAAAGGGACTCTTCCTGCCTCTACCAAACCCCACACATTCATAGGTACCACACAACCAGTCGGCTCTTCCCCCATTCACATGGAAACATGGGGCTTGGCCAGAGTGTCCTTTGTGTGTTGGCTTTAAAACTCCTGTAAAAATCCCATGCAAGTAAAATGATACCAGATCTTACCAACTCTTCCACGTGATGTCATTATTTTCTTTTAAAAATATTTGTATACATTTTATCTATAAACCGCTATCCTAAGAATTATAAATCTGTAAAGCTTCCATTAGGCAAAAGCATACTCTCACGAAATGGCCTTTCCCTGAGCTAAAAATGAGAGAAAATCTAAAAATTACTTTTGAAGAGAGACAAGAGTCTCAAGTTTTTTGCTTCAGTGACAGGTTAGTTTGAAACTGGATCAACCTTATGGGCCACCCGCTATTATTTACATTTTGTCAGGTTTGGGGGTAAGGCCAGTATATGGATAAAGGGGAAAGTCAGGAACACTCCTTGGATATGGGAATTTTTTATCACTACTGAATATTGTGGTAGGCCAGAACTCTCCTCAGCAGAAAGTACTTTCAAGTTGATCCATACCTGTTTTCTGTAAGGGTAGGAGGAAAAAAGTCCTCATCTTAAGACACGTCCCCATGGTTCTACCAGAACAAAGGACCTTGAATTAGACAAAGAAGTGAAGAATCTGAGTAGACAGGAGTGAAAGTTCTCCTTTCAGACAAACACAGCCCTTAGGACAAGCTTTTTATGGGGATTACTCTGCCCCATGCTCTATTTGGAAAAGCCACTGGTAATTTGATGAATATTCAGTTTTGTTCTTGGGACTTTATCCTTCTTGAAATGTGAGAAATCAGTTTATCTAGTTCTGATATTTAGATTTCTCCTTTCAACTGTTTTTTCTCTACAATCTATTCCTTGTGAATAACACCATTGTACCTGTTTGGGTTTTCATTGGTAGTCTCCAGCCTTGCTGTTCTTGCTGACTCTTTACAAAATCTGGCCTTTTCTAAAGATGATTCTAGAACATCATATCTCTTTCAACGTGGTTAAGCTTTTAAGGAACAATGCGTTTCCTTCCAATTAGTCTAAGTTGTATAGCAAGCTTTTTTTTTTTTTTCCACTTTCTCTATATAATTGGTTTTAACGAAGTAAAAGTTTCTGCTCCAAAAAAGAAAGAGATCGATACAATTTCCAGTAATTGCTCCTCATGCTATCATTTCCCAGGAAAATGCACAGATACGAGGACTAGGACTCTTGATTTCAGGACATGCAATCACAGCCTTGTGTAGTTTGTCTAGGAGATGCTGAGCACAATGCTGGGACAGTCCACAGCCCTCCTTGGCCCTAAAATCTGCCACAGAGCTACCTTGGGACACCATCGCCAGCTGATCTGCCACAAACCCTCCAAAACACCCCAGCAGTTCTCTGAGAAACCAACCTGCATGTCCATATGTCTTCCTTCATGCAGTATCTGAGTCTTTTCCTTATTTTTCTTTAACTTTTAAACTTTTCAATAGTTTCAAATGCATAAAAACGTTGTGAGGGTAGCCATAAAACTCCCATATATAACCTTTACCCAGATTCAACAATCCTGTATGTGTTGTCTCATTTTCCTTTCCCTCTCCCCCCCTTTTCATTCCCTCTCCATTTGAAATTGGAAATATCAGGATGCCCCCCACCCAATACTTTAACCCTGACTTTTTTTTTTTTTTAAGATTTTATTTATTTATTTATTTATTCTTTTTTTGACAGAGAGAGACACAGTGAGAGAAGGAATACAAGCAGGGGGAGTGGGAGAGGGAGAACAGGTTTTCCACGGAGGAGGGGGCCCGATGCAGGGCTCGATCCCAGGACCCTGGGATCATGACCTGAGCCGAAGGCAAACTTAACGACTGAGCCACCCAGGCGCCCCTAACCCTGACTTCTTAAGATAAAGGATAGTCTCTTGTGTACAAATGTATAATTATCAAAATCAAGACATTTATTTAATACTGATACAATACATTTTCTAACCTAGAGTGTAAATGAATATTTAAACTTGTCAATCATACCAGCAACGCCTTTTAGGGATCTACATATGTCTATATATACATATGTATGCATATATGTGTGTGTATATATGTTACATATTGTATATACACATTTCCCAGTCCAGGATCTAATTGAGGAGCATGCACTGTACTTAGTTACCATGTGTCTAAAGCCTCCTTATTAGGAACAGTTCTTCAGCCTCTGTCTTGACTTTAATACTTTAAAGACCACCATCCAGATATTGTATGGAACATAACTCAATTCATGTTTGTCTGGTATTTCCTCATTATTAGATTTTGACTACGTATTTTTTTTTGTCAGGAATACCACTGAAGTGTTGTGCCCTTCTCAGTGAATAAGATCAGGAGACATGTGATGTCCATTTGTCCTGATATTACTGACAGTTACTTAAATTGCTTGGTTAAAGTGGAAACTGATTGGTCTCCACCCAGTTAAAGGTACTGTTTTCCTTTGGTAAATAATAAATAATTTGTGGAGAGATATCTTGAAACTACGTAAATATCCTGTCCCTCACAGAAACTTCACTTAATATTTTTAGCATGAATGGATGTTTTTCTAAATCTATCGTTCCTTTGATACTTACAGATAGGCATTCTGCTGTAAGGCAGAGATTTCTTGTGTCTTATTTGTTTGCTTGTTTGTTCACTTATTATTTGTGTCACAATGGACTTGTGAATTTTTTTATTCAGTAGATGACAATCCATTGCTGTCATTATTTTATTTAGATTCTTCATTTGTCCCAGATTGTCAATTCCTTGAGCCTCTCCTTAACTTTGTAGCACAAAAGATGTTCCAGAAACTTCATATGCTTTCAAACCTGCTCCATCCCTGCAAGCAGCCTTTCATTCAAGGAGCCCTCGTACCTTTTAGAAGAGAATAGTTATTTAGAAACCAAGACCTCAGCATTAGGTATGCTCATTGCCATGGGTGACCCATTGCTTCCAGATTCTCTCATTAGAAAGATTTAGGAATTTAGGAAATTTACACACACATACACACACTTACCTGTATTTATCTCTTTAAGATCATGGGTTCATACTGATACCTACAATTCCAAGTCAACACCACTGGATATGCTCTATATTTTCATATTTACAACTCTGTACTTCAATACTGAAAAACTGTTATTATTTTTAATATATGCACTCATTTGTTAAAGTCTAGAAAATACAAAAAGTAGTTGGAATTGCTAACGCGTAATACAATAAATGATACAAAAATATACTTATTAACAAGAATATCTTTTTTTACAGTTCTTTTTAAAGGTAATATAAAGATATACATACAGCAAAATGCATACATTTGAGGGGCATAATTCATTGGTTTTCCTATATGCGTGTACCTGTGTAAATAATACAGAAAATATCCATATCCTCATAATTTTGACTCATACCCCTTCCCAACAAAGCTACCCACTCAGACCACTTTTTTACTTTTTTTCCACTATGTATTGATTTTGCTGGTTTGTATTAATGTAACTGGAATCACACAGTATGTATTTATTTTTTGTCTGCCTTCTTTTGCTCAGCATGATATTTTTGAAAATCATCTATGTTATTGTGCATATCTGTAGTTTTTTCCTTTTTATTAATAATTAGCAGCCTTTTCTATGAATAAACCACAAATTCTTTACCTGTCCTTCTGTTGATAGGCTTTGGAAATTTCACCATTTTGAAGAAAGGATCTATGAATATTCTTGAACAAGAATTTTTATGGACATGTGTTTTTTATTTCTTTTGAGAAAATACCTGCAGGTAGAATTGCTGGGTCATAGTGCACATGCATTTCTCTCTTTGCAGGAAACTGTCAAAATGTTTTCCAAAATAGTTGCACCATTGTAACTTTTGTAGCAAAGTTACAACTCTATATCCTTGCCAACATGTAGTATTTTAATTTTAGCCATTCTAAGGAGTTTCTAGTGGTATCTGGCTGTGGTTTCAATTAGCATTTCTCTGAAAACTAATAATTTTGATCACAGTTTTATATGATTACTAAACATTTGTATATCTCCTTGAAGTGTCTGTTTAAATCTTTTGCAAATTTTTAATGTTTTTGTCTTTTTAATATTGAGCTATTAAAGTTTTTTCTATTTTCTGGGTATAGGTCCTTTTAAGGATATATGCTCTGCAAATTTAGTCACCATCAAATGTTAACTATGGTCTTCTCTATTTATTTGCCTTACAGTGCCTTATGATGAGCAAAGTTTTTAATGTAATGAACTCTCATTTATTTTTTTATGGATTTTTTTTCTGTTTTTTCTATGAATTAATTGCCTGTTCCTAGCTTACAAACATATTCTCTAATGTTTTACTTTAGAAGCTCCTACATTCTTGAGTTTTATCTAGAATTAATTTTTGTATATGGAATGAGGTAGCAGTCGAAATTTATTTATTTGCACATCGGTATCTAGTTTGTCCAGCACCATATGTGGAAAAGACCATCTTTTTTCTGTTAAATTACCTTAGCACCTTAATCAAAAATTAATTATCCCTCATGAGCAAAAAGTAAATGTTCCACTCTGTCTACTTTTTGACCCTATTCTGATCAGGTAATCAATTTATCTATCCACACACCACAATCACACTATCTAGATTACTGTAACTTTATAGCAAGTCTTGAAATTAAGTAGTATAAATTGTAGAACCTTGCTATTCTTTATCCACATAATTTGACTATTCTTTTTTTAAATTTTATTATGTTATGTTAATCACCTTACATCATTAATTTTTGATGTAGTATTCCATGATTCATTGTTTGCATATAACACCCAGTGCTCTATTCAGTACGTGCCCTCTTTAATACCCATCACCAGGCTAACCCATCCTCTCACCCCCCGCCCCTCTAGAACCCTCAGTTTTTTTCTCAGAGTCCATAGTCTCTCATGGTTCATCTCCCCCTTGGATTTCCCCCCCTTCATTTTTCCCTTCCTACTATCGTTGTCTTTTTTTTTTTTTTAACATGTATTATTTGTTTCAGAGGTACAGGTCTGTGATTCAACAGTCTTACACAATTCACAGCACTCACCATAGCACATACCCTCCCCCATGTCTATCACCCAGCTACCCCATCCTTCCCACCCCCCCTACTCCAGCAACCCTCAGTTTGTTTCCTGAGATTAAGAATTCCTCATATCAGTGAGGTCATATGATACATGTCTTTCTCTGATTGACTTACTTCGCTCAGCATAATACCCTCCAGTTCCATCCACGTCGTTGCGAATGGCAAGATTTCATTCCTTTTGACGGCTGCATTATATTCCACTGTATATATCCATTCATCTGTCGATGGACATCTTGGCTCTTTCCATAGTTTGGCTATTGTGGACATTGCTGCTATAAACATCGGGGTGCACGTACCCCTTTGGATCCCTACATTTGTAACTTTGGGGTAAATACCCAGGGGTGCAATTGCTGGGTCGTATGGTAGCTCTATTTTCAACTTTTTGAGGAACTCCATACTGTGTTCCAGAGTGGCTACACCAGCTTGCATTCCCACTAAGTGTAAGAGGGTTCCCCTTTCTCGGCATCCCCGCCAACATCTGTCGTTTCCTGACTTGTTAATTTTAGCCATTCTGACTGGTGTGAGGTGGTATCTCATTGAGGTTTTGATTTGGATTTCCCTGATGCCGAGCGATGTTGAGCACTTTTTCATGTGTCTGTTGGCCATTTGGATGTCTTCTTTGCAGAAATATCTGTTTGTGTCTTCTGCCCATTTCTTGACAGGATCATTTGTTCTTTGGGTGTTGAGTTTGATAAGTTCTTTATACATTTTGGCTACTAGCCTTTTATCTGATATGTTATTTGCAAATGTCTTCTCCCATTCTGTCGGTTGTCTTTTGGTTTTGTTGACTGTTTCTTTTGCTGTGCAAAAGCTTTTTATCTTAATGAAGTCCCAATAGTTCATTTTTGCCCTTGCTTCCCTTGCCTTTGGCCATGTTTCTAGGAAGAAGTTGCTGCGGCTGAGGTCAAAGAGGTTGCTGCCTGTGTGCTCCTTTAGGATTTTGATGGAGTCCTGTCTCACATTTAGGTCTTTCATCCATTTTGAGTCTATTTTTATGTGTGATGTAAGGAAATGGTCCAGTTTCATTCTTCTGCATGTGGCTGTCCAATTTTCCCAACACCATTTGTTGAAGAGACTGTCTTTTTTCCATTGGACATTCATTCCTGCTTTGTCGAAGTTTAGTTGACCATAGCGTTGAGGGTCCATTTCTGGGCTCTCTATTCTGTTCCATTGATCTATG